>NC_064252.1:6431381-6737631 GCF_003254725.2 Canis lupus dingo | reverse complement strand
TATTTTTTTTATTTGAGAGAGAGGGGAGGGGTGGGGGTGGAGAGAATCTCAAGCAGACTCCCTGCTAAGGTTGAGCTGGATGTGGGGCTTGATCTCAAGAGTCAGATGCCTACCTGACCGAGCTGCTCAGGTGCTCCAAAATGAGTTTCAGAAATAAAGCATTTATCTGGATGGAAGACCAGAATTGACATGATGGTCATTTGACTGAATGAAAAGCATTGCAAGGTGTTTGGTGCTGTATCAATAAATGCTACCACCATTTATTTAGTGCGTGTATTTCTTTGGTTCATGTTCCCTCCACCCACCTTACCCCTTTAGCACTAATAAAAATTTCAGATTAGCTGGAAAGTATTCTATTCCTCTTTTTTTTTTAATTTATTTTTTATTGGTGTTCAATTTACTAACATACAGAATAACCCCCAGTGCCCGTCACCCGTTCACTCCCACCCCCCGCCCTCCTCCCCTTCTACCACCCCTAGTTCGTTTCCCAGAGTTAGCAGTCTTTACGTTCTGTCTCCCTTTCTGATATTTCCCACACATTTCTTCTCCCTTCCCTTATATTCCCTTTCACTATTATTTATATTCCCCAAATGAATGAGAACATATAATGTTTGTCCTTCTCCGACTGACTTACTTCACTCAGCATAATACCCTCCAGTTCCATCCACGTTGAAGCAAATGGTGGGTATTCTATCCTCTTAACTTGGAGCCATGAACACCAATTATAGTTATTACATTGCATATGTTTTAACCTCATATCTCATGATACAAACAATTACCTTTTATAGGACATTCTTTCAAGGAAAACTCAAGATTTAGAGAGTCAAAGCACAGCCGAATGAAACATGCACACAAAGATCTAAGCAAAAGGAGACTCTGGAAAGGTTCATACCAGAAAAGGGTTAACCCTTACCCCTACTCACAAAAACATGGTAAATGTGCCCATCAAAAGTTAGCATGACAAAGTTAATGTGTTCAGGAAATGGCTTAACTTTGAGTCAGAGAATCCAGAAACCAGAGGCAGAAATAAATTAGAATTAAAAAGTTAGAACCTGGGAGGTGATTTGGCACAGCTGTTTGGCTTCATGAAGATAAGTTATCCATATTTATACGTGGCAGATGAGGACACTGAGGTCTGAGGTCACCCAGCTGGTTAGTGGCCAAAAGAGAATTAAATCTCATGTTTCCTCTTCAGTATATGTTATCTACAGCTAATAAAAAAAAATTTAAAAATTATGATATTTTAGAAAAGCAGAGCCCAAATCCTAACATATTAAATGAGAGATTCAGGGCAAGAAAATCATTCTTTTTTTTTTTTTTAAAGATTTTATTTATTTATTCATGAGAGACACAGAGTGAGGTAGAGACATAGGCAGAGGGAGAAGCAGGCTCCCTGCGAGGAGCCGGATGTGGGACTCGATCCCAGACCCAGGATCACGCCCTGAGCTGAAGGCAGATGCTCAACAGCTGAGCCACCCAGGCGTCCCAAAAGAAAACTATTCTTATCAAAAGAATAACTTAGGAATTTACAGCTATTTGATCTAGCTCAGGAGATCTTGAGGAAAAGAAAGTCTTCAATTAAGGTGTGGGAAAAGAAGGAAGGACATATTTTTTAAACAACTTCAGTGGCTTTTATTCATCTTTCAAATTTTTCTTCTATACTCTATACTGGGTTTCTACTTAACCACAAATACCTTCCACGAAGCCCATCAGAGTTCTTTGCGAGTAGATCAAACAACTTCACATTTATTTGTTACAACCATATTCCCAATGAAAGTTTCCCCAGGTTGTTGAGAGAAAGTGCGTTTCTCTCTTTTGATATAGCAGATATATTCAATTCACATTCTGTTGTCTATTACATATTTTAAAATATCACTGATGTTCAACAGGAGGAAAGAGCTGTGAACAAAATGACAGGTTATCTTTCCTGTTATACTGTGATGAGAAGATAAAATTTCTTCTTTGCTTAAAATAAATCATAATATACTAGTCAAAAGTAAATAGACTTTTTTCCTCTTTGTTTTAGAGTGAATTTCATGTTTCTTTTCATTTTGGAAGCTTGGGAATTGAAATATGTTTTGGAGTGAAGTTTCCTAAGACTGACTTACTGTGGACAGGATAATTAAGATGATAAACTTTTATCTTTGCAACTCAAATATGACTAAGAAAACATGAGATGATCTTTTGGACAGGTGGAATCAAGTAGAGTTATAGAACATGAAGTAACTACCAAGATCATCTCTTTGCCTTTACATTGAGCTATAACTAGATCTGAGGATTTTTTATTTACATGCAGAAAAAGACATGCTACTCTGTAAAAATTTTCTTGAATTTCTCGAATAGTTGGAAATGAAGCTTTCAGCAGTTTTTCAGCAACTGAAGAAAATAAAAAGTTCTCTTCAATGGAAATCTTAGTGGGCTAATAGAGTATTTCCCTGAATATGTTACATTTGCTGCCCATTCAAGCTTTCTCTTAAGATGATGAGCTAAGTAAAAATTTTCTTCTCTTCAAATGATTATTTCTAGATTGAATTGAATAAATATCTTGCTTCATATGAGAAAACCAGGGGCACCTATGTGGCACAGTTGGTTGAACATCCAACTCTTGGTTTTGGCTCAGGTCGTGATCTCAGGATTGTGATCTCAGAGTCCTGAGATGGAAACCTCCCTGGGGCTCCATGCTGAGCTGAGTCTGCTTGAGATTCTCTCTTCCTCTCCCTTTGCCCCTCTCACTCCTGCTGTCTCTCTAAAATAAATTAATAAACCTTAAAAAAAAAGAAAGAAAACCAGAATGTGATTCTTGACGAAATCTCTGACATCAGTTAATATAGCTTACATTATTAAATTTATTTACATTTAAGTTTACAAAACATTTCTTTCTTCTTTTTATGTCACTTAATTTCAAGGCATCTCTCTTCCTGATAATCTCATCTTTGTAAAGTAGAAGGTGTATTATTCCACACCCCATATAGATAGAAAAACTGAGATATGGAGAGATTAGGTGATTGCTAGATCTGATTCTAGATTATAATGTTCTCTTTTTCCTAACACAAAATATCTAAGAGTCTTTTTCAAACTGACCACAAACCAGAAAGGATGATTATGGGACATGATAGAGGTGTTAGCAAACACTATGGGGTAATCATTTTGCAATACATAGGTGTGTCAAATCAATACATATCACTTTAAACTTACACAAATGTTACATGTCAATTATATCTCAGTAAAGCTGGGGGGAAAGATATTGCTCCAATATATATGTACATATATATTTATATTTAGCTTGTCTACCTTTTAAATAATTTTTTTAAAAGATTTTATTTATTTATTTGAGGAAGGGAGAGAGGGAGGGAGGGAGGGAGAGAGAGAGAGAGAGAGAAAGAGAGATAGCATGAGCAGTGGGGAGAAGGAGAAGCAGGCTCCTGGCTGAGCAGGGAGCACAACATGAGGCTCAATCCTCATTGAGGACCCTAGGATCATGACCTTAACTGAAGGCAGATGCTTAATCAACTAAGCCACTCCTAAAGAATGCTTTTTAGGAAAATCTCACAAATGTAAAATATTATATGTGTGGTAGTTAGAATAGGTGATATTGAAACATTACTGGTCATTTAACTGAATAATAAATCTGAAAAAGTCATAAAAGATAAATATTATTTATATTTATACATGAAAGATATTTGAAAGGTAAATGCTTTGAAACTTTAAAGACTTGATTCTCCTTAAAATTGATTCATTGAAATATTTAATTATTATTTTTTAAAATTATGTTTTCTAAAAACAAACAGTAATTCACTATTAAATTCTATCATGCACAAGATTTTCACCTAATTTCAAATAACAGCAGAGATAGCTGTTATTCCCCACAGTAAAAAAAAAAAAAAGCCAAAATGGAAGCAAAATAAAAAGCATAAATATTTAGAAGCATATGAGAAACAAAGACATTATTTGATGATAAAGAATCATTGCTTAATTGATAATTGGATTAAATGGATGATACTATAGGGAGCTCAAAGGCAAATGCCACATGGCAGTAAGTGCTGTACCTAACATTTTATACACTAAAATAATCATTACTAGATTCAGGAAGTATACAAGGGAGACATACCAATAGGCTTAAATGTAACTTCAGTTGCTGTTAGTTTTGGAATGGTCACTTCAGAATTAGTTTGAGGTTAATCTGTAACTGGTATTGACAGATCAGTGGGAACTCCGCTTCATCAGACTCAATTTTTTTTTTCATAGATTCTTCTCTCAACTGACCCTCAGAGAACAACAATTTTAAAGATTCTAGTTTAAATGTCTGGTAGTTGATAGCATCCTATTTTGATGTGCCAGTAAAAATTTTAATTCAATATCCTGCTACATATTGTCTATTTTTTTTTTTATGACAGTCACACAGAGAGAGAGAGAGAGGCAGAGACACAGGCAGAGGGGGAGGCAGAGGGAGAAGCAGGCTCCATGCACTGGGAGCCCGATGCGGGATTCGATCTCGGGTCTCCAGGATCGCGCCCTGGGCCAAAGGCAGGCGCTAAACTGCTGCGCCACCCAGGGATCCCTGTCTATACAAATTTTATTGGTTATATCATTTTCTTTCTAAAGCACAGAACAAAAAGGCATAGAAAACTTTTGCAGTCTACTGAGATGCAACCAAAGACAAAGCCATTATATCAAAAGCAATTCAATACATATTGAAAAAAATGCAGTGGGTGGTGCCTGGGTGAAGTAGTGGGTTAAGCACCAACTCCTGGCTTCTGCTCAGGTCATGATCTCAGGGTTGTGAGATCGAGCTCCACATCAGGCTCCATGCTCAGTCTGGAGTTTGCTTGAGATTCTCCTTCCCTCTCTCTCTGCCCCTGCCTCTGCTTTCTCTTTCTCTAAAATAATACATCTTTAAAAAAATCTAGTGGATTTCATAAACAGTCTTAAATTTTCTGAAGGTGGCAATTTTTAAATTGTACATATGTGAAAATTTTAAACTATTGTATCACAGAAGATGAATGTAAGAATAATATATGTTCAAATTATAAAGCCAAGCCACATCAAGAAAAACAAGAGAGGAAGAATTTTAGAGGAAATGAGGCAACATAGCATAGATCTATTTATATAAATATCCTATATATGACATGGTTCCAAAAATGTCTAATTTGCAGTGTTAAGTATTTGATTAAACTTATATTTTCAAGAAGTGTATTAATCTGAAAAGAGCAATTAGGTGAAGATTTCACAAGGCCTCGATTTATGCTTAAAATACTATACAGCAGAAACCTCTAGACACCCAATTCCCACACAGATCCTGAAACTTCAACTCACAGTCTGGGAAATATTGGTACAGGACACGCTCAGATATAAAAATCATTTTCTGAATAGATTTAGAAGAGGACATATGGTAACTTTAGCTACTTATCTAAGTCAATCAAGAAGCTAATTAGCTTTGCTAATTCTTCAAAATATGTTATTTGGAGCTTTTCCATCACAAATCTATTTTTGTTGTTCTTTGATTTCATTGGTTTCAATTTTCTTTAATGTTTCAAAGTTGATTCTTCAGGGGGTATCTGACTGGCTCAGTTGGTAGAGCATGCAACTCTTGGACTCGGGGTTGTGAGTTTGAGCCTGCTTGGCATGGGGCCTACTTAAAATAAAACAAATAAAAAAAAAAAAAACAAAGTTGATTCTTCAGTGTTCCTGACTGTAAATTATCAGTAGGAATATTGTTGGGCAAAAATATTTATCTGCTGACTAGAGTGCCACATTATTTTCTTTTAGAAATCCTCATCTATTATTGGTGGTACATATCGTACTGGCAATCTCCACTCTACTTCAATCTTTTTTTTTTTTTTAATATTTTTTTTTTATTTATTTATGACAGTCACACAGAGAGAGAGAGAGAGAGAGGCAGAGACACAGGCAGAGGGAGAAGCAGGCTCCATGCACCGGGAGCCCGATGTGGGATTCGATCCCAGGTCTCCAGGATCGCGCCCTGGGCCAAAGGCAGGCGCCAAACCGCTGCGCCACCCAGGGATCCCCACTCTACTTCAATCTAAAGATGAAGTCCTGTTAGAAAGTACATTTTTTTTCACACTTCGGTCCAGAGTTTTTTTTTTTTTATTTTTTATTGGTGTTCAATTTACTAACATACAGAATAACCCCCAGTGCCCGTCACCCATTCACTCCCACCCCCCACCCTCCTCCCCTTCTACCACCCCTAGTTCGTTTCCCAGAGTTAGCAGTCTTTACGTTCTGTCTCCCTTTCTGATATTTCCCACACATTTCTTCTCCCTTCCCTTATATTCCCTTTCACTATTATTTATATTCCCCAAATGAATGAGAACATATAATGTTTGTCCTTCTCCGACTGACTTACTTCACTCAGAATACCCTCCAGTTCCATCCACGTTGAAGCAAATGGTGGGTATTTGTCATTTCTAATAGCTGAGTAATATTCCATTGTATACATAAACCACATCTTCTTTATCCATTCATCTTTCGTTGGACACCGAGGCTCCTTCCACAGTTTGGCTATCGTGGCCATTGCTGCTAGAAACATCGGGGTGCAGGTGTCCCGGCGTTTCATTGCATTTGTATCTTTGGGGTAAATCCCCAACAGTGCAATTGCTGGGTCGTAGGGCAGGTCTATTTTTAACTGTTTGAGGAACCTCCACACAGTTTTCCAGAGTGGCTGCACCAGTTCACATTCCCACCAACAGTGTATGAGGGTTCCCTTTTCTCTGCATCCTCTCCAACATTTGTGGTTTCCTGCCTTGTTAATTTTCCCCATTCTCACTGGTGTGAGGTGGTATCTCATTGTGGTTTTGATTTGTATTTCCCTGATGGCAAGTGATGCAGAGCATTTTCTCATATGCATGTTGGCCATGTCTATGTCTTCCTCTGTGAGATTCCTGTTCATGTCTTTTGCCCATTTCATGATTGGATTGTTTGTTTCTTTGGTGTTGAGTTTAATAAGTTCTTTATAGATCTTGGACACTAGCCCTTTATCTGATAGGTCATTTGCAAATATCTTCTCCCATTCTGTAGGTTGTCTTTGAGTTTTGTGGACTGTATCCTTTGCTGTGCAAAAGCTTCTTATCTTGATGAAGTCCCAATAGTTCATTTTTGCTTTTGTTTCTTTTGCCTTCGTGGATGTATCTTGCAAGAAGTTACTATGGCCGAGTTCAAAAAGGGTGTTGCCTGTGTTCTTCTCTAGGATTTTGATGGAATCTTGTCTCACATTTAGATCTTTCATCCATTTTGAGTTTATCTTTGTGTCTGGTGCAAGAGAGTGGTCTAGTTTCATTCTTCTGCATGTGGATGTCCAATTTTCCCAGCACCATTTATTGAAGAGACTGTCTTTCTTCCAATGGATAGTCTTTCCTTCTTTATCGAATATTAGTTGCCCATAAAGTTCAGGGTCCACTTCTGGATTCTCTATTCTGTTCCACTGATCTATGTGTCTGTTTTTGTGCCAGTACCACACTGTCTTGATGACAAAAGCATAAGATACCTAGGAATAAACCTAACCAAAGATGTAAAGGATCTATACCCTCAAAACTATAGAACACTTCTGAAAGAAATTGAGGAAGAAACAAAGAGATGGAAAAATATTCCATGCTCATGGATTGGCAGAGTTAATATTGTGAAAATGTCAATGTTACCCAGGGCAATATACACGTTTAATGCAATCCCTATCAAAATACCATGGACTTTCTTCAGAGAGTTAGAACAAATTATTTTAAGATTTGTGTGGAATCAGAAAAGACCCCAAATAGCCAGGGGAATTTTAAAAAAGAAAACCATATCTGGGGGCATCACAATGCCAGATTTCAGGTTGTACTACAAAGCGGTCCAGAGTTTTTGTAAACATGTACTTACCTTTGAAGATATGCTCTTGTAGAAAATAAAGGGTTTTTATCATTCAAATTTAAGTGATCTTGCTAAAATGCTGCAAAAATGCAGGAATATTCATCTCACTTACAGTTAAGTATGCTACAACAGATGGTGTGATCCCACACAGAGGAAACACTGAGAATCCTTCTTAATCATGACAATTATCCTGTTAAATGAATGAGATCAATTATTCTATCTTCATTCATGAGATCAATAGTCATAGAAAACTTTTGGAATTTTATTTTCCTCTTTAGAGCCCTCAACTATACTAGTATTATTATTATTGCCTGTTTTTTTTCCCCATGAAACATATATCTTATATACAAATTCTTTTTATCACTAGATCAGTCATGTTTAGTATTATTTTGATTCCATCAAGATTTTCTTATTATTGTGCCAATCCATAAGGTCATAATTACAATAGAGTCCAAGAAAAATAAAAATAATTAAGGGTCAAGAAATGGTCCTCATAGTTCAACAACAATGGTCATTTTCTCTACCCAGAGTTTTCCTTAAGCAAAAACCTTAGACACATTAACTGGAATCACCTCATTCTTAAATACTATAGTTGATATACAAATTATGAGTTTTTCCAGAAAGTATACATCAGGATTTTTGATCATTGATAAAATGGTAGATTACTCCAAAAGAAATCCTATAGTTTGGAAGATGGCATTCTGTAGTATTTTCTTTCCACTCTCTTTGGAACTTGTGTTGAATTTGGTATTGTTTGCAAATGCTTCATTTGCCTCTATTTCAGAGTTGGGAGCAAATGCAATGGCGACAGCTTCTAATACAACTTGAGTAATTCCTACTCAAATCTGTGATTATTTTTACAAAGAGAAAGGTGTTTTGAAATATCCTGGACCATATGGTGAAAACACTGAGCCTAAATGTGATGCATAATATTTTTAAAGCAATAAACTTCATATTTATTGGGATTTCACAGTTTTAACTTTTTAGCCAGTGTCATAGAACTCTATTCTTTGTCAGGTCTAGAAGCAGGGACAATCTGATTCTCAATTTCTGCCTTTTGCATTGTTAACAACAGTTCACATGTTTATCCATGCCATGCAATTTTGGTAGTCTGAAGTTCATTATTAACCATATTTGTTTTTCCTTCATTATTATTATTTTTTTACAGAGGGGGAGAGACAGGTGGGTAGGGGTGGAGGGAGAGAGAGAATATTAAGCAGGCTCCACGCTTAACATGGAGCATGGTGCAGGGCTTGATCTCATAACCCTGAGATCATGACCTGAGCTGAAATCAAGAGTTGGACACCTAACCAACTGAGCCCCTATTAACCATTTTTCAAGCCATACTTTGATATCTTGGATGCTCTCCAGTTCAACATTTTTGATTTTTGTTTTTATTCTTAGGATCACTCTAACCAGAACAGCATACTGTATCAAATCAAAATGTTTTACCTTCCATTAATAGGAGGTTTTTTCCATTAATATTTGTCAAAAACTTGAGGTTCACTGATTCTAGTAGCTTTGAACTATATGAATAAAGCTTTCCAGAAATAGCTGGATGCCTTGAGAATGGCAAACCACAAGAAGCTGCTCTGTTAACTCCACAGCAAATAAAACATATGCAGAATGATGTCTGACCACATCTCAGTTCATTCTAGAAAGTTGCAACTATCATAATCTAGTTTCTCTGAAGTAGATATTGCATAAATTGCCTCTGTGTCAGTTTTAACAGGGCCAATTTGGGGGGAATGTATTGCCCAATAAAAATATGGAATGAAGACACAAAGCACAACAGATCAGTGTATTGGCCTGGGAGCCAGAATCATACCAGCTGCTGGACAAAAGTTTAGTGGGATTGTGTGGCCAAGATGGGCAAGTACCAGATCAAGGTAGACTCAGACAAGGTGAAAGCTGAAGGGGTTTGGTGTAGTCTTCTCAGTGCACACAAGGAAATTGAGTAAAGGAACAGCCATTGATCTGTAATCTGCTGCATGATGCTCTCGATGATCTTGTACCCATGGACCCCAGCAGGCGGCCAGGCTCCACACCTTATTTTTCTTCATCTTGAATTTCTGATTTGTTATGTTCTCACATTTCTATGAGGTCTTGATTAATTATATTTGTGTTGGAGTATTGTATTACAGTATTTTTCATGGTTTCTGGCCTTTTAAAACTTTTTTTATGGTCACATATGATCATTCGTACAAGTGTTCTCTACACCTTGCAAAGAATGTATATTGTAACTATTGGATATTGTGATCTATGAATGCCCATTGGATCACATTTTCTGAATCACAGTGTTCAAAATCATCACTGGGTTTTTTTTTTTTTTGATTGTTTATCCAATTATGATTGTGGACTTCCCTAGCTTTAAAAAAAAATGTCTTTTTACAAGTAGTTTTAACTGTTTTTGGCCTTTTTCTTTAAATGCAGGATTTTTTTTTAAAAGATCTTATTTATTCACAAGAGACAGAGAGAGGCAGAGATATAGGCAGAGGGAGAAATAGGCTCCATGCAGGGAGCCTGATACGGGACTAGATCCTGGCATTCCGGGATCACGCCCTGAGCCAAAGGTGGACGGTCAACCACGAGCCACCCAGGTGTCCCTTTTACTCATAATACATGTTGATTTTCCTGTGTCATCAAGAGCAGGCAATCTCATGCAGGTGAGTGAATAGGGCATAGGGAGCTTCCTTGGTTTCTAAGTTTAAGAGGACTCTCCTGTTGTATCAGTAAAGGGCAGTTTCCTCTAGACTGCCATATACTTAGGATGCTTTATAAGAATCCAGTGATTCGTAACCACAAACCCAAAACCTATAATAGACACACAAAAAATCGCGGAAAAAAAACTACAAAAACTCAAAAAAAAAATCAATCACACACACAAAAAATGAGCAAGAGAAAAAGAAACAGAACTACAAAAACCAGAAAATAACAAAATGGCAATAAATACATACCTATTAATCATGATTTTAAATGTACACGGCCTAAATGTTCCAATCAAAAGTCAAAGCGTGGAAGAATGGATAAAAAACAAACAAACAAAACCCAAAAATAATAAGATCCATCTATATGCTGCCTACAGGAGAGTCACCTCAGATCTAAATGGTCTGGATGGTCCTAGAGCCTATAATGCTAAATGAAATAAGTCAGAGAAAGACAAATACCATATGATTTCATTTATATGTGGACTCTTTAGAAAAACCCAAATGAATAAACAAATAAACAAAAAACAGGATCAGACTTGTAAATAAAAACTGATGATTGCTAGAGGGGACTTAGCAAATGAGTACACGGAGGGAGGTTCAGGCTTACAGTTGATTGAGTCATGAGAATAAAAGACACAGCCTAGGGCATATAGTCAATGATATTATAATAGTGTCATATGGTGACATTGGTAGGTACACTTCTTATGAGCACAGCATAATGTGTAGACTTGTGGAATCCCTGTGCTTTATTCTTGCACTCCCAGAACCACCACTTGAAGATTCTTCCCTTTTCCCTAGAAGTAGCACCTTCCCAAAAGAGCCCCTTCTGGTCCTATTCATGTCATAGCCCCCCCCCACCCCCCCCACCCCGACTCCTCCAGTAGCCAATGCTCTCATTCACCAGGTCTCACACCTACTCTTAATCATTCTCCTTGAGGGAATGACTCTCCCTCCAGATTGTTCTCTTTGGCGTTAACCAGTGCTACAGCACGACTGCAACCCCCACCCCACCATATTGGCTTCTGGATCCTACAGTCTCTGAAATACTGGGGGTTCAAACAAACTCTTTTGGTCTCTGATGTTTATTTCCTCACTTGTGTGTACATTGAAGAAATTTGTAATATTTTTAGTCTTCTAATTGTGCAGTGGGCATAAGGGCTATGAGTGATTTTATTTGCTTTCCTTGTTGATCTGTTGGTTTTTTTTTTTTTTAAAGTTGTATAAAGGATGAAAATTTATGTGACTGCCATTATCCTCTGGAAACTCAAAAGAAGAAAAATAACCATTACCTAGAAAAATCAGTTGTTAAAAATGTATGTTATTGTAGATCATTTTGGAAAATCTTTAGAGAAAATCATTTCATCCTGAGTGAATTAAACAGATGGTTTTATAGTTGTTTTAAAATGTCATTTCCCTCACCCCCTGTTTTACACATGCCTTCTATTTGGTTCTAATCTACAAAATGTTGAAAATAACCTGGTATTAATTGGTGGTGACACAATGTTTAATGAATTTAGGGGTCATTTGGAGAGAATCATGGAGTTTTGTTAATTACTGATGGCTCCAGAATAAAGGAAAGAGAGACTATCTTGAAAGCTGCTTTTTTCCTGGTAGTCTAAGAGATGATATTGCTATTACAAACCATAGAATTTATGAGCTAATTTCTTTGAATTATTTCAGCACGCATTTTAGCTCCAATGTAATCCTAGGCTCAATACATTTTTCTTGGAAAGCGCAATTTTAAAGCTTACTATAACTAGCCATTGTATTTTTCTTTTTTTTCCATTGTATTTTTCAAACCTAATTCCGTATTCAGTGTTTGCTAAAGATCTACTGACATTAAAGGAATTTAATTTTGAATTTATACAGGGCCATCTTAAAACTTTTCATTTGAGAGGAAACACTACTTGAGTCTAACTGAAGTAAAATGATACTTCAAAATGCATTTAATCTTCTAAAAAGAACTTAATCTTTAACTATAATAATAATTTTAACACTTAAGATACTTTAATAATCAGCCAACAGTTCAACTCACCAGAAAAGTATTGACTCATATTAGGTGTGAAGTGATGCAAAGATAGAAAGACAGATATGCTCTACGCCGTACTTTGAGGAGTTTCTGCTCCAACAATTACAAGCTGAATAATAGCAATAATCAAACATTTATTAAATGTTTGCTATTTGGTAGGCACAATGCTAAATGCGGTACATGTGTTATCTTAAGTCCTATTAATTCTAAAACAAAGAATGAAGAGGAACCACATGTAACTGGAGCAGAGGTATGATTAAGGATCGAAAAATAATTGATGCCTTCATGAGTGAAGTCTTGTATCAGTCAGAAATAATTATGAAGACTTTGTTATATATTCTTCCAGAAATATAATAGTTTTGCTTTTTATATTTAGACCAATAACTTGTTTCAAATTAATTTTTATATTTGTTGTGAGGAAAATAGCGTAGGTAATTTTTTCCCATATTGATATCCAGGCATTTCAGCATTATTTGTTTCCCCTATGGAATTATGTTGTTGACTTTATCAAAATCATTTAACCTTGTGTGTGTGGGTCTACTTCTGGTCTCCATTCTACTGCTCTACTTTTTTAGCTAATACAAAATTTTCTTGATTACTGTGAGTTGAGAGTAAATCTGGAAATTAGGTAGTATAAGTTCTCCAAATTTGTTCTTTACCAGTTATTTGGCTATTTTTGGTATTTTTCATTTTCATAAGAGTTTAAAAAATTACCTTATCAATTTCTACAAAAATGTCTATTGGATTCAATCTGTATGTCATTTCATGGAGAATGGATATTTTACCAATATCCAGTCTTAAAAATCAATGAGCATGACACAATTCTCCATTCATTTAGATAACAATTTCTCTTGTGTATGTAGTTTTCAGGTTAGTGGTTTTGTAGATCCTTCATAAAACATATTTCTGAATAGCTTGTTGGATGCTGTTACAGCATTTTGAAATATTTTACTTTTTAATTGCTTATTTGATATAAAACTAAAAAAAATTTTTGTATATTGATCTTGGTTCCTGTGATCTTGCTAAATTCACTTATTCTAGTAGTTTGGGTAGGTTCTAGTAGTTTGGGTAGGTTCTTTGGGAGTTTTTTTTTTTTATATAGAACTCATACTGTCTGCTATTCTTATTTCTCATGTTGTTTATACTTCCTTTCTCTATATCTTGGATAATTTTGCTAAGAGTTTATCAATTTTACTAATATTCAAAAAAAAAAACAAAAACAAAACCAAACACTTGGGGTGCCTGGGTGGCTCAGTCAGTTAAGTGGCTCAGGTCATCAGATCTGTTTCTTCCTCTCCCCCTTCCTACTCGTGCTCCCTCTTGCTCTTGCTCTCAAATAAATAAAATCTTTAAAAAAAAGAAAAAAAGTTGACCAGTGAAGCAATCTGGTCCTGAATTTTTGTTTGTTGGGAGATTTTCGATTACTGAATCCATCTCCTTAACAGTACCTGGTTTGCTCAGACTTTCTATTTCTTCATGATTCAGTCTTGATAGGCTGTATGTTTTTAGAAGTTTATCCATTTTTCCAGGTTGTCCAGTTTATCTTTTCAAAAACACAACTCAAGTTTCATCTACCTTTTTGAATTTTTAGTCTCTATTTCATTTTTGTGCTGATCTTTATTTCCTTTTTTCTGCTAACTTTGAGCTTAGTTCTTTGTTTTCTAGTTCCTTGAGGTGTAAGATTAGGTTGGTTATCGGAGATCTTTCCTGTCTCTTAATGTAGGTATTTATTATTCTGAAATCTCTCCTAGAACCACTTTTGCTGTATCCCATTAGTTTTGTTTTCTTACCTAAACTCTGCTGCTACAGTGTCTCATCTTCAGATGACAGAACCAAAGAAGCGATGCTTTAAAGTTTCTGGATCTCTCTCTATCCTGAACATGCTCATCTTGGAGACTAATTTGGAGCTGAGTGCCCAACGTGAAGTTGGCTTGCCATCCAGATGCTGTGTGACATTGTTGTAACAAGCTGGTTTACAAAGGTGTAATTTTAAGAGCTCATATAAGTTGTCTTAGGGAGAGAACAGTACTTTTAAGAATATGTCCTTATTATTTGGTTATGGAGAAGAAATATCTGAGCATAGTATGCATGGTATGTGATAAGAAAAAGGGATTGAGAATGAGCAATGGAGGAACAAGAAAGAAAGTTTGAAGTGGGCAGAGCAACATGGAAGAAGGCTAATGCTTGAGGAGCTGAGATGACTGATGAGAATTTTAAGAATAGGGATTAATTGCTAATATTCAACTTTATGATTGCTGCATAGTTGTTATAGATCCGGTTTCCCTAGATCTAGATCTTAAGAATTTAAGTGCAGTTTATTCTGGAGGTAAAAGAAACTCCACTGGGAAAACAGAAATAACTTTTTCTTCTACTTTTGAGGATACCATATCTTGAAGGAGACTGCATCCACCCTGGAGGGTGTCATTCCCAGGCTAATGGGCCCTTTAAGAGGACATTCAGACATTCTCTCAGGTTGGCAGCTTCTCAATTATACCAAACAGGAGATCCCTCGGCATGGCTCCATCATTGCCTTCCTTGCAATGAAAAAAATTCCGAGATAGAAATTTTTATGTAGGAAATTTATTGGAAAGTGCTCTTGGGAAGCACTTGTGGGGAATGAAGTAGGATTACACAGACGAGGGAGGTAAACATCAATGCAACAGCAACAAAATCCTCAGCCAGAGGATTTTAGAAAAAGCTGTCACTTGGTAACATTCCCAGCAGCTGGGTGAATGAATGCCCTGGCCCTGAAGAGGGCAGGATAAGGCTGATAAAGCTACTCAGCTGTGGACTTCTACTATCTTTCTGAAAAGGGCAGAGTGACCCTAGGGGTAGAACCATGGGCTTAGAGACTCAGCCACAGAGTGGAGCCCCCAGTCACAGAGGGTTTTCTCAGCCCTTGAAATCTCATAAAGTTTGCCTAGATGACTTTGAAATTGTTTAAAACAGCTAACTCTTTCCATCCATCTTCTCCCTTTCAGAACAAAAATGTCCATAACAACTATCCTATGCCTGGTAATTATTATGTTTTCAGAGCAGATAACTTGTCTTCTAGCTTCACAGATCCACAACTGAAGAGGAATTTTGACAGATCATACCCAGAGTCTCACCTCTATTTGGGATGTGAGATTTGAGACTTTAGAGCTGATGATATTTAGATGAGATTTTAGACCTAAGAGCTGATGCTATAAGGGGGTAAGACTTTTGAAAATGTTAGATTGGGTGAATCTATTTTCACTCACCGACCAAGCAGCACACTGCATGTGCAATAGATATGAATCTTTGGGGACTTGAGAGTAGATTATGGTAGGCTAAAAAACGGTCCCCCCAAATGTTCACATTCTAATCCTTAAAACCTGTGAATAAGTTACTGTATATGGTAAGAGACACTTTGCTGATGTGATGAAGTTAAGGATCTTGAAATGGGAGTATATGCTGGATTATCGGCATGAACCCTATGTAATCACATAGGTCTTTAAAAGCAAAGAATGTTTCCTAGCTGTGGTAAGAGGGAGATGTGACTTCATAAGAATGGTTATAGATATGCAATGTCACAGATTTTAAGATGAAGGGGTCATGAGCCAAGGAAGGTGGGGTGGCCTCTAGAAAGTAGAAAAGGGAAGGGAACAGATTCTATCCTAGATCTTCCAGAAAGAAAAGCAGAGCTGCTGACACTTATTTTAGTGCACTGAGACCTGTGTCAGATTTCCCACCTACAGAATTGTGGGATAATACATTTGTGTGGTTTTAAGCCAGTAAATTTGTGGCAATTTGCTATAGCAGCAACCGGAAACTAATAGAAAATTTAGTAATTTGGCTTCTCTCACAGTCAGATCCTAGGTGTGAATTTCAGCATAGTTTGCTCACCAGCTGCGGATGTGATCTCTTCTGTGTCCATAGAGGTCTTATAGCTTTTGTTTTTAAAGATTTTATTTATTTGAGAGCGAGCGAGCACGCAAATGAGCATAAGTAAGGGGGAGGAGGAAGGATAAAGGAAGAGGGAGAAGCAGACTCCCCACTGAGCAGGGAGCCTGAATCAGGGCTTGATCCCAGGATCCTGAGATCATGACCTGAGCCAAAGGCAGAAGCTTAACCGACTGAACCACCCAGGCATCCCTTGGCCTCACAGCTTTTACACTGTGCCCTGAATTGATAGGTGGCTGACCTGAACTTGTCATTGTCTTCTTTCAGCACTTAACAACCAACAGCTTGTATAGTTCTTAAAATTACCTTGGTTCTAGATTTGCAAAATACTAAAGATATTCCAGAAGCTAGGGAATTCCCTACCTGTATTCCATCCCAATCTACATAGGTCAGTCTTAGTAATTATGTTATTACAAGATGCCAGCTTTTTATCCCAAGGAAAGGGTCCTTGTTGCTGCTTGGTCAGTGAGTGAATCTATAACCCTGAGGATCTGCTTCTTAGAGTCTCTTCTGGTAAAGTCTTGGTTTAGGTGTCCTAAGAAGAGAAGCCTAACAGAAGAATTTGAATGCAAGTAGATTATTTGGTAAGAGGAAAAAAGAGAAAAAACAGAAGGAACTGAAACAGAAGAGGGAAGGCAGCCAATATATAAAGTGCTTGTAATGTATAGCCAGCTGGTCAAGAAAAATTAGGCCCTTTTTATGCAATGTTTTATAAGAGGTGCTTTTTCTCTGATTTGTCTACCCTGACCATTGGAATTGTGACTGTATATGTTGATGCTATCTACCTTGTTCAGATACTTCTGCTGTGGTAGACGTTAGTGGAATCCACCAAACTAAGTATTTCCAACTCTGTTTCCTGGGAACAGAGAAAGATTTCACTTTTTAGCTACCTTGTGGTCATGTGACTGGTTCTGGACAATGATTTGTGAGCAGAAGAGATAGAAATTCTGTATGTCACTTCTGGGCTGAAGCATTTAATTGCTACGGTGTGCCTTGGTTTCTCGCAGTGGTATGCCAGTAAACTGAAAAAAAAAAAATCCAACTCTGACTTGCAGCATTTGCCAATTCTATGGTATAAACACTCTCACTGTGGTAAATTTCAGCCTTCCCCATAATGTTTTTGAACAGTGAATTGAGAAGAGATGTGCACATTCAGGTCACACAAAGCAGCATAAGTGGTTCCATCACACTACTGGCTTATTACCACCCCACTTAATCACCAGCAATTGGGGCCTTGTTGCCATTGTGCTGGAAAGTGAAAGAATTCTAAAATCTTCTTTGAGAATCACTTCTGGTATCAACAGTCTTATCTGAATTTCTTTCCCTTTAGCAAAATGCCTGAAAACATGAGAGAGGGTAAATACTCCATCAGTCTAGTTGCCAGCATGAGGAGATGTGGAACAGACTTCCAGCCAATCTGCCAAGGACACGTAGCATGAGGGTGAGAAATCTTTGTGTGTGGTGGTGGTGGTGGTGGTGGGGGGGGGGGTGTTGCTGTTTGTCTCAGAATGTAGTCCAGATCATCCTGATGAGTACAGCTCTCTCTGCAGGGATTCTTTTATATTGAGAACTATGAGAAAATTGAAGTTTTGGATTAGAATAACGGTAGCCAGCATTATTGGATTAACTTTAGACAATTTTTGAAGGTAATTTAAAAATCCATTTGTAGCAAGCAAAACTACAAACAACAAATAGGATGGCTAAAGTGTAATTATGGAACTATTTTTGTCTCTAGATTCATAGTCTCTAGCAATTTGGGCCTAGTCTCTTTCATTGAAAATATAATAAGCACCTTTTAACTATCAGAAACTAGAGAGAAAACAATTCTTTTTTTTTTTTTTAAGATTTTATTTATTTACTCATGAGAGACACACAGAGAGAGAGAGAGGCAGAGGGAGAAGCAGGCTCCACGCAGGGAGCCCAACATGGGACTCGATCTCAGGTCTCCAGGATCAGGCCCTGGACTGAAGGTGGCGCTAAACCGCTGAGCCACTCGGGCTGCCCAGAGAGAAAACAATTATTTCCTGAAAATTCCAAAAATGTGAGATGCTGTAATGAAAAAATAGGCTAAGTGTTTTGGGATCACAGAAAGCCAAACATTAAACTCTGTTTCAGGAAAGATGAGAGAGATGACTAAGTCTTCAAAGAACTCGAAGTCTTCATTCAACTTTCACAGAGTAGGAGTTGTCAAGGAAGTGGAAGGAGATGAGCTAAAAGGACAGACTGAGTACCTCCTGAAAAATCTTTCCTGTTATTTATGTCTCCCTACCACCCGACTTCCCCTATCTCATACCACCTTCTAAGACGTTTCCAGTTCAATTTCCTCTGGGACATGACACCAGGCACTTTTCTGCACGATATATTTTTCTTCACTGTTTCACTCTACTGTGGGCCATAGTCCACTCTGGAAATGGTGTTGCTGCCTCCACAGGGCCTCCCTCAGGCATAAAGTGAATGACAGATGGTTTTCTTCCTTTCTGTCCCTAATGCCTTTACTCTCTTCAGTTTCTAGTGACAAGGCTGTCTTGGCAAATTAGGCTTTGCTACAAGGTTGTAGGTTATGAAGACAGTGAGATGTCTGAGTGATTTTAAGTTATAAGCTTAGTATGACTCTATCATCCAGAGGAAAACAGAAAACTGTCATGATCCCTTTCCCCCACCAAGTGGACACTTGGCGACACATCCCAGGATTCTTTTACATCTCCCTCCATGTCATCTCCATGTTCCAAGCTTATTGGTGGGAATCGCTATCCAATTCAGGGAATTGTTTCTTACTATTCAAAAGGGATTTCATTTTCCCACCAAACACATACCCACAGTAATTTTCTGCTGATATTTCTTTTTCTTCTTTACCACATCATCTCCAATTCAGGCAGCACAGGCCTGAATCAAGAGAGGGATGGGTTAGGGAAAATTCCTGACTCTGAATGAAAAAGGGCTCCAACCATATGTAAGGGACTTGAAAGACCTTGAGATGGATCAGGTAAGGGTTTCTGCCTTAGAGTCTAAAGTTTCCTGGGATGGGAAAGGAAGCATCTGAGAAACAGGATAGATGCCATTGAAGGTCAGAGAATGAGGCCCTGAACTATCCCTTCCTTCCTAAGGGGGAAGCCCGAACTCCCAGATTTGTTTGTAGAGTGCAGGAGCAGAAGGGACTCAAGCTCTCTCTCTGAGCAGAGCCCCAGGAAAGATGAAAAGACCCTTCAGATGAAATGGCTAGAACAATGTCTAGTAGAAAAGGGCCCAATCATGCACAGGAGAACCAAATGTTTCTTGGGCTTGTAAGTCTGTTAATTTATTTTATTAATTTCTTTCATTAATAAGCTATTACAGAGTTGCTTATTTTCATGTGCAAAATAATGCTTATGTTGTGTACAACTCTCTTCCATGGAAGAAGAGATTGTTTCAAGAATTCCTAATTCAGTTGTGGGTACAGGACATACACATTTGGAGTGATGGGAAACAATACAAAGAAAGCACCATCAAGCCAAAGCAATACTGAGAAAGAAGAACAAAGCAGAAGTATCACAATCCCAGATCTCAAGATATACTACAAAGATGTGTTGATCAAAACAGCATGGCACTGGCACAAAAATAGACATAGACCAATGGAACAGAATACAAAGCCCAGAAATAAACCTATGATTGTATGGTCATTTAATTTTCAACAAAGGAGGAAAACATATTCAATGGGGAAAAACAGTCTCTTCAATAAATAGTGCTGAAAAAACTAGACAGCCATATGCAAAAAATGAAACTGAACCACTTTCTTACACCACACACAGAAATAAACTCAAAATAAGTTAAATACCTAAATGTGAGACCTGGAAACACAAAAATTCTAGAAAAGAGCATAGTCAGTAACTTCTCTGACATCAGCTGTAGCAACATTTTGCTAGATAGGTCTCCTGAGGCAAGAAAAACAAAAGCAAAATAAACTATTGGGACTACATCAAAATAAAAAGCTTCTGCACAGCAAAGGAAACAGTCAATAAAACTAAATGGCAACCTTCTGAATGGGAGAAGAGGTTTGCAAATGATATATCCAACAAAGGGTTAGTATCCAAAATATATAAAGAATTTATACAATTCAAAACCCCCAAAACAAATAATCCAATTTAGAAATGGGCAGAAGACATGAACAGACATTTCTCCAAAGACATACAGATGGCCAAAGGACACATGAAATATGTTCAACGTCATTCATCATCAGGGAAAGTACATGAAACCACAATAATATATCACCTCACACCAGTCAAAATGGCTAGAATGAAAAAGACAAGAAATAACAAGTGTTGCCAAGGATGTGGAGAAAAAGGAACCCCTGTGCCCTGCTGGTGCGGAATGTAAATTGGTACATCCACTATGGAAAACGGTATAGAGATTCCTCAAAAAAATAAAAAATAAAAATAGAAATATCATATATCTAGTAATTCTGCTACTGAGCATTTACCCAAAGAAAATGAAGACACTAACATGAAATGATACATGCACTTTTATGTTTATTGCAGCATTGCTGATAATAGCCAAGATATGGAAACAACCCAGTGTCTATCCATAGATGAATAGATTGATGTGGTGGGGTTTTTTTTTTTTTTCGTTTCTTTTTTTTTTGTAAATTTTTTATTGGGGTTCAATTTGCCAACATATAGAATAATACTGAGATGGACACTTGATGGGATGAGCACTGGGTGTTATTCTATATGTTGGCAAATTGAACACCAATAAAAAATAAATTTAAATAAAAAAAGAAAAATACTTACAAACTAACAACAAAAAATAAACACCCAGTGCTCATCCTGTCAAGTGCCCACTTCAGTGCCTGTCACCCAGTCACCCCCAACCCCCACCCACCTCCCCTTCCACCACCCCTAGTTTCTTTCCTAGAGTTAGGAGTCTTTCATGTTCTGTGTTCCTTTCTGATATTTCCCACTCATTTTTTCTCCTTTCCCCTTTATTCCCTTTCACTATTTTTTATATTCCCCAAATGAATGAGACCATATAATGTTTGTTCTCCGATTGACTTATTTCACTCAGCATGATACCCTCCAGTTCCATCAATGTGGTGTTTTTTTTTATTACACACACACGCACACACACAATGCCAATAAAAAAGAAAGATCTTGCCATTTATGACAACATGGATGAACCTAGAGGGTATTACAAAATAAGTGAAGTTGGACAAAGACAGACAAATATCATATGATTTCACTTTTATGTGGAATCCAAAAAGCAAAATAATAAACAAAAAGGAGAATCATACCTAAAAATATACAGAGCAAACTGATGGGTGTCAAAGGGGTGTTGGGGGTGCACAAAATGGGAGAAGGGGAGTGGGAGGTACAGGCTTCCAGTATGGGCTGAATGTCATAGGGATGAAAGATACAGGATAGGAAATAGAGTCAATGGTATAGAAATAGCATTGTGTGGTGACAGATGGTGCCTGCACTTGTGGGGAGCATAGCATAATGTACAGAATTGTCAAACCATTATGTCCTACATCTGAAACTAATGTAACATTGTGTGTCAACTACATTTCAATTTAAAAAATGGAAGACACAAAGACCATCATGCAAGTGCAAAATAAAATCTCAAACTGTATATATGAAGCTATTATCTATGTCATTAACTGTAACTATAAAGTTGAATTTTAACTCCATTTGGGAAAGAGAAGAAATCCATTGTTTAATTCTTGGAGGAGACAGAGATGATCTCCTGATAGTTTACTCTAAGCCTGCAAATAGGCACTCAACCAAAATTTCAGAGAAAACAGAATCTTAAGGGTCTCTTTTTCTAATTTTTCTCTCCCCTCACTTACCTGCCTAATCTAAAAGGAGGTGCAACATATTATCCCACACTTTTACTATGTTGTTATGAATGAGCGGATAATTGACTATTTACAAAAGTCAACTACAAAGGGGTTTCCTATTTTTATTTCCCTTTCCTGCTTGCAGGCAGGTTTATGATGGTGCAATATGGTTGTGGAACATACACACTAATGCTGCAGAAGTTTCAGAACTTAGAACCATTTTTGTCTGTTTTCATACTCAAAGCAATCGGTTAAATGATAACTTTTATAGTCCAATTGAAATTCTTTCTACTGCTGTCACATGGCTTAATCCCAAATGACTCAGAGGTGTCTATCTAGCGAAGGACTAATTTTGTAGCTGCCTAAAGACATGGACAATTTTATCCAGGTAATATCTCATTGATTAACTATGTATAGAGAGCTGGCAGGTTCTATTTATGCTCTAATGACTCAAATCTACAGTTTTTATCTTAAAGGAGGTTACAGTTTACTGAGACCAAATCTACATTCTGAAAGCATTTTGTGAGAAATTCCATATTAATTTTTTATAAGTACTAAATGAAACCAGGGTAAATAAGAGCAGAAAGGCAGAAAATAAGTGTTTTGAAGGAGGTGATTTTAGAAGACTTTTCTTGGTGCACTTTGGCAAAAGAATTTTTAAATGTTTCTGCCACCCATATGCTCCAGAAGATATTTGAACTGTGTCAAGGAGAAAAATGGTCCCTTTAGAGAGACTTCATTTTCTGGCAGACTGTTGCTTAGTTAAGATCATGGACAACTGAATCTGATCCAAAGTGAGGTAGCACACTTATAAAAATGTAAGGTTGTGACAGAAATGGTTGAGTATAGATCTTTCAGGCCAGTTGATACCTTGTGAGTACTCTTTAAGTTGGCTTTTTTTTTTTTCTTGGAATTATCCCCCTATGGATACAATCTAGGTCAGTGCGGCTAAGTTCTTATGGCATCAACTTGCTTTTCGTGCGAGATAAAAGTAGATGAAGATGATAAGATTGTGATCATCTTTTTCTGAGAGCTATATATCCTCTTCTGTGGCTGATATACCAAAATGTGGCCCCCAGGGAGCCACTTTCTTGGAATATGATATAATGGTTAAGAGTCTGTGTCTCAAAAGAAAAAAAAAAAAAAGAGTTTGTGTCTCATTTCTGACCCTAAAGAAGTTACTTCAGCACTCTGAAATTTGATTTCCTCATAACAATTGGAAAAGTAACAATACCTAGCTTTATATAAGTTATTGTATGGATGAAATGAAATAATTAATGCAAAGCACTTAAAGTTCCTGATGTATAATTAGTGCTCAACAAAATATTACCATTGTTAATGGAAGCATACTAAGACTGCTCACTCTAATTCTGATCCTTTTTTTCAAGGGAGGAGAGGGGTGGAGGGAGAGGGAGAAAGAATTTTTTTTTAATTTTTAATTTATTTTTTATTTTTTTATTTTTTAGGGAGAAAGAATCTTAAGCTCCAGGCTGAGCCTGGAGCCTGACACTGAGATAAGGACCTGAGCTGAAATCAAGAGCTGGATGCTTAACTGACTGAGCCACTCAGGTGTCCAATTCTGGCCCTTTCTTCACACTATTCCTCTTGCGTGGAACAGCCTAACTCTCACTCTTTGCTTAATATTTTGCTTTATATTCTAGGCATTCCAAGATGCTTTAAGTTTCTTTTTTTTTTGTTTGTTTGTTTGTTTTTTTATGCTTTAAGTTTCATTGTGATAGTTTTATTAGCTGCTTTAGTCTGATTTCTTGTTTGTCTGACTTCTGATTACATTTCCAGTCCAAGTGTGCTGCTTAAATGCAAAGCTTCTGGAGCCAGATGACCTGGGTTTAAATCTTGACTCTCCACTTATTGGCTATATGATCTTGGGTAATGTAATTAAGCTTTCTATGTCTCCTCTGTACAATAGGCATAACAGGCACTGTTATTACCTACCTCAATAAGGGTGTTGTGGAAATAAAACATATAAAGGGATTAGAAAAATGTCTCAAACAATAATTACTAAATATATTTTAACTACAATCATTACCTGTACAATTTTGTATTAATTGGTTCATCTACTTCCCCATCATCAATTATATTATAAGCCTTTTGAAATCAAGAGCCATCGCTCAGGTAACATTTACAGTACTTATCACAGCAATGAATACACAGCAGATGTTCAATACTTGTTAACTGAGTGAAGCCAAAGTGATATGTAAACTACTCAGAATGAAGAAAGAAAAAAAAAAACTCAACGTACTGAGCACCACACAGTTGCATCACATACATTATATTAATTCATCTTCATAGCATTTTGTGTGTGGAAGCTTTATCTTCTACATAGAAAGGGTTTATATGAAAATAAAATAATATTGCATCTAAAGTGCTCATAATGCTTGGCACATGGATGGCTCACTGAATATAACACATTAAATACCAGAAGAAACGAAGAGGCCAAAATCATCACCTCATTTTATAGATAAAGCAACTGAAGCTTATAGAAGTTGAATCAGCGGTCTGAGGTCAGTTTGCAAGAGATACAGCCAGTGATTGAAACTGATTTTTACTACCTCTATTATACCAAAAATCACTAAAACATTCCTTAGGGGGGAAAAAAATTCCTTAGGGAAAAAAAAACAAAAAAACTTTGAGTTTATGGTGATGGGGTGGGGCCCTTGGTTTGCAAGAGATACAACCAGTGATTGAAACTGATTTTTATACTTCTATTATACCAAAAATTACTAAAACATTCCTTAGAGAAAAAAAACTGAGTTTATGGTGATGGGATGGGGCCCTTGAGAAATCTATTCCATATAAATTGAATTAATTTTCTGCTCTCATAAGGTGATTATAGACAAGGAACTAGTTATTGGATAAATAGGGGGGTCAGAGAACAGAGCAGTGAATTAGGAGTCAGAATCTTGTTCTAGCCTTAACTTTGCCTTTATGTAGCTGTTTGGGCTGAACCTGTGTGGGCCTTAGTTTCCATCTATACAAGAGAAAAGTGAATTAGAAGAGAAAGGATCTCTAAGCTCCTTTTGATATTGGACATTCACAGTTATGAACGTAGCATACAGAATCTTAAGACGTGGCATTCAGTGGTCTAAAATTGTTGTTGTTCCGTGTAGTCAGGGTAGAAATTCTTCCTACTTTCATGAAGAAGCTGAAAAATGCTTTGAAGTATGTGCTTGAATGAGATATTTTTTGTCAGTGTATACTGCTGACTTTGCCATGCTATCTTTGGTTGCATGGGTACAGAAACATCGAAATCATTCCTTGTTAATTATGAGGAGCATATTTAGGGACAGTTAGTCTATTTCCTTTGCTTCTAAAACTGCAGAGTAAACATCATCCTCCAAATCCATTTTGGGGTTTTCTTATTCAACCATATTAGGGCTTTAGTAATGACACACGTGTTGTCAAGAAAAACACATTATTCTAGGAAAAGCGAAGTGGGATGTGTGTAATGCCATACATTTGGAGGACTGAAAATTTTGTTTATCAAAGGGATATTTTCATATATTAGGTATTTGCTATTGAGTATTTTTTTAAAGATTTATTTATTAGAAAGAGAGAGAGTAGGGGGTGGTGTGGAGAGGCAGAAGGATAAGGAGAATCTCCAGCAGACTTCCTGGTGATGAGGAGCCTGACTCGGGGCTCAATCCCATCACCCTGGGATCAGGACCTGAGCCGAAATTAAAAGTCTGATGCCTAGCCAACTGAGCCATCCAGGTGCCCCAATACTTGGTGTTTTTAAAAGATGTTCTGGGGTGGAAGGATAATGCCAAGTAAAATATTCCCCAAATAACGACTAAAGATCTTCTATCAAAGTCACTGAAGAGAGAGGGATAATAAGGAAAAACAACTTGCTTTTAACTAAAAAGCAGATTGAACCTATAATGTGCATTTATATGAAGTCCTTAGAATACCATTTATTAATTGTATTTGTGGGAGTTTGATTGTAATTATGAATCATTAAACCGTGCACACAACAGAGAGTGAAATTGCCCTGAACTAAATGTTGGATTTAGAAAATCCTTTATTGGAAAAAAAAAAAATCTCTGTGCTCCCCCCGTGCATTCCCATGAAGACTGGCAAATAAATCCTGGTAAACTCTTTGGAAATAGGAATGATTAAGACAGAAGAAAATAAAAGAATAAGCCTATTACATTGCAACTTAATTAGTCCAACAACCCCAAGGAGCAAGCCAGTACTTTGTTAATAGGGCTTCAGAAAGCCACATCATCAAAGTATTCAAAGTTGTTCCAAGAGGCCTTTTAAATGAGTAACTCTGAGGAAACTTGGATCAAATAAATGGGAATAATGATAAAAAGTCAGATCAAACAGAAACATCAAAAGTAATGAGGTTAGCTGTAGTTAGACTCACTTGGACATGTTTGTGCTGCCTGGATTTCAAGGTTTGCCTGAGAACAACTAGTGACCACTAAACATGGACGGAAGGGTGTTTATTTTGCAGCCACCTGTGGGGACCATGACAAGGCTCACAGTTCAACTGGATCTACTTCACAGATACAGTGGTCTCCTTCAAGGGAGACTTCCAGAGGAGATAAGGACAAAAAGACCAAACTCCTTCGCTTTTGAATCTACCTCAAGCCTTCTCCCTGCCCATGTGTACAAACATGCTCTTTTGAGTATGTTTCTATATTCCAGGCTTGTACTAAAGAAAATGCCTTCAGCAAACAAACTCGCTCCAGTGGATTTCTTGTGCAGGGGAGGGGTAGGGGGTGGGGGAGAGGAAAGCATCCTTTTTCAAGAGGAAACATAAAAGCAATACCATTCTGATGATTTACTAGAAGATTAAATAACTTACTTGAAGAGGAGGTATTTTTTGCTTTACTTCCTTTGAAGGTAAGTTTTAGATTTTAGTAATAAATCCATTTTTTTGTTTCATTTTGTGCTTACTGTAAGCTCTGAAATGTACTAGACCACTGGGGCCGGAGGAAGGAGGCATGCATGACTCTTGTACCCTGGAATAGCATAGTCAAACATTAAACAGTTGGGGATCAAAGCAGGATGCTAATTTGTGAAGCACAGACTGAAACGTTTCCAAAAAGTTAGAACATTACATTTGGGTGAGCCGGCAGGGAAGTTTTTCAGGGAAGAATAGTGGCTTGTGTTAGACTTTAAGTGTCATTTCAAGACTATATTAAGAAATACACAGTAATAGGAAAAATCAGTAACATCTCATGTTTACTCTTTCCTGATTCCAGGTCTTTGCTCGTGACATTCTTTTCCATCTGGAATGTTGCTCCTGCCAATGTAATCAATCACTTCTTTCAAAATCTGGCTCAGAACACATCTCTGCAGGAAATCCATCCTGCTAATTCCTTTGCACTTTATCATTTTCAATAATCCCATCTGACTGTGCTATTTTTCATTTTAATTGTTCTTGTGTCATTGGCTTGGGTGGATCAATTTTGCTAAACTTAAACTACTAATAACCAAAAAATGTAGCATCTTGTTCATTTGGGATGATTTGGGGTTTTTATTTTTCTTTTCTTATTTCACCACCCAGTACACACTTTTACACCTAGAAAGCTCCTTCTTTCATGTAAGTCTATTTTTCTGAACTTTTAGAATGAGGTGGAGTTCAGAAAAGCTCTTCTATTTCCTCCTAGCTCCCCCATTACAATTTCCCCCTGTTCTTAAAACTAACACTTATTTTCTGTTTTTTTGTTTTTGTTTTTCTGCTTTGTTCCTTTCTCCTACTTTGGTCTAGACTTTGCTTTGTCCTTATTGTCCCTAATTTGATACTTAAAAATCTGCTTTTTTTGAAGTATAATTTGCATATAATAAATGGCAAAATTAGATGAATATTGACAAATTCACATACTATTGTATCTATCATCCCAGTCATGGTCTAGAACATTCTATCACCCCCAGAAATGCCCTCATGTCAAGCCCCTCTCCCATCAGCAACTTTTGATCTGATTCTATCACCATAGTTTTTGTCTTTTCTAACATTTTATACAGAATTGTATAGCATGTAGTCAGTCTGATATTGAAGCTCAGGTGCTTTACCTCCATCTACTGCTTCTCTTAAAAAGTTAAAAAATGGTGAGGTAGGGGGCACCTGGGTAGCCCAGTCAGTTAAGTACCTGCCTTTGGCTCAGGTCATGATCCTGAGTTCCTAGGATCAAGTCTTGAATCCAGCTCCCTGCTCAGTGGGGAGCCTGCTTTCCCGCCTGCCCCTCACCCTACTCGTGTGAGCTCAGTCTCTCTTAACTAAATAAAATCTTTTAAAAAATGGTGAAGTAGTTGAAGTTGAGCTGGTTGCCCAAGATTGCCTCTTGGCTACCAAGGGAATCCAATTTGGCCTCATTCATACCCAATGGCCTCCTTAATAATCAGCAAATCAAAAACCTACTAACCACAAACTACTGCTAAGAATTATAAGCAACTGGAAGAGATCCTAGGGAATCCACAAATTAGTAAAATATATTTCCTGTCTTCTAGAGTTTGTTGCTGGTAGGAGATAAGACCAGAGCAAACTCTAATACACCAGAAAGTAGGGGAGGGGGTCATACAAAACATTCTAGAAGTTCATTGGAGAAGGAGGACATTTTTAACTAGAGGATTGGAAAATTCTTTTTTTAAAAGAAATATCTTTGATCTTGACCTTGGAAAAAGAGTACGATTTCAAGAGGAGGTGTTGGTGACGTGATATTTCAGGAGGAGACAATAGTGTAAGTGTGGAATGCAGAATAATGGTTTCCCAAAGATGTCCATGTCTCAGTCCCTGATACCTGCAAATATGTTCCTTTATCTGGCAAAACGTACTTTGCAAATGTGACGAAGGATCTTGGCATAGGGACATTATGTTGGGTGGGCCCACTGTAATCTCAAAGATCCTTATAAGAGAGATGCAGGAAGGTCAGAGTCACAGAAGGAGATGTGACGGCAGAAGCATCATCAAGAAAGAGAGAGGCAGACGAGAGGCTGATTGATTCTTGAAGTTACTATATACCTGAACTTGAAGATGGAGGAAGGAGTCATGAGCCAGGGAATGCAAGTGGCTTCCCGAAGCAGAAAAGGCAGGGAAACAGATTTTTCCCCTAGAGTCTCCAGAAGGAATATAGTCCTGCTATCACCCTAATTCAGGCTGTAAGATCCATTTCTAATTTCTCACCTCCAGAATGGTAAAATAATGTGTGTTTTTTATGGTTCTACGCAGTAATTTGTTATGATAGTAATTGGAAACTAATACATCGAGAAAATATGTCTTTTCGGAAATTGAGAATAGTATAGTTTGGATGTAGTCTAACCTTTGTAAGGGGGTAGTGGAAAACAGGGTTGAATCTGTAGTTGGGAAAGGGAGCAGGCAACCTGTCATATAGGCATCCACAGATTCTCCCTCACAGTTCTCAGGAGAAACCAACCCTAACCTGACCTTGGTCTCAGACTTCTCGTCTCCAGAACCGTGAGATAATACATTCCTGTTGTTTAAACCACTCAGCGTGTTGTACTTTGTTATGGCGCCCTAGGGAACCAACACACATATATTTAGCAAAAATGGGGAAACATGGAAGGAGTCAGTCTGTGACTTAAAAAATTGGGAAGCAGTGTGTGGAGTGGTCTGGACACTGAGAAGTCATGAGGGCTAAAATGGGATTGCAACAGACTAGGGAGCACTGAGAGTGAGAACAGTGCATTGGGGTGAGTAAAGTTTCCAAACTGAAAGCCATGACACGTTGTGCTTATGAGGACAACAGCGCAGAGTATTTGAAATCATGGCTGTCCTAGGAAACATAATCTGTCAATAGTTCTACAGAGTTCTACTTATGTAGAATACAAGTCCCACAAAGTGCTCTGAGAAACTCTTTTTTAGTCAAATATGTAAGGAAAGCTCAATACTTTAGAGTGTTAAAGGCTCTAAGAAATCTTGAATAAAAAGAAATCAGTTCAACTTTGTATAATTCAGCACTTCTCAAACTTATGTGAATATGCAACCTTTTTTTTTTTTTTTCATGGAATCCCTTTCGTATCCATGGAATATTCTTGGGACATCTTGCTCTGGGTGTGTCCCATTCTCCAAGATCTCAGCTGTCCATTATAGTACTGGTAGCCATATGTGGCTATTGAGCTTGGAAATGTGGCTAATCTGAATTGAGATAGGCTTTGAGTATAAATATGCATAGTATTTCAGTATGGAGGTTCCTCAAAAAGTTAAGAATAGGACTACCCTATAATACAGTAATTGTACTACCAAGTATTTACCCAAAGGATACCAAAAAATATGTATTCAAAGGGACATTTCACCCTGATGTTTATAGCAGCATTATCAATAATAGTCAAATTATGGAAAGGGCCCAAATGTCCATTGACTAATGAATAGAGAAGTTGTGGTAGATACATAATAGAATATTACTCAGACATAAGAAAGGATGATATCTTGTCATTTGCAACGACATGGATGGAGCTAGAGTATATTATGCTAAGCAAAATTAGTCAGAAAAAGAAACACCATATGATTTCACTCATATGTGGAATTTAAGAAATGAGACAAACTTAGGAGTAAAAAAAAAAGAAAGAGAGAGGCAAACCATAAAACAAACTCTTAATTATAGAGGACAAACTGAGGGTTGCTGGAGGGGAGGTGGGTGGGAAATGGGTTAAATGGGTAAGGGTAAAGTTGAGATTTTATTGGATAGCACTGCTCTCTACCCTATTTGCTCAGTATTCTGATTTCTAGGTTCTTTTTAAGAATTGAAAAGGTCTAGGCTTCATCCTTTTCTTAAGCTAACAAATTAGCTTGCCACAGTTTCAAGGGTGCTAGTGCAAAACATGATACCCATGGATCAAAAAATTTTTTAAATTTTTATTTATTTATGATAGTCACACAGAGAGAGAGAGAGAGGCAGAGACACAGGCAGAGGGAGAAGCAGGCTCCATGCACCGGGAGCCCGACGTGGGATTCGATCCCGGGTCTCCAGGATCGCACCCTGGGTGGGCCAAAGGCAGGCGCCAAACCGCTGCGCCACCCAGGGATCCCCCCATGGATCCCCCCATGGATCCCCCCATGGATCAAAATTAAAGGATAGGTTAGTATTTATAGCAATAGCAGTAGCCAGAAATAGCAGCATTTTATTTCATTTTTCTTTCTTTCTTTTTTTTTTTTTTTCATTTCCAGAGTCTTAGTTCTCTTCAGCAATATTAAGACTTACTGGGTGGCATTACAGGAGAATTCTGAGCTTAGGAAACCCTAATTGTCTACAATAGTCAGTTAGCATGCCTACCCTTTGCTCTACAGGGACGCATTATCTTGATCACACCAGACAGTAAGCAGGTCTATAGTTTGGTCTGGAAGAAGACACTTTATCTTTCAAGACTGTAAGTAAATCTGTCCTTTGCTGTGAATGGAGTAACTCTATCTTTGCTATACAAATATCCTTGAAAAGATGACCTGGAACCAAGAACAATCAGTGCCTTGCTTACAAGATGTACGGTAACACAAGAATTGTCCCCCAAATGTTCTCTTCTTCAAGACCTCATGACTTAGAAAATATGTGGAAATGAAGACCACTCCTGGACTTTCCATCCTCTGTTTAAGAGATTAAAGCTCAGGGAAACCCTGAGTGGATATCCAGGTGAGAATCTTCATTCCCCAGTATATAGGAGAATATCAGAGTCTAGAAAGGATTATGCTCCTCATGCCACTGTTTTGCTTTCCTGGATGTTGTTTCAAGAGCTAGAAGATAATCTCCAGCACTTAGTTAAACTTCTTGGACCACTCTGATGTAGGTCAGAGCTGATGGGAGAGCTGAAGAATTCACAGGACCTGACACTTCTACTATCCACGTTGGATAGTACTTAGATGGTGCCTTAATCACACGCATGCCTTCATCATTCCCCCCACCACAAAAATAAAATACAATAGTAATAAGGCACTATGTATATAAACATATATTGTCAAATATATAATAAAGTACAATGTTTATAGAACTTACATGGTCAAATATATAGCAGCTACCTTCAAAAGTTCTTAGGGTAACAGACTCTATTCCAGTAATACTACTATTGTGTAAAATACTTTCTGTAATAGTGCCTTGAATTTTTGGAATCTTGTTTTATTCCCAATGGTGGAAAGTTTTTCTCCCTTGGAAAATGGTTAGATTTCTGTAAACACATATCCAAGTCATTCATTTATCACCAAGTCCTGTGAATAAGTTGAGTAATATGAAGCATATTAACTACTTTAAGTAAACAAAGTTTGATTTTAAGATTCTGACTTAAAAATCATTTAAGAGCTTAAAGTGGCTCAAGCAGTAGTTTCAAGGCAACTTTAGGAGTTCCAAAATTATTTTGAGTAAAGGCAGCATTTCTTGAATAATTAAATAGCTCTATAAAGAGACTGCTTTGAAAGTGTATGCTTTTTCTGATTGTATGAATGTCAGTAATGGTATTCTAAAATCATTATTCCTTTCCATGTGCTATTTCTCTGAGTATATTAATATTAGGTGACAATATTGGATCACTTATACTGTGCTAAATAGTTTATATGTATAAGCCATCAAAAAATTCTATTTACAGGGTAGAAAGTGAGGACAGAAAGGTTCAGTAACTTATCCAAGATCATTCAGTTTTTAGCAAACTCAGAACTTGAGCAAGGGCATACTTTGCATATGTACTATTTCATCAAGCCAAACTAAAGGGACAAAGTTTGACATATGCATAATTACATGTAAACTTCCTGTTTTTCCAAAAACATTTGACCAAAGATTTGTACATATTGTACCAAAGAGAGAGACCTTTTTTGGACTTTTGTACTCTATACTATATATATTGGTCCTAGTCAGTTTCCATAGCTCATTTTTGCATTTAATATCTCCCTTGAGTACAAAAAGGATGTAAACATCTCATGTGAAATGTAAACCTAGTTTTGTCTTTAATATGTTTTCAATCTGGTATATTTATAGATTCAAAATAATAGAAAAAAGAAGATATAGAAAGCCTTTGTATTCCATTAAACCATGTATAAAATCCCCTGTATACTCTCAAGAAAGAAATAACCAGCTTCAAAATCAAGGAGCTAGATTTATTTATTATATAGTCTTTATAGGTTGCTTTGTGTAGGAATTTGAGTTATAGGAATATTATAATTGAAGTCATTCTCTGACATCTTGGAAATAGAATATAAATGTTTGTTCCTGGGGCACCTGGATGGCTCAGTAGGTTAAGCATCTGTCTTTGACTCAGGTCATGATCTCAGGGTTCTGGGATCCAGCCCCACATCGGTCTCTCTGCTCAGTGGGGAGTCTGCTTCTCCTTCTCCCTCTGCCCCTCCCCCCTCTCATGCTCCCTCTATCTCAAGTAAATAAAATCTTAAAAAAAAACCTGTTTGTTTTTGATTTTGATATGAAAATTTATCTTAGAAGTAGTCCAGAAATAAGATTCATTCAGTTATTCATTCATTCACATTTTAAATTCATAGTTATTTAGGGCATTCTATGTGCATGGTACAATATTAGGGAATATAGAGGATATAAAGACATATGAAACAAGATGCCTTCCCTCACAGAGTTTCCAATCTAATGGAGAAACAAAATATGTGCACAACTGACTGGAGTGCAAAACTGTATATGAGCCAAGGAAATTCATTTCAATTCAATTCAACCAGCTTCACTGAGCGATTCTTGTGTCCATGTTTTACTAGACACCCATGATATAAATATGAATCAAATACTTGCTGTAATCTAGAAAAGTTATTGAATACAATTAGTCTTCATAAGGAATGACTGTGTACATTTAAACCTTGAGAAAGTTTCTTATCATCAAGATGTGATTCATAGCTGGTGGGGACATACTGGGGACATAGAGAAAAGGAATTAAAACACGGAATGATTGGTTGCAGTATTTGACCATTATATTCCTTCAAATCTTGAGACTCCAGACTCCATAATTTAACCCTCTCCATGCTTTTTTCAGAAGTTCATATGTGTTTCAGAAGTTCTCGAGTCACCACATGTCTGCGATTGCCTACTTCAAGTTTAGATGAAGTCTTCCTGCTATGAGGAGTTGAAATGTTCCTTTAGAAAGTCTGATTAGCATTATTAAACAAAGAAGTCTCATCAGCCCAGAAAACATTGTTGTCACTTTTTTTTAAAGCCTTATTCAAAGAGCATGTTTCTTCGTTAAAGAAAAACAAAACAAAACAAAACATAAAGTAATTACAAAGATTGATCAAGATTCAGTATTCATTCAGTAGTTGGTCCTTTTAAAAATAGCTTCTCACAGTTTGTCTAAAATCAAAGCTTTTATATGTTGGTAAATTGAATCTAAAGAAAATATTTAAAAACTAAAGCTTTTTTCTTGAAAGCAGTGGACTCATTTCAAATAACATTCAACATACTGTGCTTGGGGACAGTTAACTGGATTTATCAAAAGTGAAAAAGAAAATGGAGATTGATTGTAGCGAGTAGCACAATGTGGCTATAATGCTCATTTGAAGAATATTTTGAAGAATTGTCTTATCCTCTCAGTTGGTCTTTTTCTTATTCTGGTTTAAAAGCTTAGAGTAATGAAAAAGTATTTCCACAATCCAAATATGAATGTCCATTTTCATTTTTGCCTTTTTTCTCTGTAAAACTATAAATAACCATAAATAACTATAAATTAACCATAAATAATAAACCATAAAAATTAAGAATTCTCTATAGGTTAATCATAAATAACTATAATCTGTAAAATAAACTACAAGTAATCATAAAAATAATAAACCATAAATAACCGTAAAAAATCCTTGAGATGTGGAATATTCATGGTTTCATTTTACTTTTTAGTCTCTCTCCTAAAGGCTTCTTATAAATTTTATCTTAGAAGAAAGAAGACTTTTCCAGTGATTCTAAAACGGTCACTGCATGAGTTATTAACGAGGAGTTTTGTTCTCTCATGAGCCCTTACCAGGCATCTATTATAGCAATTGGTGTTAATCTGGTAACAGATGAAAGGATTTGACTGAGCTGGAGTTACAGTAGTAAATCAAACAGATGTTTGAGTCATTTTAATCATGATCTATGTGGACTGGACACCAGGACCATCTGAATAGCAGAATAGGGTTGGCTTGTCTGCTTACCGACGGAAGGTCAGAGTGGGAAAACCATTGGAAAGCATGTTTACTTTTGTAAAGTGGGTTAGAAATTTGCTGCTGTTTGGTGCTAATTTTCAAGAATGCTGCTTGTGGCAGTGACTAAGACTGCTAAGACTGCAGATTTATAACCAGATATCTAAAATTTACTAGGAGAAAATTTTTATTTTCTCCTTAGGTTTCTCAATTATTCTGTGTCTAGGTTTTCTCATATTTAAATTGGGAATAATGTATTGGTACTTCTAGAGTTGTGAGAATTGAAAGAATAATAGAATAAGGGCTTTGACAGTGGTCAACATAGCAAGCACTCAAATCCTCAACCCCAGAGGTATGTGTGACAGATTTTATGTGTCAACTTGATTGGGCTAAGGGATGACAAGATGGCTGAAAAAACAATATTTCTGGGTGTGTCTGTGAGAGTGTTTCTGGAAGAGATTAGCTTTTGAATTGGGAGACTTAGTAAAGAAGCCTGCCCTCACCAATGGGGAGGATGTCATCTCATTACTGAGGACCTCAATAGGACAAAAAGGCAGAGGAAGGGAGAATTTGCTCTTTGAGTTGAGTCATCCGCCTCTCCTGCCATCAGATATCAGCAGTCCTGGCTCTTAGGCTTTCAGATTTGGACTGGGACTTATATCACTGGCTTCCCTGGTTCTCAGGCCTTTGTGTTTGGACTGGAACTGCATCACTGGCTTTCCCAGGCCTCTAGCTTGCAGATGGCAGATAGTGAGTGGGACTTTGCCTCCCTAATCTCGTGTACCAATCTTTCATAATAAATTTCTCTATAGATATCTATGTATATCCCAGTGGTTGTGTTTCTCTGGAGAACCCTGATGCTAATATCAAAATTCCTACTTTATAGATGAAGAAGACAAGACACAAAACAATTCAGTAATTCTTCCAAGAGCATGTAGCTGGTAGGTGGCAGAGTGAGATTTGAACCCAGGAAGTGTAGCTTACGACTATATACCATAACTCCAATATACATGAGAAATTTTCATTAAATTTTAGTGTCACCTTTAAGATTAAGTCTCAGCTTGTTAAAATATGAACTACTACATAAGAAAAATGCCTTTAAATTATGACTCCTGCTAATAAAAACATAGTAAAGCCTATTAAGTCTCAAGAGGAAAAGAACAGAAGTCTTCCGACCCTGTAACTGAAACTTTCGCTAGGAGATAAAGGGAGAATGTTGTCCTAAAGGCCATATTTAGATGAAATTTGATCCAGTGGGTAAGGATGAGTAGCTTATTATATATCTCACTTACTTGGGAATATTAATTTAATAAAATTAAATAAATTCCATTATTTTTCTTGGTCTACAGGAAAGTAACATTAAGTCTGATTCACCTAAGAGTAGGGGTCTTGAGGAAATTGTCTCAATCTTTACAAATGTCTTTTTTGGCTTCTCTGGGTTGGTTGGAGTTATGTTTACACTGAACTGACTATCCACAAGTTATGTTTTGAAGTGTTTGCTTCCTGAAGCACTTGAAAATGACGCAGGACAGTGGGAAACTGCCATTCTGACCTTGCAGGATAGCCCAGTGATTTAAGAGCCAGGAGGTGGAGTCAGACCAAGGAAGTTTATAAGTCAGCTCTGCTACTTGCTTGCTCCATGTTATTGGACAAGTTACTAAAGGTTCTGCACTCCCTTTTCTTCATATACAAGAAGGAGATGGTAATAATATCCATCTCCTAGGGCTATTGGGAGGATTAAATGAGTTGACATGAATAAATCTCAGATGGATGACCAACACACACAAACAATTTTGGAACAGTTAGCTCTTGTTAACGTTACTGCCATTGGCCCACAGACTTGCCTCTTAAGTTGGCTGACATATCCACTAGCGCCGAACTCACATATATCCATACTTAGTCACAGTGTATGTAGTGGAGGAAAACCTTAGCCCAAGCATCATGAGCTTTTAATTAACATAATTTTAAAAACACTTTGATTTATAGAAAAATAGTAAACATTGTTATATTTTAAGAAACAAGCACAGAGAAAACAGTATTTAGATACCAGGAAACTCCCAATATCCAACCTCTCGAGATAGCTCCTAAGATCAGTTCAAGTTCAGTCTCATTCCCAATACTTCTAAACCCAGTATATGATGTTCACATCACAGATAAATCCTGACAGTTCTCTTCATGTGTCCTCGGTTAGTCCTTTAACATTTCTGAGTCTCAATTTTCTTACATATAAAACTCTATGCCCTGTCTGACTCACTGGATAGTTGGGAGAGAGGGGAGACACTATATGTAAAAGAAGCCCACCATATCCAAAATACCAAGCTGTTATACATAAGATAAAATACGGTATTTCTTTAAGAATGATTATTCCCAACATGGAAGGTTTGAAAAAGTGAATTAATCTTACCCTCTAAGATCACAAGGACAGAAAAATAGACTAAAATTTTATATAGATTTTCATCAAGCATTGAAATGGAATGATAGGCTGATTAAACTACATTTGTAAATTCCTACCAACATTTTATCTAGAGAGATTAACCACTCCCACATTTTGTAAGGCCCCCACTCCACTAGAGAGAGGATGCAGAAGGCTACGTAGGATGTTAGTTTTGTGTTGGGAATTCCAGACTCTGAGCAGATCAGGGAAGGGATGAGTTCTGGCAAGAAGGGTTTTAGAGACTACCACACTATGTCAGAAGGGTAGCCTCCCTCTCCGCCTGTGGGTCCTGAATTCTTTTTACAGGTGCCAGGCCCAGGAGAGGGGAGAGGGATCAGACTCTGAGGCAGCAGATGCTGGTCCTATCTCTGCATTCACAGTGTAAACAAACACACTGAAATACTCACACTAGCATGCACAGATATATAAGCTTCCCACACAACACTGCTTATAATGCTGATAGCTAAAAATTGGAAACAATATAAAGGCCTATTTATATGGAGTTCTTTAAATAAACTATGGTACATTCAATCTATAGAATACTTATTCTATGTATGGAGAACATTTAAAAATACAGATTTCCATGTAAGGACACGGAATGGTGTTCACAATGTGTTAAGTAAAAACAGAGAAGTATACATACTACAGTATATGCAGTACCATCCCACCTTTGGAAAGAAATAAAAAGCTCTTTATCCCTCTCTTTATTCTTATGTGAACACATATACATTTATGTAAAATCACAGAGAAAAATGTTTGTGAAAATGTACACCATGTGTTAATAGTAGTTCTTTTTGAAAGCACTACTTGGAAGAGAGGACAATTATTTACTTAATGTATTTCCAGATTGTTTGGATTGTTTTCATAGGAAGTGGGTGCCACCTTTCATTTAGGAAGGAAATTTCAATGCACACACTCTCATATGCACACATAACCACACACACACACTAAGTCCAGGTAAATTCTATCATCTTTCCCTTTAGCACCTTCCTATTCATCCCTCCCCATTACCCTTACCTTCAGAATCAAAAGTTCAGCTCTGGACTATGTGCATAGTAGGCTCAAGGTCTAACCTTTGAACCAGGAAGATCTTCTAAATGTAGATTAGTGTGGGTAAACATGCTCACCTCCCTTGTTCTGGGACAGATTTTATTAGCAGCAGTTTGTATAATGATGAGCCCGTACCAAGCTACCGCCATCTCATCTCGTATTTATGACTTCAGGATTCCATTCAGAATCCCTTGCACCTGTTGAGATTATGCCTTTAATTTTCCATTGTTATATGTGTGTTTCCTCAAGTTCCAAAGTTTACTGCTGGGTTTTCTATTTTTTAACTAAGAAGGCAAAGATTTGTATTTTTGCATTTTTTTCCCCTAAAATTCTCTTTATAGCAGCATGTTCTTTTGGTTCAAATTATCAACTACCATGATCTGTAAGTCCTGTTAAAGTGACTGTCTGTTGAAACCAGAACAAGTGTTCTATATACTGGACCATTGCCAGTATTGGACAGCCAACAGAGCACACCAGATTGAAAGTTACACCACCAAATATGTTCAGTTTGCCTCCATTTTTTCCTATTTTAATGCACGTCTTAAAATTTTCTCTTGATAAATGGATGCTTTTGTGGCCTAGAATCAAGAGATTTCCTGCATTAAAAAACAAAACAAAACAAACAAAAAACGATAGTATGAACTCCTGATATTTGAAAGAAGTAAATTTTAGAATGTTGTAATTCCAAACACCATGATGGCAAACAATTCTTCCCATAAGATGCAATAAGGGATCAATAAAAACTTTTAATTCCTTCAAATCTTAGATTTCATAAATACAATGCTGAAGTTATGTTTGAATCATTTGGACTTCTTTCTTTATGGAAGCTTTGATTTTTGTTGCTTGTTTTTGATTATAGTGTATTTTAGAATTGAATTTTTATCATTTACTAAAAGTCTCCATGTACAAGACAAGCAGAAGTAACAAAGCCAAGCCGAGATGTAGATACCAGGCAGAAAACTAGGCTCACTCACTAGTGAAAAGATTTACTTTCACATATAAGCGTCACCTTGATGCAAATTTGTAATCTTAGCAAGATCACAACCTATCATGGGAATCAGTCACTTATAAATGGTTAAGCCATCGAAGGTTAAATTTGTGCATGCTGAAGCCCACTATATTTAGGGTCAGTTAGCCCTTCATTTTGTTGCTACTTGTCATGTTGTTGAAGAGAAGTCAGCTATCATTATACAGCTCCGTCCTTGCAAGTTCTTCCAGCCTCCAAGTTACCCTTCCCAACTTACATGAAGCTTAGTAGAAGAGAGTACAGATAGATTTTCTTTGTTTCATGATTCATGTGTCTAATGGAAAAAGCACTGGATTTGGAGTCTGGATATCTGTCATTTTTAAGTTTTGGTCTTGATCGGGTCACTTAATCTCCCTGGTCTACAGTATCTACAGTATAATGTGACCTGTTGAAAGATCTGTAAGGCTCCCAAACTTCAGATTTAAATGTCCACCTGCCTATTTAATTATTCCACTTGAGCACCCTTTGCATATCAACTAAACATCTCAAATATAACCTGTCAAAACAGAAGTCTTAGTTTTCCCCCATCATATTTGTTCTGATCTTTGTCTTTGCCATTTCAGTTATTTGTCATGTATCCAATTTTTCAAAACAATATCTGGGAGTCAGACATCACCAAGATGGCAGCGTACGACACCCCAGCCTCCATCCCTCTGCAAAAATTAACAATGAGACAGCCATCCATGAATGAGAACAGCAGTAGGAGAACTCTGCAGTCCATTAAGAAACTTCAAAACACAGTGGAACAAAAAACCTGAGAGTAACTACAGGGAGGGAGGGAGGGAGAGAGAAAGGGAGAGAGGGAGGGAGGGAGGAAGGGAGGGAGGGAAGGAAGGAAGGAAGGAAGGAAAACAATTTCATTTTGATTATTTATTCAAATGTACAGACATCTATGAAAAGCTACAAGGATCACAAAGAATCCAGGAAATGAGACTCCACCAAAGGAACACAGGAAACTTCCAGTAACTGATCCCCAAAAGATGGAGATCCAGAAAATGCCTGTCAAATAATTAAAATAATTGTTCTAAGGATGCTCAAAGAGATATGAGAGAACAGAGATAAGTAACAATAACTTAGAATGGGAAAAATATTTCTGAATCATATATCTTATCAGGAGTTAATATCCAAATTATATAAACAACTCATGTAACTCAAAAGCAAAACAAAACAAAACAAAAAACATTTAATCTAATTAAAAATGGGAAAAGAACCTGAATAGACATTTTTTCCAAAGAAAATAAATGAATAGCCAACAGGTACATGAAAAAGTGTTCAATATTATTAATCATAAAGGAAATGCAAATCAAAACCACAATGAGACATCACCTCATATCCATCAGAATGGCTATCATCAAAAAGACAGATAAAAAATGCTGGCAGGGATCTCCATATGATCCTATAAGGCATTACCATATGATCGAGCAGTTCTACATCTGGGAATATATCTAAAGGAAACGAGAATTCTAGGTTGAAGAGATATCTGCATCTCCATGTTTATTGAGCCATTAGTCACATTAGCCACGACATGAAAACAACCTAAGTGCCCATAATGGATGAAGGAATAAAGAAAATATGGCATATTATATATATATAATGGAATATTATTCAGTCATAAAAGGGAAGGAAATCCTGCTATTTGTGACAACATGGATGAACCTGCAAGGTACCATGCTAAGTGAAATAAGTCAGACAAATATTGTGTGATGTATTCACTTATATGTAGATTCACTTATTTGTAGACTCTAAAAGCACCAAACTCATAGAAACAGGAAGCAGAATGGTGATTTCTAGGGGCTGGGAAGTGGGGGAAATGGGGAGATGTTGGTCAAAGGGTATAGTATAAAGTTTCAGCTATTAGATGAATAATTTCTAGGGATCTAATCTAGAGCATGGGGACTAGAGTTATCAGTACTGTATTTTATACTTGAAAGTGCTATTAGAGCTCAAATATTCTCACCATAACAACAATCAAGTGTGTAATTCTGTGAGGTGAAGTACATGTTAACTAACCCTACTGTGGTAAGCATTTCACAAATATACTTGTACCAAACCACCGCATTGTACACCTTAAATTTGCATAATGTTATAGGTCAATTTTTTTCTCAATAAAGCTAGGGAAAAAAAGCCCTAAGAGTCTCCTTCAAATCTATCTGTTAATCTTATCAGTTTTACCTCTAAGATATAACTGATCACGTCACATTTCATGATCTTCACATTGCGTCATCTCCAGTGTTATCACTATTTTATTAGCCTTTTCTTTATTCTGTTGGCGAGGGAGGGGTTTCCACCCTGGGGTTCTAGGGATGGCCACACACATCACACCCAACACTGGACAGATGAGACTGACAACAGTTTATTAGTCACATGTACTGACTTACAGCACAGGGAACACCACGCAGGACCACACAGAAGTTGTGCTTGGGAGCAGAGTGAATGGGTAGAAACAGAGACACAAGCCTTGTGGTAGCGAGATGGTGAGGTGTCCCCTGGTTCTGCAGAATCAAAAGTTGCTACTCAGGGATAAGCAGGAATTGGGTCTAGTCTGATAAGGAGGGTGGTTTGGCTGAGGGACCTTATCTACGGGGGCAGAGAGAGGGGGGAACTTGTGGTTAGGGAACCCGATGTCCTTCTGATTTTATCAAATATCAAAGCACCTAATATTAATATTAGTGCTCACGCCACAGTCACCCTTGTCCAAGGCACCTTTTAGTGGAATTGCTTTAATGTTCTACTTCCTTACAATAATCCTGCAGCCTGTTCACCACACAACAGAAAGCTCTTTGGTAAGAGATAATCAGATGCAACTCTCTCTGCTTAATGCTTTTCTATGATTTCCTGTGACATTTACAATGAAACGGAAATTTCTCATGATGGCCCACAATTTTCAGAAAATCTGATTCCCATTTTTTCAGTCTCAAACACCAAACTCTTGGGTTCCCTCCCATTAACCACATTTGAATGTAACTTCTGTCCTTTGACAGAAAGGCCTTTGCACCTGGAATTATTTCTACTTGGAAAGCCCTGCCCAAGATCCATGTTTAAACGCCTCCCTCCTCCTCCTCATGAAAGTCTTTGTTGAAGGTTACTTTCCAAGAGAATCGATCTCGTCACTCAGCTGACAGTGACCTACCCACATTCCGGTCACTCTGTGACTTTGCTTCATTTTCTTCATAGCACGAATCATCACTGAATTTATCTTAACTATTAACTGATTTATTTGTAAATCTTCCAAGGGCAAAGATCTTGTTTTGCTCATCATTGTATCCTTATTGCTTACAAAACTGCCTGGCACATAGCAGGTACTCAATAAATAATTTGTTGAAGAAAAGAATGCAATTTACGGGTCTTTAAAATCTCTGTTTAAACACTTTAGTCAGATACTCTCTTGCAGCCTAGAATGATCTTGAGGACTCAAGGCCTCTGGGAATGCCAGCCTAAGAAAACAACGATTTCCCATGATTCCTCAAATATCCCCACTGACACTTTGTCAGTGGCTTTTTAAGGACTAAAAAGGAACGTACTTTGATGAATCTCACTGTTGGTTCTTTTAATCAGAGAACAATTCAGTCCAGGCATCACACGTGTTTTTATACTGTGGAAACGAGGACCATTTCTACCAGATTACCAATGCTCCTGTGGATCAGGATGTGAGAAGCACCAGCTGGAAAGGAGGCCTGGCTGTCAGCTGCTTCTCAGGGTCTCCTCCACTTTCCTGCATCCAATTATGGAAGCAACCGCATCATGCTCCATTGAAATATAAACTGTTTGCTCTTTGCTGGCTTTTGTAATTATCTGTAGTGTTAAAAGGCAACATTCAACTGAGTATATTTTAAAGATCTTATTGGCTTTATTCAATGATTCATGAGTGGAGTAGCATCTCATCTAGAATAGAAAAAGGAGCTCTCAGGAGCTGTACAAAATGGAAGATTTTTATGAGCAGAAGACAGGGAGACAAGAGAAGTTAAACTAGCAAAAAGTGGATGAGTTGTGGCAAGGTCACCTTGCTTTAGGGTATGGCAGGGGTCTATCAGGCAGGTGACTTCTCTAGTGTTGACAAGGTAATTCCAGATTGATTGTTTTAATATTACATTCCTGGGAAAGGCCTGAACTATAAGTTGAGTATTAAGTCTCAGTTTCTCTGATGTGGGGCTTAGCCTAAGTGACTCCATTTTGGGCCTGTTTGTCTTTTTAATTTTTTTTTCTAATTTATTCATGAGAGACAAAAAGAGAGAGAAAGAGGCAGAGACACAGGGAAGGATAAGCAGACTCCACACAGGGAGCCCCATGTCGGACTTGATCCCGGGTCCCCAGGATCACGCCCTGGGCCAAAGGTGGCGCTAAACCGCTGAGCCACCCAGGGATCCCTGTTGTCTTGTTTTTAACAGTAGTGTCCCACTCTCAGCCTGAATCAGCCTAAATTTATTAAGAGACAAAGTAGAGCTCTGAATTTTGCTTCACTAAAGCTATGGCCAAAAACCTGAAAGGAGAAGAAGGGAAAAAAAGGTAGTTTGTCACAGAACTGAATTTGCTTGGGAGGAAAAATTGATTTCCCCTGAGAAATCGAGAGTTCTTCAATCAGCATTAGGTGCACTGCTGACAAATTGGCTTTCCAGTATTGTTTTCTTTATGAAAACACATCCTACGTGATATGCCTCCTCCCAATAACCACGATGGCCTTAACAAATAAGGAAAGAATTATTTTCAACTTTCAAGTGCTCCTTTGTTAAGCAACAAAGCATGAGAGGAGAAAGTAATGTTGAAATCCAATTTTATTTCCAAAGACTGTAAGTCTTTATTTTTATGTTCTTACATTTTCTTGCCTGAAGCAATGGTGTCTTAGGACTATTTAATTTCAAAAGTGTAAGAGAAATGGCTGGCAGACATTCCTACCAGTATTAGCAGACAAGGTCTACCTCCTTTTTTATGATAACATTCACTTGGTGTTTACTTAACACTTCCAATGGAACCATCTTAAGTACCTGTACAAATTGACTTGTGCTGGGACAAGCATAAATATAAATTTATGGGTGAAAAAGTAGAGATTATAAAAATGCCAATTGTAAATAGAGGCAAAAACTGATCTAAGGGAACAAAATACTTGGACCACTTCAGTGTCTGCAGTATTGTTGCTGAAGAGAGAATTTTGGCTTGATAATTGACAGGTTTAGACTCCATCCTGTAGCTAAGTCAGTTGCATAGTGATTATTTTTTAAAGATTTATTTACTTGAGGGAAGGGAGGAGTAGAGGAAGAGAGGATCTCAAGCAGACTCCCCGCCAAGCACGAGCCCTACATGGGGCTTGATCTCATGACTCTGAGATCACAACCTGAGCCGAAATCAAGAGTCAGATGCTTAACTGACTGAGCCACCCAGATGCCCCAAAATAGATGATTACTTTAGTGTTGACTCCATTGGAATTTACCCCATACTAAAACAAATAACCGACTGAAATTCTATCTTGGTTTCCTGTTGCTGCATGGGAAGCGGTCTACCAAAGTAGCTGCTTTAGACACCCCACACTTATTATCTCTCTGTTCTGTCAGTAGTCCAGGTGGGTCTGAGGAATGCCTCTGTTTTGGTTGCACAAGGTAAAAAGCAAGATTTTGGCCAGCCTGGGCCTTTACCTGGACCCGCTGGGGGAGCATCTACTTCCGAGGAGTTGGTGGCAGATTTCAGTTCCTTGAGTCTGGATGGCTAAGGTCTCTGTTCTTTGCTGGTTATCAGCCAGGAGCCTCTTCCAGCGACTCAAGGCAGCCTGCATGCTGCATCACATTGTCCCTCCTCCTCTGGCTTTCTGTCTCTCTGACGGCCATCCCGCCTCACCTCTTCTGCTCCTAGTTGGGAAAAGTGTCCTGCTTTCAGGGGGCTCGTGTAATTAGATTGGGCCCACCTGGCTAACCCAGAATATTCTCTCTCTCTCAGAAGGTCTTAAGCTTGATTACACCTGCCAAGTCCCTTTTGCCATACTCACAGGTTTCAGATAGTAGAGCATGAACATCTTTGTGCTCCACCTATGAAGCTCCACCTGGTATGGGATCTGTCTCATTCTCTTGTTTTCATATGGTGGATTCCTACCAGCCATCTATTTCTTGAATATGCCAGGTCTGTTTCTCTCCCCAGGACCTCCACTCTGGCTGTGTCTTTTGCTGAGAAAGCTCTGACCCCAGATCTCCTTAAAGCTCATTTTCTTCATTCTGGTCCCAGTGCAGCTGTCACCTCCTCTGAGAGGCAACCCCTGGACCTCCTTGTAAAGTTCCTTGAGTCACTCTATTCCATTCCATTATTTTATCTTCTTTATAAATTATCCATACTATTTATTTGTCTGCCAGTTTATTGTGTGCCTCCATCCATAATGATTTAAGCTTCCTGAGGCCAGGAGCTCTGGCTGCCTTTCTTACCACTGCATTGCTGTGTCAAGTTGAATAATAGCTATAACATGGGAAGAGCTCAATATTTGTTGTCTAACCTGTGTTTTAGTTGTTTTTTTTTTTATGAGTAAAATTAAGTTTGTACCACTTTAACTTCTAAAGCTAACACATTATTTTAATGAAGGATATTATAAATACAGTTCCCACCTGCTATAACAATAATTACTAAAGTACAAGCCTATAACAAAGGTAGGTTGCAAGGAAAATGGGCAGTTGACTTCTGCTACAGGGCTTAGAGCAGGGCTTCTCCACCCTGGCTATGCAGTAGAGTCACCTGGGAGACATTAAAAAGCTCAGGACCCATACCAGACCAAAGAAGACAAAATCTCTGGAAATGGGGCTCTGGTATAGTTTAAAGTCTTCCCTGTGTCCTCCTGTGAATACCAGCAGCTGCTGTAAGAGCTCCAGAGCTGAAGATAGAGTGTGGGGTGCCAGGCCTTACCCAGAGTGCCCCAGATGAATGGGCCCACAAGTAGCATTAAGAATTCACATTGAGGGTAGAGCTATTGGTGCCTGACTTGTTCTATCATGGTATTAGTTTGCTAGGGCTGCCTTCATAAAGGACCACAAATTGGGTGGCTTAAACAATAGAAATTATTGTCTCACAGTCGGGAGGGTAGAAGTCCAAAATCAAGGCATCCTTGGTTGGTTCTTTCTGAGCACTATGTGTTCTAGGCCCCTCTCTTGGCTCCTGAGGGTGTTCCTTGGCTTGTAGATCTCTGCCTTCCACTTCACGTGGCATCCTCTGTGTATACTTGCCAGCCTGCCTTCAAATATCTCTTTTTTTTCTGGTCAAATGGAATAAGGGTCCCACCCTACTTCAGTGTGACCTTATCTTCACTAATGACACCTGCAACAACACTGGGGTTAGGACTTCAACATATGAATTCATCTTGGTGTGGGGAGGGGTATACATAATTCAACCCATAAAACAAACACAAAACTATATCACTTCATAAAGCATTATGGGGTGACTGTTTTCAGTCTTAGTCCAGGACTGAGGTTGAGAGAGTGGAAACGAATGAGGTGTGGCCTGGCTCTCAGGTAGGGGCACTTGTCAGAACTAGCAAGGTAGGAGTGCAATCCAAGCAGAACACTGGGTCTCCCTGAGCTAAGGAGGCAGAAATGGGCTGCTGAGGAAGCTGGAATTTATAAGGCAGGGTACAAGAGAGGGAAGCTGGGGGGAAGTGGGGTATAGGGGTGGAAGTCTACCTGGAAGATCTTGTCCAAGATCAGGGAGGCATAACAGAGGGTAGCTATTACAGGGCTGAAAGCTAAAGGCATCATTAGAGAGAGACGAGTGCTGGGGCTGTCTGGATGCCCCTCAGCCAGCTCATCTGTGCTGAGAACAGAAAGGGCACCTCTAACACTCTACTGAAACTCCAGAAAGTTCACTCCTGAAGAGAAAAGGCCATCTACTAGGATTAAAGACAAAAGCAAATACACCTATACCAAGGGAAAAAAAAAAAAAAGGCTAATCAAAAGGATTGACTTAACTGCCTGCCATGTAACACAGATCATCCATTAAAGGAAGACAGCAGCCCAGATTTCCCACAATATATTATCCACAACATCCAGAATATTATGAAAAATTACCAAACATGCAAATTAGGAAAATGTGACCCATACTCAAGAGTAAAGGAGTCAATAAGCCTTGACTTGACTCCTACATAACACTACACAAAAAATAATGCAAGATGCAAACATTAAAGTCAAAATTATAAAACATCTAGAAGAAAAGGTAGGAGAATATCTTTATGATTTGGGGGTAGACAGAGATTATCTTAGGACTTAGGCACTAAGCATTAAGAGGGGCAGAGCGTTAAACTGGACTTTATCAAAGTTAAAACCTCTTGCACATAAAAAAACACCATTTAGAAAATGAAACTGAAATCCATGGATTGGAAGTATACATTTTTATCTTATGTATCTGACATATACCCTTATGACTAGGATATATTATGTAGAACTTCTATAAATCAATGAAAGTGAGACAAATACTTCATGATTTTTTTAAAAAACGAGGCAAATATATCTTTTGTGCAAGAATTTATACAATGGCCAATAGGCACATGAAAAGGTAAATTAAAAACAATAAGACCAATTCATATGTATGAAAATGGCTAATATTTAAAAAGAGACTGGAAAAAAACAAATATTGGTGAAGATGCAGAACAAACGTACCCCTCACACATTGAAGATAATACTGTAAAATGGCACAACCACTCTGAAAAACTCCCTAGCAGTTTTCTACATGTTAACCATCTTCACTGTTAGGTATTTCCCTAAGACAAATGGAAATTAAAATGCTGCCAATAGGAAAAAGGATATGAATGAAAATGAATCGAGTATACAGTGGCATAATGGGAAATTAAAAAGTGAAATACTATTCTGCTCACCAACATGAATGAAATTCAAAAACACTGTATTGAGTGTACTGCACTATCCTCTGCATGCTACCATTTATAGGAAGTTTGATTACAGTCAAAATTAATTTATGGTGATTGAGATCAGCACGGTGATTGCCTCTGGGGAGGGAGATTAAGGCACAATGAAAGGGAAAGGAGCACAAGGGAAATTTCTAGAGTGATGAACAGGCTCTAATCTAGATTGGAGCATTTCTTTCATAAATGTAACCTGCCAAAAGTCATCATGTTGTACACTTAAATATGTGAATTTGGCAGTTATGTGTATTGACTTTATTAAAATGTTTCATAATTAGGAGCCCCTGGATGGCTCAGGTTAGCATCTCCCTTCAGCTCAGGTCATGATCCCAGGGTCCTGGGATGGAGCCATCGTCGAGGCTCCCTGCTCAGCGAGGAGCCTACTTCTCCCTCTGCCTCTGCCCATCCCCTCGCTGGTGCCCTCTCTATCACTCTATCTCAAGTAAATAAATAAAATTCTTAAAAAAATGTTTCATAATTTAAAAAGTTGAGAGAGAAAAAGAGAGGCTACGGTGACAGAAAGCACATTTTAAAAGTAATGGTACCCAATGTTTCTAGCAGCAATGTCCACAATAGCCAAACTGTGGAAGGAGCCTTGGTGTCCATCGACAGATGAATGGATAAAGAAGCTGTGGTCTATGTATACAATGGAATGTTCCTCAGCCATCACAAGAGATGAACACCCACTATTTGATTCGACGTGGATGGAACTGGAGGGTATTATGCTGAGTGAAATAAGTTAATCCGAGAAGGACAAACATTATATGGTCTCATTCATTTGGGGAATATAAAAAGTAGTGAAAGGGAATAAAGGGGAAAGGAGAGAAAATGAGTGGGAAATATCAGGGAGGGAGACAGAACAGGAGAGACTCCTAACTCTGGGAAATGAACTAGGGGTGGTAGAAGGGGAGGAGGGCGGGGGGTGGGAGTGAATGGGTGATGAGCACTGGGTGTTATTCTGTATGTTGGCAAATTGAACACCAATAAAAAATAAATTTATAAAATAAATAAATAAAAGTAATGGTACCCATCCTCCACTCTGACCAGCTCTACTGGTAGACTGCTTGATTCTCCCAGTGTGAGTTGGGTTCCGGGTAGAACTCTGGGAGGTTCTCTGCAGTTTGTTGGAGGCTGTTGGAACTATGACTATCCAGTGGGACTCTGTGGGGGACCTCAGTGCCACCGAGGGCTTGTGAACCACTATGGAGCTCAGCTTTCGGCTGATCCTGGGGAAGTCACAAGAAGTGGTAGCAGAGCTGCTGCCGGATGACATGAGACCAGGCCTGGTCCACCGTAGCCTCCAGTGGGAGTCAGTGTTGTGCTTATCTGTCATTGGCTTTTTGATGGGTCTGTTATATTTGTTCAGGCTCCTGCATTAGGTGAGAGGCTCAGAAACACCTGCTGCATTAATTCAGGTGAAGCATCAATTTTTTGACATGCTTAGTTCTGCTCCCAAGGAATATTTAGATACTGAGTCATGCTTAGAAGATACCAGCCTACAACAAGAGTCATTAAAAATACAGAACGTGGTGGATACAGATGGAAAGTTAAAAGGAACAAGCTTGATCTTAACGGAGGAAATGACATCTCTAGTCAAAGAAGTAAATAAAGAGAAATCCAGACCCTCAAGACAAAAAGAGATGATGGGTAAAATTGTGAGAATGATCCAGTTACTGGAAAGTGGTTTAGGAGTCATCACATCAGAAGAAGGTTTTCCAAGCACTGCAGTGGCTGAAAGCTTGCTTCTGTAGCATTCCTACTTCCCTGTGCAACTGGGTTCTGTTCTTACCTCCCTGTCCAATATGAGGTCGACTGGCTGTGCTTTTGAGAGGCACTTCATCTATAGGCTGGAGTTTTTTGTTTTTCTTTTTGTTTTTGTTTTTAATCCACCCTCACATTCTGAAAATAGAGGTGAATTCCTTTAAGGCTAATTCAAACTTCAAATGAACCAACTGTTGGCATTCCAGAAATACACCAGAAAACGTGGGATTCTTTAACATTGCCTCTCTGCAAAAGGAGTTCTAATCTCATTTATTATTTAAAAAAAACAATGATATTTATTTATGAGACCAAACTTGTGCTCAAAATAAAGCTCAATGAAGCTTAGTTCTCAGAATAGTGTTTTGTAAGTATTATTAATTTTCTAAGTGAATTATTTCTATTATCTCTATTATCATATACATATCGTGTTTTATTTAATATGTACAATTTAGAAAAAACTATTTAAAATGCAAAGGCAATTTTGGTATGCATGTGGTATAGTTACAAATCAAACGAAAAGGTTTATTTCCTTAATAAATAGTGCTTAGTTAAAGAAAAAGTTGTTCAAAAAAAAGATTTTTTAAAAAAATGAACATACCACAAATAATAATAGTGGGGTATAGGTAAAGTGATATAGAAGGAAATTTATAGCATTTAATGTTTCTATTCAACAAGAATAATATAAATGTTTATATTCAATAAGAATAAAAGCTAAAAAGAGAAAAGGGGAATAAAAGCAGTTTATGGTTCTTTACAGCAGTTTTTAGCAATCCCAATTCTTGGGCTATACTCTAGACCATTTCATAAAGAACCTCAGGGGGTGGGACCAGGTAGGAGTAGTTTGTAAAACTCTCCAGAGGATCCTCATGTGTGATGGAAGTGAAGGGCCACTGGTTTTCATGGTATGCAGACCATTATAACATATATAATTTCACTGTAAAACCGATCTCACAGATACTTTGTATTAACTATATAACAGAATAACCACAAAAGCATAGTCTCATATAAATAAAACACAAGAAAAGAATTGTCAGCAAAAGAATACTACCATATACATTGCAGATGAGATGGTGTGATCTAATAGAAGTTTACATTTTTATCAGGAGATGTATTTATATATCTGTTAATAAATTAGTCAAGACAAAAATTTTTCCTTATTTGGTATGGTGTGGCTTGGTTCTTATTCTGCCTTTGGTTTTCTGAAATGAAGGGCTGAACTAAAATTATTTCCAATGCCCTTTATTGCTGTAGAATTTTTTGGTTTTAGAATGAGTAAAAAATATTGGAGCTAAAGGGATTGAGATTGAATTTTGATCTATTAAGCAATGGACTTCTTTCTCTCCAGAGGCAAAAATTTTTTCTCTCATTAGAAAGATTTTTATGTCTAAGAGAAACAAAGGGAAGAAGGTATACGGGGACTGGCTGGTGAAAGTACAATTTTGGGTTTTGATATTATCCGGTTTTCTGCAGCAACAGTACTTATTGTACTTGTCAACCACAAAGAATTCACGAAATAAGGGCTGATATGAAGGCTGCCAGGCACATTATATTAGGTAATTTAAAGCAAAATAAATTTGACACTTAACTATCAGACATGAACATGGCTTAAAAAACAAAACAAAAGCATCCTGACTTCATGGCAGCATCAGCTTTCGGTTCCTCTTCCCCTTCTCTAAAGTTCTTCCCCATGAGTTCAGGCCTGAGTTAGAGTTCTGATTTATCCTAATGGGGCTTCTCTCCAGAGAGTCAAAACTATCATGTGGTGGGGTTCAGAATTGTCTTGCTGCTCTAAACCCAGTTCCTATATGCCCAGGATGATCTTGAGTTTTCCAGATCTGGCATTTTTTCTTTCTCCGTTTCTCTGGAACAACCAGGTTAAGCCCGCTTGTCCAGTTGGACTTTAACTTAGTTGTCAGTAACCCACTTCTCTCTTTGGTAGGCCAGTCTGCCCGACGTCTTGACAGTTCTTCATTTAGGGCTTGTTCCTCATTGTAACCTTGGGTGAACAAACTCATCTTCTGTACCATTCTCCTCAGCTGCTATGCCATATCAGCCGAAGTGAACCTCCTAGTCACAACTCCGCTTATCCTATAATTTCCTGACCCATGCCACCCAGCTGGCCTGCAGGTGTTAGCCTCAGTAACAAGATTAATTCCTTTATTGCTGTCATACTGATTTCAGCTTTCTTCTCCCTCTCCCATTGATCTACAGGCATAGGTGGGGCTGCAAACTCCTACAAAGTATCCTATATGCTGGGGGCTCAGTTAAATTTGTGTTGAAACAATAACTAGATGAATGTAGTAACCCTGCCGCTGTACAGACTCCAATGTATAAAACTAGCTCTCAGTATTCATCTCTAAATTAATTTTTCTTTTGAGAAAATGACAATTATCTTGGGATTTGCATTTGAAAGGTATTTTTTGAAAGGTATTTAAATCAACGAATCTTACACCTTTATGTTTGAATCAATGACTATTTTTACTATAAGATTAAACACATATTGATCTGAGTGATCTTTGAAATGTTCATTTCTCATACATGTACTATTGCTTATACTGATTGTTATTATTGTCTTTCAATTAACTAAAATCAGAAGATGTCTTGGATATAAGCATGGGCAGGGCAATGTCAACGAAGTAGTAATCAGCCTTGTAAATAGGTGCTCTGTGAAGTTCAAATCTCTTTCTAGATGAATGTGATATAATAGATGTCTGAGGTTCTTATGCCAAGTTAACATATAACAAAGGGATATCTTCAAAAATTTGAAATAAAACAAAAAAAAAGCCAAAAATATCAGAGATTCTACAAATTTCTGTGGCTGTAGGTGTTACTTATTTCTACATCTATCAGGAACCTAGGAATTGGCCAAACTGGAACCATGCACAAAGCATCATGCCTAACCCAGTTGATGGGTTGTTGCAACTAGGCATCTCTAGTTCCTAGATCCAAACGTTGTGTCAGGATTCTAATAGTACTTGGACCTTGTTTTTGGTGTCTTCTATGAGCCAGTAATCTTGGGACCTACCACATCCAGGTAGCTACAAATCTGTTTGATAATTTCTCATCCCAATACATTATTGTCCTTGTATCAAGTGTAGAAGCAAACATTCAGAACCACAGCCATGGAGAGGATCCTGTACCCAGGGCAAGGTCTTGGAAAGGTAGATAAGGAAAGAACTGTGCTATGTTCTCAGTTTTGCCTGCCCTATGCTTTTAAACAGACTTCTGTTTTTAAAAAGATTAATTCTCATATATGCTTGTTTAATTGGCCTCATTGAGGTTAGGAAGGACTTTGGGGTCCCTAAGAGCTTTAAGAGTGCTAAATTTTTACCAAGAACTTAGATCTAGCCTGGGGCCTTTCTGGAGCAAGTTTCCCCAGGATCCTAAGGTAATTTAGCTATGACCTAGGTTTATTTATTATTCTGTATCCTTCTTACCAATTTGAATATGTTTTATGGATCTATTTTTCTCTCAGGGGAAAAATATACTAAAACAGTTATTACCTCTGTTTTTAATCTTATAACATGGAAAAACCATAAATGCCTCAAATCCTATAAAACTATAAGAAAATTAAATTTCCATAATAATTATTAAAACATTTCCAGACTCTTTTATAGCTTATATGCATTCGCTCTTATCTAAAAACAACAACAAAACAGCCAAAGCCCCAACAGACACATACAAACAAAACCCCCTGAGAAATAAGTATTATTCCTATTTTACTAGATTAAAAAATAGAAAATTGAAAAACTGCCTATTGTCACAAAGATAAGTAACAGAATTTGAACATGGGTTCCCCCTCCATCCGAAAAATGTGCTCTCCGTTTGAATTCTAGAAATGCAAATTAGGAGTGGCTTTGTTAATTATCTCAGTACCGTTTCCTTGATAGAATGAGGCAACATTAAAACTCATTTACTTAATCATTTCAGAGTAAAACTTTCAGATCAGTTGTCATTCCAAGGATAATTAATAAAATGAATTTTCTTTGTACTGAAAAGCTGGCACAGTCTATGTTCCCTGACATTATATATCTCAGAAGGGAGTTTTATCAGTCATTTGGCTAAATTAGAAGAGAACAGATTAAATCTTTTATCTAAGAAACAATAACAATGGCCCTGCTATGAACTCCCCTACGGAATTCTCATGTAACAAAAACAATTATCCCCTTTTGGACTACCAGATATATTTATAATTTTGGAAACTACAATAAATTTTAGGCCCTGATTTATTATTGCTGTAGGCCAACAAAACACATGTTTAGGAGAAATTAAATGCACCACAGCAAATGTCAGAACCACAACGATCTGATCTAAGGGACATTAGCTAAAAAGTCAATGATAGGATACAGAGGCAAAAATATCTGAATGAGGATTTTGTCAATATTCCAGGGAAAAGGAATTTGCAAAGGTCATTTGTTATAGATTAATAAATGATATTGGGAAAGAAGCCATTTTTTTCCCCACAAGATACATGAGTAGCTTGATCATGGTCAGTCTCCCTAGTTATCAGAAACATAATTAAACAAAGCAGGGCTCCTTTCCCTGCTGTGAGTCTCTTACTGGAGTCAAAGATTCCCAAAGCTCCCTCAACCTTAACTCTGGCTGTTTGCACACAATCTCATCATATCACTTCTGCAGAACTAGTTTCCTGAAATTCCACTCCTCAGAACTAGGACAGCAAAGTCTAGGTCTGTCACACTGGTACCATCCATAAGAAAAGTACCACATTCTGGGTAGAGTATTTAACTCGATCTGGAAAACTGGGTTAGGAGAGAAGCCTGGAGTTTACATAATCTTACTGGAACAAAGTCGACATTCTTAACAAGGGTTTTTAAAGGCAGTCAAATGCTGCAGACAAAACAGCATGCTGTTAAAAATAATTTGCAAGAAAAGCTAAAACTAGACTCTCAAGAGGCCGTAACATGAGCACATAAAAATTTTTATTTGCAATGCTAATTAAATGAGCAAACCAGAAAAGATGTTACAACTGTTTCAATAGAAAATCCAAAGAACACACACCTTTATGATTAGGAATACTGAAATAGACTTGCAAATGGATCCCAAACTTTCTACCCATGGGACAGTTGCCTCTCCAGTGGACGGAGGCCGTTTGTATGACCATAGACAAGAATCATTTGCATTGCCATCAGTTCTGGACAAGCTCATTTAAATTTCACAGATATATGTAATAGCCACGTCAAAGACAAAGGTAGATTTCCTATAGGTTCTAAAAATACGTTTGGTGTGTGCTTAACTTTTTAAGAAACCGCCAAACTCTTTCCCAAAGTCATCGTGCCATTTCACATTCCAACCAGGAGTTGCTCCTCATCTTCTCCAGTGTCTGGTATGGTCAATCTTGCAATGGTTGACATCTTACTAGGTGTGCAATGTACTTATTATGGTTTCTAGCTATATTTCCGAAGGACTAATGATCTTGAACATCCTTTAGAGTACAATTTGCCATGCACATGTCTTATTTGGTGAAGTGTCTATTTGTTCAGATCTTTTGGCCATGTTTCATCGGTTAGTTTGTTTTCTTATTTTGAAATAAGATAATGGTTAGCAAATATTTTTTTTCAGGGGCTTGTGCTTTTTGTTTTTTTAACAGTGTCTTTCAAAGAGCAGCTATTCTTTAATTATGATTAACTCCAATTTATTTATTAGTTCTTTTTTTAAAGATTTTATTTATTCATTCATGAGAGACACACAGAGAGAGAGGCAGAGACACAGGCAGAGAGAGAAGCAGGCTCCATGCAGGGACCCTGATGTGGGACTCGATCCACAGACTCCAGGATCACGTCCTGGGCCAAGGGCAGGCACTCAACCACTAAGCCACCCAGGCATCCTTATTTATTAGTTCTTTTATGGATTGTGTTTTTGGTGTTGTACCTATGAAATAGTAATTTTTGCCTAAACAAAGGCAAACCAGTCAATAGTTTTTGAGTGTGAAAACTGCTGGGAGAGAATTCTCCATAGGCCTCTCATATTCCAGCACATTCTGGGAACAGGGGCACCAAGTGCCCTATTGTTCTAGACTCTCTTTTCAAGGGTGTTTGTGTGGTAAATAGTTTTGGAAGATAGTGATAGTGTTCCTCACTGGAGCAAAATTCAGTTTTGTTTACTGGCAATGTTTTTCTGTAGGACAAAGTTTGGGCATGCTTACTTAAAGCCAATTATAAAAGATTATGATTCCCTAAGTTCAGGGTTCCCTAGATGTGATGCAAACCTACTTCATGCCCATAGCCCTCCCTGAAACAGTCCTGTAGGGGCTTTGAAAGCAAAGGACACCGAAGCTAACAAGTTTGGGTATGTTTTCTGCAGTATTAAGATCTTTTGCCTCTGTTGAAAGAGCCTTGAGTCTTGTGCCAGTACTTGTGAAAATGTGCCAGGCTAACTCATCAGCTTACAAGTAGGATACAATCTCAAAACTTTTCAAAATTCTTGACAAAATCAAAATGTCATTTCTGGGACAAACCCCACCTGGTCATAATGATTTATTTTTTTATATAGTGTTGCATTCAATTTGCCAAAAACTTTGAAAATAACTTTGGTACATTTATGAAGATATTGGTCCTTTTCTAATAATATTTTTTTTTGTCTGATTTTGAAACTTAAGTAATGCTGACCTCTTAGAATAAGCTGGGAAGCATTTCCTTCTCCTAAAATCTCTTTAAGTGTTTGTGTAGAATTGGTACTTTTCTTCCTTCCCTGTTTGGTAGAACTCACCAGGGAAGTCATCAGGGCCTGGAGTTTTGTAACAGCGCTCCAACTGGTCTGAAGGTTAACTTGCCTCAAGGTAACACACTCATTATTTACTGACCTAAGTCCCTGCATCTGTAGCAGACAAACCACTAGCCATGAGGAGTGAAGGACCAGAACTTTCCCAGGCTGCGGAGGCCAGTGATTCTGACCTCAGCTTTTTGATTAGCATAGTATTTTTTTTTTTAGCAAAATGTTTTTCCTTTTTTAGGTCATACAGATGATTTCTACTAACCTCTCCTTATGATGTGCCCTTGCCCTCGTTTGCAGGAAGAACAGAGTACTCCTTCATATCACGAAACAAGAACTTGACTTCTTCACACAACCCCCTGAGCACTGACATGGTGTTTGTAGTTGGCACCATGGAGTCTGCACATAATCAAGAAATGGTGCAGACCACTGTGCCCCTTTAATGATCAACTGCCTTAAACTCCTTTAAAAATCCATAGGCCAGGGAGAAACCTGGGAGTTTTTCTAGACAAGAGTCTGCCTTTTCCCCAGGTGGCTGGCCTCCTGAATAAAGCTCAGACTCTTTTCCAATCAAAATTAGTCTCTTGAGTATTGATTGGCCTTTCAAGCAACAAGTGGCTGAACTTGGGATTCAGTAACAGTTTAGCTATTTAGCTACAAAGGAAATTTCTTTAATAGAAATAGGACTATTCAGATTATCCTTTTCTTCTTAAAAGAGCTCAGTAGCTTGTGCCCTTCAAGAAAAATTGTTTATCTAAATTATTGAATTCATTGTCATTAAAGCTGTTTTAATTCCCTCGTTATTCATTAAATACATACCTATAGAATTGGTGTTAATGTCACCTCTCTCATTCTTGATTTTATAATTTGTATGTCCTTTTTAAATTTTTTATTATGTTGGCTAGAGATCTATCAATTTTATTTTTGTCTAATGTATTAATTTTCTAGGCAGCATAACAAATTACCACAGATTCAGGGGCTTCAAACAGTGTGCATCTATTATCTTGCAGCTTCTCTAGATTAGAAGTTTTAAAATGGTGTAGCTGGGGCAGCCCCAGTGGTTCAGCAATTTAGTGCCTGCCTTCGGCCCAGGGCATGATCCTGGAGACCCAGGATCGAGTCCCGCATCAGGCTCCCTGCATGGAGCCTGCTTCTCCCTCTGCCTGTGTCTCTGCCTCTCTCTCTCTCTCTCTGTGTGTCTCTCATAAATAAATAAATAAAATCTTAAAAAAAATGGTGTAGCTGAATCCTCTTCAAGGGTACATTCAGACTGTTGGCCAGGGTTGGGTTCCCATCTGGAGGCTTCGCTTGGGAAGGGTCCACTTTCAAGTGCACTTAGGTTGTTAGCAGAATTTATTTCCTTGCAGCTAAAACAAAGAAACCAAGACTCTTTCTGATTGCCAGCTAGGGGCCATCCTCAGCTTCTAGATGGTGGTTTCAGCTTCTTGCCATGTAGGCCTCCAAACATCTTGTTTCCTGAAATCCAGCAAGGTAAAAAGAAAGCAAATCTGCTAGCAGGATACAGTAATGGAATGTCAAATGTGACAGTATCATGAGAGTCACAGCCCATAAAGTCTGACCTACAGAATCACTGGAGTGACATCCCATTACCATTAATATATACTTCAGTTTTACTTTGATTTTTGCTATCTTGGTATATCTCTTCCCATTTAAAAATTTTTAACCTATCTGGATCTTTAGAATTCCACAGCTAAAGGGAGAGAAGAGGCCACATTGAAGAAGGACAATGATCCATGCATATTAAAGGTGGAATTCTTCATTTTACTTCAGTAAATACTGAGCAAAGAAAAAAAAAAAACGACAACAACCAATGATGGGATGAGCACTGGGTGATATGCTATATGTTGGCAAATTGAACCCCAATAAAAAAAAAAAACAACCAAAAACCCCTATGTTTCTTATAGTAAACTAATCAGATCATGGTTTTGTTTGTTTGTTTTCTTGTTTTTTTTTCTCCCCAATCTGACAATTTTACTCATTAATTGAAGTGGTTAGAGCATCTATATTTAATACGATCTTTGTCCCATCTATTTTTCCTTCCCATGTTCCTTTTTTTCCACCTTCTTTTAGAAGTTATCCATGTTAACATCTTTGTTGGCATATTAATTATAACTTATGTTATAGTTGTGGTTGGTTTGCTGTTTATAGCATATATTTTAACCTTATTGGTCTAATTTAAATACATCATCCTACTTCCACCATCCTACTTGTCAGTACCTTACAGTAATGTTGTAGATGGAAGGTTAGTGTCCCCCCCAAATTCATATGTTGAAACCTAATCCCAATGTGATGATATTTGAAGGTGGGACGTTTGGGAGATGATTAAGTCATGAGGGATCAGTACCCTTATAAAAGAGACTCCAGAGGCCTCACTTGCTCCGTCAGGCATGCAAGGACACAGTGAAAAGACAGACATCTATGAACTAGGAAGCAGGCACTAAATCTGCTGGTACCTTGATCTTGGACTTCTCAGCTCCTGGAGCTGTGAGAAATACATTTCAGTTGTTTATAAACCACCCCGTCTGTGGTATTCAGTTGTAGCAGTTGAATGGATTAAGACAAATAGTATACTTCCACTTCCATTTAGAGCCTATTTGCTGACTCTGCTTATGTTCTCCTGTTTGGCTATAGTCTGCAAACTCTGTCAAGGCAGTAGACTGAGGCAATTGTAGGGCTCTCCTCATTTGTTTCTTGTCTCTTGGGGATCACTGTCCCTTATTGCCTCATGTCTTGCATTTTGAAAACCAATACTTCAAATATTTTGCCCATTTCTGTGGCTATTTCATGTAATGGGCTAAATTCAGTTTCTGTTACTACATCTTGACCAAAAAGCAGAAATCCCTGGATAATTTTCAACAAGTAACAGACATTCATATACATATATGAGTGAAAAAAATATAATCATTTACATATATATGAATCAAAAACTATACAAATAATATAAGAACTAATATATATAGTCTATCTCAGATTTTTTTATATCGTCTCCCTTTAAAGAGGTTACATTTTTTCCCTTCTGTTAGGTGGCTAGGAGGAATAGAAATCCCATTTTATCTTTATGCAATCTCAGGAACTGAGATGATTCTAACCTGGACTTCATTTTTTGTAAAGACCAGTTTATTTCTGGTATACTTCTTGAGATCCCAATTCTAAATGTCAAGATTTAGTGAATCTTCCTGCTGGCCTCTGGGCCATAATTTTTAGTCCTCTAGCCCCATGTGAATGTAAAAAAATCTCAGCTTCTAAGCATCTCAATGACCTCTATTACAATTTGCATATATTTTTAGGATTACAAGTGCTTCTGTATGCTGGAGTAACCAGCCTCTCAGGAATTCCTTCTTTTCCTGTTCCATTTTCATCAGTGATGTGTTAGCTCTCTGATGCCTTCAAGGAGAATTTTTTTTTAAATATGTGGTACTGGTTCTCTATTTTTTTAAATTTCTCTTTATTGGTAGTTCTCTATTTGTTCTCAGCTAACCTTGGGGTTGGTCCAAATGACCTAATGTGTCAGTACCAGAAGTGAATGTGCCCTGATTTCCTATCTGTTTGCTTGTTTTTGCATGTTAAATATCCAATTTTCCTGATTATTTTAGTAAGAAAATTTTCAAACCTAAGAAAACTTCAAAGAATTTTATATTCAACATCTACATATCTGCCACATAGATTCTACAATTGTTAACTTTTTGTATATTTGCTTTGTCTGTCTACCTCAACTTTTAGGCATTTTAAACTAAGTTGTAGACAACTGTATACTTGATCTATAAACAGCTCAGTATGCATATATGCAACTAGACTTAACAATTTGTTTATGGTCTTTGAAGTTTACATAGTGTAAAATGCAGAAACTTTTAGTCTATCATTCTATGGTTACTGACATGCATGCACCTATGTAACCCAAACCACTCTCAAGATAAAGAACCTTTCTGTCATCCCCAAAGATTCTCTCATGCTCCTTCCCTGTCAGTTCTCCATGTTCTTATTTTTTTCATCATAATTGATGAAAAAAAGGCAACCACTGTTCTTATTTTTTTTCCTCATAATTGAGTTTTGCTTGGTCTAGAATTTTATGTAATGGTTATCAGATAGTAAGCACATTCTTTCTTTTTGCTAATGCTTCCTTTATTCAGCTTATTTTTAGTTCCATCCATATTATTGAATGTAGAAGTTCGTTTCTTTTTATTGCTGACCTACACATCATTGTATAGATGTACTACATTTTGTTTATCCATTCTCATGTGGACATCTGTTTTCCTTTCTCTTAGATAAATACCTAGGAGTAGAAGTGCTTGATTATAGTTTCCTATATTATTATGATTCAGAAAGGAATAGATGGAAGAGTCCCTGCTGATGAGTTCTTCTTCTTGGAGAGAGTAAGGGTAAGGGTATTGGGGGTGTGCATATGCCTCAGGGTACAAAGTCTTAAGTTAGAATCTGTTTCTCTGCCCTGGACTGCCCTGTTTAAAATCTTCCTTCTTTAATTATAACTATGTAGTACTTGAGATCTAGAAGGTGGAGAAAGGGGAAATGTGTAATGCTTAACTTAGCTCATCTATCTGCACCTGCTGTTGGATGCTTTCTATCCCAAGTAGACTCTAGTACCACCTGTTTTTTTCTAGCCATGCCCTAATATGTTCTGAATCACTTGTTTTTTTAAAATTTCATAATGGCACAGGGACAAGCCATTTAGTGCACCCAGGGCTGTGTAGGGAATAGAAAAGAGCACATAAAAAAACAAATTTTTGCTTCTTCTCCAATGTCCTCTCCTTTGTGCCTGGCCCTCTTCTACTCTCAGCTGCTATTCTCTTTGCACCCTCATCCCCTTCTCCACACTGAGACTTAACCATATTTAAGTGGCTCAAGAATTTTTCAGCATTTAAAGACAAATACCATATGATTTCCCTCATATGTGGAATTTATTTGTTCCATATATCAACATTTGTTTATTTGAGCAAAGGGGAAAAAAGGAAGGAGAGCAAACAAATGAGCAATGGGAAGGGGTGGGGGAGGCAAATCAAGAAACAGACTTTTAACTACAGAGAACAAACCGATAGTTACCAGAGGGGAGGAGGGGGGGCGGGGGTAAATAGATGGTAGGTATTAGGAGTGTACTTGTCATAACAAGCACTGGGTAGTTACGGAATTGTGGAATCACTGTATTGTGCACCTGAAGCTAATATAACACTGTATGTTAACTAACTGGAATTAAAATAAAAATTTAATTAAGAAAAGAATTTCTCAGATTTTTAAAATTGGTTTGACAAATCCATCAGCTTCTGCATTTCCGGGGTGCTTCTGAACTATGTCAGATTTATTGAAATATACTGCAGTGATAGCGATACACAGAATATTTTTTTAAGTCAGAGTCATAGTGATAATTACTTACATTAGTGTAATTGCCCCTTTCAGGTGTGCAATTTGATTAAAAGTTTTTGCCAACATATAAAATCATGTAATTAGTCCTACAGTGAAGGTATAGAATTGTTTTACCAACCTGAAAAGTTCCCCTTTATACTCAATCTCTTCCCCTACCACAGTCCCTGATCTGGTTTTTATCTCTATAGTTTTGTGTTTTCTAGAACATCATATAAATTAAGTCATACAGTATGTAGTATTCTATGTCTTGTTTCTTTTACTTACTATAATGCTTTTGAAATTTATCTATGCTGTTATATATATTGGTAGCTCATGGAACCAATATTTTTATTACACTAAATTAATTCAAAAGATTTAATAGGCAACATGGTAATCTATTCTCCGGAGAAGAATAGATTTATTGAAGTAGTCCCAGGGAGCTTCAGCTTTATAAAATAAGATTCTCATCCCCCTATTCAAATTATTTTTCAACCCATTAATAACTTGTATATCATCTATTTCACATCCTTATTTTTTCCCTTTCCTTTTATAAATGAAAGCTCTGAACAGAGGTTCACTGTTTTTCAGAAAAGCAAACTTCAATTAAATACATTTGGAAATGCTTCATGATATATCCTCTTCCTGGGGATTCATTTCAGCATACCTATGGTTCAGAAAAATTCTGGATTAAAGAAATCTAACTAATGTTGTTTAACTTAGCATTTTCCAAATTATTTAAACTGTAGAAAAGCACTGCCTGAGAGAATTTTCTATAGTGATAGAAAAATCCTATATCTGTGGTGTCCAATCTAGTAGCCATTAGCCACCTGTGGCTTTTGAACACTTAAAGTACAACTGAGAAATTGAATTCTTAATTTTCCTTAATTTAAATTTGAATCGAAATAGCCACGTGTGTCTAGTGGCTTTGTTTGTAGTGAATAGTGCAACTGTAGAGTCTTTTGAATTTTTCTGCTCATAATATTTTTTACAGTCTTACTGAACTATTATTCCACATAGGATTGACTACATAATTTGCAGAGCCCAAGCCAAAATGAAAACATGAGCCCCTTGTTCAAAAAGTAGGAAAAGAGTGTCTTTAAAGGTGCTTCAGTATAAAGTATTTCCCCCTTCTGTGCTCTATTGACTTGTCATGATATTTTTTCATTTGCTATTGTTCTTAGTAAAGGTAAAACTGTAAATTTTGTCCCAATTGGAAAGAAGGATTTGGCCATGAAGACTATTCCAGGCAGAGGAAACAGCATGGGCAAAGGTCCTGAGGAAGGAGTGAGCTTGGCATATTCACTGAACAGCAAGGAGGCCGGTATGGCTGGAACAGAGAGAGAGCAAGGGACAAAGAGAAAGGAGGTGTGTTTCCAGACATCAGCAGGGTCTACACCATGTAGAGTCTTGGCAAAAACTGATTTTTTTAAATTTGTGGTATAACACGCATAACATAAAGTTTACCATGTGAATCATTTTTAAGTAAGACCCCGAATAGCCAGGGGAATTTTAAAAAAGAAAACCATATCTGGGGGCATCACAATGCCAGATTTCAGGTTGTACAACAAAGCTGTGGTCATCAAGACAGTGTGGTACTGGCACAAAAACAGACACATAGATCAGTGGAACAGAATAGAGAACCCAGAAGTGGACCCTTACCTTATGGTCAACTAATATTCGATAAAGGAGGAAAGACTATCCATTGGAAGAAAGACAGTCTCTTCAATAAATGGTGCTGGGAAAATTGGACATCCACATGCAGAAGAATGAAACTAGACCACTCCCTTGCACCATACACAAAGATAAACTCAAAATGGATGAAAGATCTAAATGTGAGACAGGATTCCATCAAAATCCTAGAGGAGAACACAGGCAACACCCTTTTTGAACTGGGCCACAGTAACTTCTTGCAAGATACGTCCACGAAGGCAAAAGAAACAAAAGCAAAAATGAACTATTGGGACTTCATCAAGATAAGAAACTTTTGCACAGCAAAGGATACAGTCAACAAAACTCAAAGGCAACCTACAGAATGGGAGAAGATATTTGCAAATGACATATCAGATAAAGGGCTAGTTTCCAAGATCTATAAAGAACTTCTTAAACTCAACAGCAAAGAAACAAACAATCCAATCATGAAATGGGCAAAAGACATGAACAGAAATCTCACAGAGGAAGACATAGACATGGCCAACATGCACATGAGAAAATGCTCCCCATCACTTGCCATCAGGGAAATACAAATCAAAACCACAATGAGATACCACCTCACACCAGTGAGAATGGGGAAAATTAACAAGGCAGGAAACAACAAATGTTGGAGAGGATGAGGAGAAAAGGGAACCCTCATACACTGTTGGTGGGAATGTGAACTGGTGCAGCCACTCTGGAAAACTGTGTGGAGGTTCCTCAAACAGTTAAAAATAGACCTGCCCTATGACCCAGCAATTGCACTGTTGGGGATTTACCCCAAAGATTCAGATGCAACGAAACGCCGGGACACCTGCACCCCGATGTTTATAGCAGCAATGGCCACGATAGCCAAACTGTGGAAGGAGCCTCGGTGTCCACGGAAAGATGAATGGATAAAGAAGATGTGGTCTATGTATACAATGGAATATTCCTCAGCCATTAGAAACAACAAATACCCACCATTTGCTTCGACGTGGATGGAACTGGAGGGTATTATGCTGAGTGAAGTAAGTCAGTTGGAGAAGGACAAACATTATATGTTCTCATTCATTTGGGGAATATAAATAATAGTGAAAGGGAATATAAGGGAAGGGAGAAGAAATGTGTGGGAAATATCAGAAAGGGAGACAGAACATGAAGACTGCTAACTCTGGGAAACGAACTAGGGGTGGTGGAAAGGCAGGATGGCGGGGGGTGGGAGTGAATGAGTGACGGGCACTGAGGGGGGCACTTGACGGGATGAGCACTGGGTGTTATTCTGCATGTTGGTAAATTGAACACCAATAAAAATAAATTTATTATTAAAAAAAAGAGTAATATGGTTCCCAAAATATGGGAGGTAACAGTTCTACCTTCCTTTCCACCTTAATCTATACAAAGTGTATTGCACTCTGAGTGCTAAGGATTCAGACAAATTGGGTCATGTTCCAAAAAGAGGAAGCAGAATGCAGGAAGCAAGAATTTGTCTTTAAAGAACTAAAGATCTTTAGCCTAAAGAAGAGATGGTGCAGGGAAAAATAAAATTGCTTCTTAGATATTAAAAAACAAAAACAAAAACCCAGTGGCTAACAGCAGCAAGCATTTTCTCTCACGTACAGGCCCAGGGGTATGCCGGTTGGATGGGTTTCAGGCTGCAGGTCAGCCAGGGCTTTCCTCCAAACTTTGGATGTGGGTCTGCTCCACAGTTCTCAACCTTCTCTTGAAACAGCAACCCCCGGACCATGCTCTCCTCATGGTGGAACATAGGAGCACAGGAGAGGGGCAAGCACACAGCCCATTGAAAACTACTGCTCACCTTACATCTGCAGGCATTGCGATGATCAAAGCAAGCCACATGGTCTCAGTCAGTGGGCAGGGGTGTCGACTCCACCAACAGGGAGAGGAGCATGAGTATTTGCTAAATCATAATCCAATCTTATCTGGTGCTACGCTTTGGAGTTAATTTCCCAACTAGTTTTTCTGATTCTGTACCTGTGTGGTGCTATGAGAAAGATGAATATGAAGTTGCTGCCAAGTTCTCTGAATCTGGACTCTACCAGGAGGTTGTGTGTCTGTGGGTCTATTATTCAATATATCGGGAGGACTTCTTTGGAGAGCTGACTGACTCATCATATGCCACCATTTCTCTACAACACAGAGTAAAAGCGATCCTGGGAGGACAGTATGGAAAACATGGTGGTGTTCTTGGATGCTGGGACTCATGGTGCTCACTACCAGGCTCAGCAGGAGCTGTGGTATTGGTTCCTGGGCAGACACTCCTGCGTGCACATGAGCAGCAGTCAGACTCAGCATGCTTAAAATGAGACTTTCACACTCCTTGGCAGCCTATAAAATCCATGAACACTGATGTAATGGCTTCACTGTGTAGCATGACAAGATAGCTGTGGGACAGAAAAGACTTTGCTGTGTAGATGTCTCCAGGCACACCATGACAGAAGTCATCAAGAGCTCTTAGTCTTTTTTTTTTTTTGAAGTATTATAAAAAGAGAGTAGATTTTTTTGTTTGATTATTATTTGTTATTATAAACTCTATAGCAAGTGAGGAAGGTAACAATTGTCTACACTGTCTATGAAGAGATGTAAACTTTCCAGTTCAGAAGCCCTTGAAGGAGGGTTGGCTTTCACAATAGGAACTTTTTTTGGCTCTCAGGTTCCTAGGAGGAAAAATCCAAGGAAATAATTACATACTTAACATGCTTTGTTATATGTAATTTGACCTGGAGTATAGATACCACTGATTTACAAGTCACTGAGTTGTTGCACAAACATCTCTAGCTTTAGCACATTTTTTTTTGGATGCAAGTGTGGATGCTTTTGTCAAAGACCAACAAGTGCTTCAGAAATGAGGCAAATATCTGTCCCCGTGACAAAATATACAACCCCCATCCCCGATCTCATAAAACCAAAGGTTATGGCTGTACCCTGATGAGGTAGGACTACTATCACGCTGTTGCCCATACCTTAACCTAACTGTGGCAGCGGCCAGGATTGCTAATCTGCAGTTGATGCAGTGCTGGTGTCCAAAGGCATAATTACAAGTGCATTGTTGGATACGTTGTTATCAATGGTGGCTCTAGCTTCTGACTAGAGCATGAAAGTCCAGTTAATTCATTCTGTGGCTCTTGATTTTAGCCTTTGAGCTGATCTGCACCTGGAACAGAAGTTCTTAATTGGAAAGGGCTTCAGTGGATCCGTGAAGCCAATACATGTGTATGGAAAACTAGGGCACAGAAGTATTATGACATTTACTGAGAAGTATATCCACAGCTTTTAATAGATTCTCAAAGGGGTTGAGGACACGAAAAGCGCACGAACTACAAATTTAGAACATTGTTTATAAGGGAAATGGCTTTTCAGATCCAGAAAAACAACTTACAAACAGGCTTTTGGAAGCCAGCCTGTTGGGAGGGGGAGGGTTACAAATGCATCTTGTAATGATGAGTCATGCTAAAATATTATTTTATGAAAATTTCAGCAAATGTTTGGTTTGATTTTACTCTCAGTACAAATTGATCTTAAAGCGTTCTTACACTTCTTAACCCCTCTCCTTCTCGCTGACATTCTCCAAGGCACCCAGGGGCTCCAATAGCAGACATTTCTATGAAATGATTTATTTAGGCTTTTGTATTCCTAATCCCACATCTAAAATGTATCCAAGTCCGCAAAGGTCCTTTGGTCCGGAGAATCAACGGGTCAGAGGCAAGAGAGAGAAAGAGAATGTGCAAAGCTGCGGTTGAATGTGAAAAATAGAAGTTTGGGGCTGAGGACACTCTGTCAGAGAGTGACTTGGTTGATCTTTAGGGATTCGTACATAACTGAATTCTGAATAAACTCAGCCCTGACCCAGGCCTTTTTAAAGTTCAAAAAATCAAGGGCTAATTTTGTGTGTTCTTGCTGAATTTTCACATGGTCCCCGGTATCTGCTTCCAGCTGGAACTGGACGTGGAAATACTTATACTGAAATAACATTAGGAAGGGAGTCCCTGTGAGGTTTCTGATCACGCAGGAATGGAGAAAAACTGAAAGTCCCTAGAGACTGCTTCGTATATTATTTTCATCTTTTCTTCTGCTTCATCTTAAGAAAGTCTCTGGGCTGACAAGGATTTGTCTATAAGAGATTTTCTGGAGACCCATCAGCCTTAGATCTCCTTGGAAATCCCAGCATTAAAGAAGCTTACAATCAAGTGAGTTTATCTGCCTGTGAATCGCTCAAGCAATCATCCCTCCCAACAATGTTGGCATTTCCGGCGCTGCCATATTTTTGAGTTAACCTTTCTTTCCTGACAATGAATTAAGTGACGGTGATTTCTGACAAATTGAGTGAACTTTTCTTTGAAGGAGCAGCTGGAAAGTATGTTTCTGGTTTCTTTCAGGTTATGTTTCTGGTTTCTTTCAAAAAGCAATTTATGTATTTATTTTTGCATAGAATCTGCTAAGATTACCAGGAACCAGAACACATATTAGTCAAAATGTAAATACCAATTTTACATGACCCTAATATGGGATTTCTATATTCTAATTATTCGCATATGACATACCACAGCCAATAATCCCTTAAGAGTATATTCGTGTGGTAAGAGGGACTGCATATGGAGGAGCAACGAGTTTTAACAGAAGCAGCAGGAGAAAAGAAGCCAGATCCAGGCATCAGACCCCTGAGCTCTTTGCTTCTGCATTTACCTGCAGGGGTGGTGGGTCCTGTCAGCAACTTCTCTACAGGCCTAGGGCACACGAGAAAGGACAGAAGTGCCCCTTCCCAGCTCTGAAGTCTACTGTGAGTTGGAACCAGTTTTGTCTTGGGCTAAAGGAGACGGGGCACATCTATGTCATGCATTTTGCTTGTGTGTCATGCTGTGCTGTTTACCGAATACAAAACCAATTGACCACATTTTCACATTAGGTAGCGAAATTGTACTTCGAGAATATAATACTTTTAAAGGAAGAAACAGGAAGAAAAAGATACTTCCAGAAATCTCAAAAAAAAGAGAACTCCCAAATCTTAGCTAACTTGGGAAATACTTTTTCATATTTTCATTTTCCTAACAGATCCTAAATTAACTGAAAGAGTTTTCTGAGTGATTTCAGATAAACAAACAGAATATTCTTTTTTGAATATTCCGAAGTTGAACTCTCATATCATATTACAAGGTCTTCATGGGCAAACACTATATCTTGTTTATCTTCAGGTTACTGGATTTTTTTGTTTGTTTGTTTTGTTTTTAATTCCTCAGAGCTTAGCAGAGCACTGGCACATAGGAAAGGCTCCATGAATGTTCATTTCATTTGCTCAATTTGGTCAAATGGAGTTTACAGACTTCTAGGTTGTTTTTTTTTTTTTTTGACTTCCAGGGTTTAAGCTCAAATTTCAAGCATGAACATCTTTGAGCAAAATTGTTAAGTGGAAAAATGTGCCTCCAAAATCCACCCGCCATCCCTGTCACTGCGTACATCCCAGCTGCCAGTATAATTTTGCTTTTCCCTGGTTGAGATTTTGTCTTTCCATTGCAACATGATCACTAGGACTATTTCTCTCAATTAAGCAGTTTCTTGATAAATTGAGAGCAGGTCATGGTGATACAGTGGGGGAGATAGCCACATAACTTATTTGCTTTCAGCCCCTGGGAATAATACTTGTGGTAATAATACTTGTGGGAGATATTTTAGGGTGTGGTGCCCTGGGATCACAAATCACATCAAGCAGGAAATAGCCCGAGTTTTAGTCTTAGTTATAAGGACTAGAGAGGAAGCAACATAATACCCCTGAGACAACACAGTCTTTCCCCTCATTTTGCAGTTGGGAAAACTGAAAACTAGATCATAAATGACTATTAAATTTGACATTATGAGTTAGGGTCGGAGTTAGAAATAAAAATAAGAGACTGTACTAAACTTTCTACCATATTAAGTCTTTCTTACCCAATGATGTATAAATTAACTTGATTTACAACTCTGACTCTTTCTTTAGAAAATTGTAGTTATATTTTCCCATGATTAATATATGTAATAAGTAAATCCTGGCATATCCAGTTTTCTAATTCAGTATACATTATGATCATGAAGCTCAATAAGCCTTTTATAATTCAAATATGGTGACATTTTTTTTTTCTTTTTGAGGGAAATCATATTTGCTATGTACTAAATTTGGAGGAAATGTTTTTCTTCCACGTGTCTGTCATTTCACCCAAGTGTTTTTTTTTTTTCACCCAAGTGTTGAAGATTGGGTAATGAAATTTTTATTAGACTGTGACATTAACATAATATTTATATGGAAAGTCTTACTGATTTTTAAAAGCTATTCCAAGAGTATGTCTTTTCCACAAACTACAATTCATGTTAAATTCTTTTCGCATAATTTTAATATTCCAGCTTTTCCTCAGAAACAGTAGAATGCAAAAGGGTAAAACTGGACCACTTTCTTATACCATACACAAAAGTAAAGCCTAAATGAATTAAAGACCTAAATGTGAGATGTGAAGCCATAAAAATCCTAGAAGACAACATAGGCATTATTCTCTTTGCTATTGGCATCAGCAACTTTTTTCTATATATGTCTCTAAGGCAAGGGAAACAAGCAAAAATGAACTATTGGGACTACACAAAAATAAAAAGCTTTTGCACAGCAAAGAAAATTATCACAAATCGAAAAGGCAACCTATTGAATGGGAGAAGATATTTGCAAATGGTATATCCAATAAGGGGTAATATCCAAAATATATAAAGAACCCAACACCAAAAAATCAAATAATCCAATTAAAAATGAGCAGAGCATTTGAACAGACATTTTTCCAGGAAAGACACACAGATGGCCAAACAGATACACGAAAATATGCTCGACATCACTAATCATCAGGGGAATGCAAATGAAACCAAAATGAGCTATCATCTTACATTTGTCAGAATGGCTAAAATAAAAAGGACAAGAAACAAGGGTGCTTGGGGGCTCAGTTGTTAAGCAGCTGGTTCCTGGTTTCAGCTCAGGTCATGATCTCATGGGTCATGAGACTGAGCCCCAGGTCAGGCTCCATGTCAGCATGGAGTCTGCTTGAAGTTTTTCTCCCTTGGCCTCTCCCCCGACTTGTGCATGCACTTTCTCCCTTTCTCTCTCATATAAATAAACCTTTTAAAAAAGAGAGAGAGAAGAAACATAAGTATTGGCGGTGATGTGGAGGAAAAGGAACCCTCACACACTGTTGGTGGGAATGCAAATTGGTGCAGCCACTGTGTAAAATAGTGTGGAGGTTCCTCAAAAAATTAAAAGTAGAAATACCATATGATCCAGTAATTCAGCTATAGGGTATTTACCCAAAGAAAAGAAAAAACACTAATTCAAAAAGATATGCACCCTTTGTTTATTGAAGCGTTATTTACAATAGCTGAGATATGGAAGCAATAATCAATAGATGAATGGATATATATCATGTGAGAGATATATATATTATGCATATATATGTATGCATATCTTATATATGTGTGTATTCAGTCATAAAAGAGTGATATTTTGCCATTTGCTGCAACATGGATGGATCCAAAGGTATTATAACTGAAATAAGTCTGAAAAAGACAAATGTCATATGACTTCTCTCATTCACTTATATGTAGAATCTAAAAAACAAAACAAATAAAAAGCAGAAACAGATCCACATATACAGACCACAAACTGATTATTGCCAGAGGGGAGGGGGCTGAGGGAAGGGCAAAACAGGTGAAGGGGAGCAGGTGGTACAGGCTTCCAGTTACGGAATGAATATGTCACAAGAATGAAAGGAACAGCATGGGTTTAATGGTATTATAATGGCATTGGGTGGTGCCGGGGGTGGGGGGGCTACATTTGTGAGCACAGCATAATGTACAGAGTTGTCAAATCACCATGTTGTACCCCTGAAACTAATATAACATTGTATGTCAACTATATTTCCAAAAAGAAGCACAGAGTAGAATAAAAAACAACTATTTAAGTTATTTTTAAGTCTTTAACTTTGGGGGGCAAGCAGCTTTCTTCATAAACAATCTTATTAATTAGGGTTTATCAAATTTATCTAATAAAATTTATTTAATAATGCAATTTAAGATGCAGCAATATTCTAATTATATTTTGGGCGTGTGAAATAAAACAAAGGATAAACTTCCCCCACACTATCCCACATGGCAATGGCAATTGTTTAGGGAGGTATTTGAATATTTTTGATAAGAAGAATATGGTTTTGAAATCTGATTAATAAGAGAAATATCTGTATCACCTTTAGCACCCTTTATTCATGACTCTTTCTGCATGCCCTGGTCATACTTATTAAGTCAATAGATTAGGGCACTTAATGATTGGAAATATAGCACAGAAATATAGCTTTCTCCATATGTGTCATCAGCTGGCAATTCCAGATAATATTCCAGTGATTATAGCACATTTTAGAATAGATAACTTCTAAGACAAATTCCTAAGGACTTAGAGGGTAAATCCATCCTTGAGGAGTAATTCATCACTGAGGTTGGCTACTTCATGCCTGAAGCAATGGTTGACGCTTCTGTTTCACACAACTTTCAGAAGTGCCAAATTACACTTCTAGAGCCATGGAACCTCTGGGATTTCAGGGCATTCTTTAAATTCTTTTAAATTTAAAAGATTTATTTATTTTAGAAAGGGATAGAGAATGTGAGTGGAAGAAGGGGCAGAGGAGAGAGAATCCTCAAGCAGATTCCCTGCTGACTTCAGAGCTTGACTCAGGGCTCCACAAGGGGCTCAATCCCATGACCCAGGAAGGAGATCATGACCTGAGCTGAAATCTAGAGTCAGCCACTTAACCAACTGAGCCACCCTGATACCCCCATTCTTCTCTCTTTAACCTTAGCTGTTAGATAGAAAAACCCTTACATTCTGTGTCATATTGGATTCTGCATTAATGAACCCCACATGTGCTGGACTGTTTATGGCTTCAAAAGTAGGCAGAAAAAGAATGTTTGCTGCTGGTGAATGTGTTCTTAGTTAACTGAAAAATGTGATGATCTTTATATGTTGTGAATGATAGTATTGTTTCTAATTGACTTAATGCCAGTTTGTGGTTCTCAGTATTCATTTGCTAATTTAAACTCTGTGATTTCTGTGTGAAGACACTAGGGAAATACAAAAAAGCACGGAAGAACATTTAACCAGAAAATCCGTATCATAATAAATCTCCCAGTAACCTGTGTAACAACTGCTGTCTTAGTGTTTATGATACTTAAAAAAATTAAGTATGAAGCAACATCCATTGTCAGCAAACAAACCTGAGGTACTACCTCCATTAATTATAAATTTGGAAAATTATGCAGCCTATGTTGGGCATTAAAACATGTATTTAAAAATTTTGAATTGTGGTGTGTTCATCCTTTAGACAAAAAATTCTAGTCTCAACTACACACAAAGTGCAGAGAGAACATTGTTTTGGTGCATCAACTCGAAAGGCACTCGGTGTTCTATATTTCATAAGCAAATAATATGTATTGCAATGTATTCCAATAAATCTGGCACTCAAATTTGAACACTGACAACCTTTCCATTTAGAATCTTTGTTAGAAAAAATAAAAAGAAAATAAAACCTTAGACACAGAATCTTGTTCATTTTTGCATAGAAGGAGTTGTAGAAAGAGAAAGCCTTGTGAAAATATTTAATTACCTTTTCAAGCTAAACATGCATGAATGAACTTGCAACTTGGTTAGGTATTCAGATATTGAAAGTTATTGTGCAAGAAATGAGTGCCTATCTGGATAATCTCCCTATCTTAAGGTAGACTCATTAATTAATAACTTTAATTCTATTTGCAATCTTGCAAATAGAAATAGAATTTCTAGAATAGAAAAAGGAAATAGAATTTCCTTCCACTATGCAATCAAAATTTCCCTTAAAAATGAAAGAGGGAGGCAGATAGTGAAGTCAGAATGAGTCGATATAAGAACTTGATCAATCATTGCTGAATTTGAAGAAGAGGCTTTAAAGCCAACAAGTGTGGGGACCTTCTAGAAGCTGGTAAGGCAGGAAACAGATTCTCCTCTAGAGTCTCCAAAGAGGGATGCAGACCTGTCAACACTGAGATTTTAGCCAAGTGAGACCCATTTTGAATTTCTAATCTACAAAACTGGAAGATAATAAACTTGTGATGTTTTTGAGAAAAAAAGTAAAAAGAAAAAAGTCCATAGTGGAAGAAGGTAGCATGTAAAACTAGTCAAGGGGGAATATCCATGAGAAAATATCCTGGGGAAACTGAGAAATAGCTGGAGAACGATTATATGACAAGTTGTTCACATTTAGAGGAGAGGTTTTACCATCATACTTCTGCACAATAAAAGGCAGAATAATTTTCTCCTCTAGTTACTGGTTGTTGGGAGTGTGGGGCATACAGCAGATGAAGCTAAAAGTAGAATTTTATTATAATCCTTATTTGATGTCATCAGAAGAGATTTTTGCATATTTTTATGTGTCTTTTATTAAAATGAGAGGTATATCACTCAATCATCAGGACCTAAAAAAGACAAAAAGGACCTTTTAACATATTTTGTAACAAAGATAAACTAACAAGTCCTTTAAAAGCTGACCAACACTCATGTGAGGTGGATTTCTTACCTACTTGGCTACATGTCACAACATGACAACATTTTTTTTTCCATTTTCACACTTGCTTTTTAAAATTTGGAATCAGATTCCACTCTTGAGTCCTAACTTATGATCTATGCTGATACTAATTTTCTGTCTATAAAAGTTATTCTTTCACGCTTGTTGATACCAATGAAAATTTTATCAACCCCTTTTAAAAAGATATTCTTGATTTGATTCTTAAATTTATATAATGTGGATTATTTTTTAAGGATCAAAAGAAATACCATGTAGTAATAGTTTTTATTGTTCTGAACATTTTTAAGAGTCATTGCTAAGTGGCTTTTAGGAATGGTACTTTCCATGTAAAGAGATCTTTCTTTACCATAATATGTCAGAGAAGTTGAAAAGGTGATTGAATATTCTTTATGAAAATCACAAATGGTAGGGAATATTCATGTTTGTTGAAAAAAACTCTATTTTATTGATTGGTCCCCTTCTTCTAAGAACTTTTATAGAATCTGAATACTTGACATGAAGGAACACGATGTAGTTAGAAGAGCCTAGAGTTTGGACTCTAACCCTAGTACCAACACCAAATAACTGTAGTTTTGAGCAGGTGACTTGACCACTCTGAAGAAGCCAAAGTCTACAAATCTGAGAAACTTCCACCTGAGAATACCTGAGTAATTTACCCCTGAGCACATGCTAGGAAAGTCCTAAACAGCTGGACACTGTGATGAGGAATGGCTGAGACGAGGATTGAGTAATATTTATCACAGGAGGTGGTTCTAACAATGGCAAAACCAAAAAAATACATTCATGTATTTACTTATTTTATTCAATGAAAATTTGTTGAGCATTTACTATGTGCCATGTACTGAAGATCTAGTGATGAATAAGGCAGACAATAGTCTCATTCTTATAGACCTTGTGTTTAGTGGGGGAGGCAGAGAATAAATAAACGAAAAGAGAATTTTAGAGAGTTGATGAGTCATGAAATAACACAGGACAATGTTACAAAGTGGGAGGGGTGGTAGTGATGCTATTTTATTTTATTTTATTATTATTTTTTTTAGTGATGCTATTTTAGTTCGGTGTTTAGAGAAAACTTTTCAATGGATGTTTAAACTGAGAGATAATAAAAATAGTTAACAGTAAGGTGATCCAAAGATGGAGAATATAGATAGAGCAAGTAAGTACAAAAGTCTAAGATGGAAATAAGCTTGGCCCAGCTGAGCAACAGAAGACCAGTGTGACTGGAGTGTTGTCAGTTATGAGCAAAGCGATAAGAGAGATGCAATTCTAGAAGGAGGTAGGGGTCAGCATCTGTATTAAATACATCGTACTTGATGTCTCTGCTTGGATGTCTGCCATACATCTCAAACAACATGGCTAAAATGGAACCTTGATCCTCCCCTCCACACCTGTCCTTCTTGAAGCATATCACCACCACCAACATTCCAGGGATCATCCTTGATGGCTCCCTTTCTCTCACATGCAAGATTTGATCTATCAGCAAGTGCGATCAGTAATTACATGATTCCACCTCGTTACCATTGTCACTGTTTATTGTTCAAGTCCAGGTCTCCATCATCTCTTCCTGGAAATAATGCGATAGCTCCCTGTATGATTTCCTGACTTTATTCTTATTTTCTCCCTCCATTATCCATTTTCTTTATAGCAATGAAAGGAATGTGTTGAAAGTGCAGGTTGGATCATGTTATTCTGCTTTTTAAAATCTTTCAATGGCCTGTCTCTGAACTATGTCTTAATGATAGTCCCTACTTCATCACCCACATAAATGCTAGGTTAGCATGATTGGCAGAAAAAAAAGAATTTCTTGTAGGAAAAGAAAACAACATCTGTTATTTCCCGAGTTGTCCATTTTAGTCATTCTGACCAGTGTCAGGTGGTATCTAATTTTGGTTTCGACTTGTATTTCCCTGATGGTGAGTGATGTGGTTCATTTTTTCATGTATCTGTTAGCCATTTGCATGTCTTCTTTGGAGAAATGTATGCCCATGTCTTCTGTCCAGTTTTTGACTGGACTTTTTTTATTTTGGGGGGGTTGAGTTTGATAAATTCTTTATAGATTTTGGATACCAGCCCTGTATCTGTCATTTGCAAATATCTTCTCCCATTCCATAGGTTGCCTTTTAGTTTTGTTGATTTTTCCTTTGCTGTGCAAAAGCTTTTTATTCTGATGAAGTCAAAATGCTCATTGTTTGCTTTTGTTTTCCTTGTCTCTGGAGACATGTCTAGCAAGAAGTTGCTGCAGCTAAGGTTAGAGGTTGCTGCCTGTGTTCTCCTCTAGGAATTTGATGAATTCTTGTTTCACATTTGGGTCTTTCATCCATTTTGAATTTATTTTTGTGTATGGTGTAAGATCCCGTTTCATTCTTCTGCATGTGACTATCCAATTCTCCCAACACCATTTGTTGAAGAGACTGTCTAAAGCCAGCAGGAGATGGGAAATAATAAAGATTAAAGCAGAAGTCAATGATATAGAAATAAAAAAAAAACAATAGATCAATGAAACTAGGAGCTACTTCTTTGAAAGAATTAACAACATTGATAAACTCCTAGCCAGACTTATCAAAAAGAAAAAAGACCCAGATAAATAAAATCATGAATGAAAGAGGAGAGATCACACAACCAAGACTGCCAAAACACAATTATATGCCAACAAATTAGGCAATCTGGAGGAAATGGATAAATTTCTAGAAACATATAAACTACCAAAACTAAAACAGGAATAAGCAGAAAATCTGAACAGACCCATAACCAGCAAAGAAATTGGATGATTAATAAAAAAAAAATCTTCCAACAAACAAGAGTCCAGAACCAGATGGCTTCCTAGAGGAGTTCTACCAAACGTTTAAAGAAAAATTAATACCTATTCTTTTGAAACTGTTCCAAAAAATAGGATTGGAAGGAAAACTTGCAAACTCGTACTATGAAGCCAGCATAAACTTGATCCCAAGACCAGATGAAGACTCCACCAAGAAGGAGAATTACAGACCAATATCCCTGATGAATATGGATGCAAAAATTCTCAACAGTATATTAGCCAATAGGATCCAGCAGTACATTAAAAGGATTACTCACCACAACCAAGTGGGATTTATTCCTGGGCTACAGGGGTTGTTCAATATCTGCAAATCAATTAACATGATACACCACATTAATAAAAGAAAGGATAAGAATCATATGATCCTCTCAGTAGATGCAGAAAAAGCATTTGACAAAATACAGCATTTTTTCTTGATAAAATCTCTCAACAAAGTAGGGACAAAGGGAACATACCTCAACATCATAAAGGTCATATAAGAAAGATCCACAGACAATATCAACCTCAGTGGGGATAAACGGAGCTTTTCCTATAAGGTCAGGAACACAACAGGGATGCCCACTCTCACCACTGTTGTTCAACATAGTACTAGAAGTCCTAGCTTGTGCAATCAGGAAACAAAAAGAAATTCAAGGCATTCAAATTGGCAAAGAAGTCAAACTTTTACTCTTCACAGGTGGTATGAAAGTCTTATGTAGAAAACTCAAAATACTCCCCCCCAAAATTGCTAGAACTGATACAGGAATTTCGCAAAGTTGCAGGATATAAAATCAATGCACAGAGGTCTGTTGCATTTCTATACACCAACAATGAAGCAGCAGAAAAAGAAATCGAGGTATTGATCCCATGTATAATTGTACCAAAAAACCATGAGATACTTAGGAATAAACCTAACCAAAGAGGTAAAAGATTTGTACTCTGAGACCTATAGACCACTTATGAAAGAAATTGAGGCAGACACAAAGAAATGGAAAAAACACTCCATGCTCATGGATTGGAAGAACAAATATTGCTAAGATGTTTATACTACCCTAAACAACCTACACGCAATCCCTATCAAAATAACATTAGCATTTTTCACAGAGCTGGAACAAACAATTCTAAAATTTGTATGGAACCAGAAAGGACCCCAAATAGCCAGAGAAATGTTGAAAAAGAAAACCAAAGCTAGAGGCATCACAGTTCCAGATTTCAAGCTGTATTACAAAGCTGTGATCATCAGGACAGTATGGTACTGGCACAAACACAGACCCATAGATCATGGGAACAGAATAGAGAACCCAGAAATGGATTCTCAACTCTATGGTCAACTCATCTGCAAAAAGCAGGAAAGAATATCCAATTGAAAAAGACAGTCTCTTCAAAAAAATGGTGTAAACCTTGTTTTTAAAAAACGCTAAATTTTTTATTTCTTTTATGTTCCATTTAAAGAAAAGGAATTTTTCTTCATTATACTTCTTAGGCCAACATATACTTTCTTAGCACACATGATGGAGTTCTAAAATGCCATTTGGCCTTTGCTATTCACTGCATAGTTTATAAGGAAGGAACATTCGTTTCAACGTTGGAATAAATTGCTTTCAGGGTCAGTTGTTTGGTTAACTGCCTAGCACATTGAAGTCAAGTCAATACTACTTTTCCTAATATATTCATTTCAGAAATGTTCACCTGGGTCTGCAGAACAGACACAGGAGAAACTTGAACTGCCACCTGACTGCCCAGATGATTTAAATTACCTTAGATATTTATTTGGCTATCCGACACATCACTACTTCCTTTGAATAAAAACCTAGAATATGCAAATTCAATTCTATAAATCAAATACAAGGTGGTTTCAAATTTTTGCTTTACTAAAAGATTCTTTGTTTTACAACTGGCCTTGATAGCCATATCCCTAAAGAATTATTAAATTATAGGAACTCATTTTTTTTTTTGGCAGACACACATTCAATTCACCAAGTGCAACCTCTCTCCTCTAAGTGTTAGTATTACCCATGTGCCCATAATTGTAGGAATAGCATTTATCTAAAGTGTTGCCAGTTAGATAAGCAGATTCCTGTTCCTTATTCATAAAAACACGGCTACCCAGAGAATGTTCATTAAATACACAAACCACTTGGTTATCTATTGACATTCTTTTTAAAATAATAGTTTTTCAGTTGTTTATTTTTCTTCCAACTTCTTTTATTTCTACATATTTTTTCTAAAGACCAATTGATATAAACATTTTTCTTTTTCAGGGAAAGAAAAGATTTTTTAATCAATAAAGAGTATTTCTTTTCTATGAAAACCAAATCTTTTTCTAAAAGAAAATTTTGTTTTCCAAAATATTTAACAAGCTGTAAAATTCTATTAAAATTCTTTTAAAAGCATAGTTTGTGTAGTCAGCTGTTGATTTATAGCTCTTGTGCAGAAAAATTATGTGAACTAGCAAAAAAAAAAAAGCATGAGCATTAAAGTTAAACCAGCTGGATTTTATTCTTCTTTTTCTACCTAATTTGGCTGCATGGTTTAGGACAAGTCACTGTTTTCTCATCTGTTTTTGAAAAAAAAATTAAAGTGTCATCTATCTTACAGATTTTCTTGAAGGTTATATGAATGGTAATTATGAAAATTTTCTCCAAGGCATTATCATGCTGTTTGCATGAAATTAATGACCCTTCTTTAATTCTTCTCAATTGTTAGGAACTTTTGGGTAGTATTTGTATTTACGTAAGGGTTCTCTTACTTTCTAGAGAAGCTACTACCAGCTTTCTTTTGGTCAAGACAAAAGGTCATATTGGAACAGATCTATTCTCCAAAAATTCTTTGTCCTGCAAAACTAGGTACTTTTCAATTATACTGACAGAAGGCAAGAACTCAGGATTCTGACAGAAATGTTTATCTGGGTTTTCTTTCTTTGTTTCATGAGACTAAACAAAAGCTGGCTTTCTCTTAGGCATGCAGAGTTCTGCATAGGGAGTAGGTGGGGGTAAATCTACTTATTAATATAAGAGGGAATTAATAGAGAAATAATAGAGAGGCTAGGGATTTATATGAGGGAAATGTTCAGGAGCCCAAAACTTGTATTCTAAGATTCAAAGTTCAATGAGATCTATTGGAATAAACTAGGAGGTCTTGATGAAGGGCCAGTGTCATAAAAGATTGACAGGCCCCTGATGTTCATGAGGGTCGGGCTCTAGTTTGAATGATTACATTTCAGTCCCAGTCATTCCTTCCAGTGATTGTGCCTGGTGAACAACAGTTGAGCATGGGAATGCACATTAGAAATAACTTTATCATTTAGAAGGTTTAAAAACATAAGTGTTTAAATGCTACTAGTTAACTAAATGAGGGCCATAAAAGGATACATGATAAAATTTCAACCTAAAAATAAGTTACTATAGGGGAGGAGAGAAGAGAATAGAGAAGAAAAATATAGAAACTAGAATTTTTAAGATGTACTTTGGTTGCAGGTTTGACTTTAGGATCATGAAAGTCTTTTCAATAATTACAAACAAATTAATTGAGAAAAGCAGCCCCTGAAAGTTGAAAGCAAATGAAAAAGTAAAGCTATTGATAAATAGCTTAGTTGGTGGCATAACCTTTCAGAGAGGAACTACTCTAAATGGTTTAATACAGAGTCATTTCAATGTACATTGTCTATAGCTACAGCCTAAAGACAAAAGGACTGCAAAAGAAAATTCTTAGGCTTTTGGTGTACCCATGTATTGTGATGATGTTGTGGTGCTATTCTAGGACCAATTTGCTTGTGTTATGGGATAAAGCAAATGAGTAATATGTTTCCGTCACTGGGAACTTAAAATTTCAGCTTGGATAAAGAAGACACAAATATAAGTTCATAGAGGTTTAAAAGTAAAAAATCCCGGGGGGGGGGGGGCCTAGTGGCTTAATAGGTTAGGCAGCTTACTCTTGATTTTGCCTCAGGTCATGATCTCAGGATCCTGGGATTGATCTCCTGTTGGGATCCACATTCGGTGGAGAGTCTGTTATTCTCTCTCTCTCCTTCTGCCTCTCCCAACTACCCTCTAAAATTAATAAATAAATCTTTAAAAAATTTAAAAAGTTAGAAAATCCTGTAGTTCTGAATGTGAATTTTAAATATTATCAGCACATGATATACTTTATCTTAAAATTAAAAAAATAAAAAGACTTTCTATTTTTGTCCACTGAAAAGTTCAAGAAGCAATGGACAACCAGGACACCAAGAACCCCCAGTGCCTATATTGTAGACTCTAAACACCAGTTTCCAATAAAAAGAATCAGGGTTCCTTGACTCTAGATCTGGGACAGGAAATTTAGAAGATGACTCTGGAGAATTTTGTTAAAATAGGAACCTAGGAAGCCATTAAAAAAATAGCAGGGCAATGTCAAGGAATCAGGAGCCAGAGATAGGATAATTTTTTTTTTTTTTAGAGATAGGATAATTTGACCATCAGTACAGATGATAATTTCAGCAGACTGAAATATGAAATATAGCAAGTGTGTTTAAATCCTTGAGTTCATAATCATGTTTCTTCAAATAATAATTTCTCAAATAATAATTAATGTGTCAATGAGTCTAGACAATGATATTAGTAATTGTGAACATCTCAAAAAGAAGACAATCAGATATTAAATGTTCCTGATGAAAGTACATAATACCACACAGAGAGTCACTGTACCAAAAATAAATCCAACCTCAATCAAGTCAAGCCTCTATCAGTTTCCCAATAATAGAAGAGGAACAAAGAACATGTTAAGTGACACTACTGGGATGCAATCAGCAAAATCCAGACAATAAAAAAACACTGTAGGACAAACCACATCATTTCTTAAAAATATATATTGCAAGAGATAAAGAAGAAATGTAGAGGGGGAATCTATAGAGTAAATAGACCTGAGAGATCTGTTGCAATACATGGATTTTATTTGGACTCGATTTGAACAAATTATTAAAGAACACATTGAGACAACTGGGGAAATTTGACTACTGACTGGATGGAGACCTGTGCCAGGCTCTGTGCTGGGAGTAGAGCCTCCTTAAGATTCTCTCTCTCCTTCTTCCTCTCCCTTTGACCCTCTACCCCCTCAAAAAGTTGAAATGTAAGATACTAGTTCTATTCCAGTAGTTATGGAGTCCATTTCATAGCCCACATTCCTTCTCCTTCTGCCAGATGGGACAGGCTTCTGGCAGCTGGGTTTCTTCAAAGTGCTCTGAGTGAGCCCTGAGAAAGAGCTGGATTATGTTTATTGCTGCCACGTTGGACTTTGATGCCTCTGCATTATGTCACACTCTGATGGATGGACCAAGGTCTGCCTCAAGATGACTTAGAACATAGAAGCATTGAACACTAGCACTCCAGGAGGCCTTCAAGGGCATCTGGTCTGACCTCTGCAAACCCACTTTCCATTTTATGGGCAGAAAAACTGGGAAGGTGAAGGGACTGCCTCTAGCTTACAAAGCATGGAAGAGGCAGATCCTAGATTGGAGTATTGCTTGGACCTTATTTTGGTTTTCAGTCAGGAAGTTTGGGTCAGGAAAACAACTACTCTGGATTTCAATCAAGATGAGATTTATTTTATTTTATTTTAAGATTTTATTTATTTACTCATGAGAGACACACAGAGAGAGACAGAGACACAGACAGAGGGAGAAGCAGGCTCCATGCAGGGAGCCTGATGTGGGACTCGATCCCAGGACTCCAGGATCACGCCCTGGGCTGAAAGCAGGCGCTCAACCACTGAGCCACCCAGGCGTCCCTCAAGATGAGATTTAATACAGAATATTAGGTGCTTACGAAGCCATTTCAAGTGTCTGGGGAACAGAGGTCAGCTTTCAGAGCATCAGAAAGGTGCAGAAATTGTGGAAAACCATCAACATGATTTCAAATGTTGGCAGCATTAAAGCACACAACTTATAAAAGAATGGCTGAGGCCAGTTCAAAACCTTGTGTCTACTGTCTGCCAAAGCCTTCATGTCTGTCTGCCAATGCCAGAAGGAAATAATATTGTATCTGACTCACTTTTGCCTTCTAAATTTAACATACATGCCTCTCATCAGTAAAACTTAATGAGGAGTACTGTTGTTGAGGGAATGAGAAATGTAGGTTTCCAATACTCGTAATATAAGAAACAATTTAGAAAAATTGCCAACAGGAAATATACACAATCATGTTGCTGTGAAACCGCAGTCTCCTCTGAGTTCCTGTTATCTTTTGGAATGAGTGTGTGATCCACTGAACCATTTCTTTCTCAAAGCCACTGCTGTGGGTGCTGTGTAGGTGTTGTACGTGGATAGGATTTATGGTGGTGGTGGAGAGAAGGGGAAGATTGAGGGTTAAGGCAACTGCAAAATTGTCCAAGGTTCTTGTCTGGAAGGATCATATTTATGATTTTTAGAACTATTAGGGGATGGAGACTAGAACTTTTCTCATAGTGAGTACATGATCTTGGACAAAATCCTCATAGGTAGGAAGAGCCTTAGGAGAGAAGATCCTAAGGTCCTCTAAAGAGATCACTAAATTTCTGTTTAGATCAATAGGCAGAGTCCAAATCACCACCCAAAGAGCAGTAGGAACAAACCAGTATTCACAAATGTATTTCTTAGGTAGGTTTATTACCTTGATGCAGCAAGGTAAACCTTGGGTACCTTAGTAAGGGACACGTGACAGGGGCTTCTTATAGTGTGAGAGCCTGTGGTGGTTGCTTCTGAAAAGAAATCAAGGGCTAGTTGTGTGGTTGCCAAGAAATATGGGCAATTTGGTGATATCTCAAAAATTTTTGTCCAGAGATAGCAAGATTAGAGTGGGGTTAGGTCTGCCATTTGATAAGTAGAAATCAAAGTGGGATGTTCATTATATTTGCTGTAGCAGTTCAGCCTTGCCTGTGTTCTGTTAGAATCTGTTTTTTTTCCTGTTGGTGACATGGATTGTGTGGCCTTGTGTTGTGTTGGAAACAATCAACTTTTGTCAGAAATATTTTTATCTGATTGCCAATAAGACAGATTCTCATTTCCTCAGTTGTTAACTGTCTGGCTTTTGCTTTGTTACCTAGGTGCACAGATTTGGAATCAGAGCTGAGCCACTCAGGAAAGCAGATGCCAATCCCTGTACCACTAGCTGTCCTGCTTCTCTGTCTTTCCTCCTAAACAAACTCATTCTGACATTTATATATTAATGCTGAATAAATATGGAGGGGAGTTTTGTTGAGGGGCACTAAATTTTAGACTTCCCCGGGTGTTCCGCATGTCTCAACTCACGGGGAGGGGTAAGGTTTATTAGAAACAATATACAAAAAAAAAAAGAAACAATATACAAGTTGCTTTGAGTTTTATCGGCAGCTCCAAAATACTATGATAGAGAAACTAATAAATGGGATGCAGGTATTGATGAGTGCAAATGTAACTATGAGTATAAACCAGGACAGAAACATGAACTATGAATTCTTCTAGAAAATGAAGAATGTGTGGTTACCATTTTTTTAAATAAAACTGTTACTGTTCCTTATGACCATATCTCCTTCTGAGTGGGACCAGGGTCCAGTCCATTGTACTGGGGTGGGGGCAGGGTGGATTAGGGCCGTAGGAGCGGTATGGCTAAAGTGGCAGATCCAGAACCAAAATAGCTGCTTCTGCCCTTTTCTGGACTCCCTGTCACAGAGCAAGAAGTAAGTCAATCCATATATGCTCACTCCAATTTCATATGAGGCAAAATCAGAAGAGCTGGACAAGTCTTGGGAACTAATTAGGATTGGAGTTGCACAGTATTTTGAGTTAGGCACCCTCCTGGGAAAATTGCCTTTATGCCCAATGAAGGAAGAAGCTGTGTAGTGTGTGTGTGTGTGTGTGTGTGTGTGTGTGTGTGTGTGTGTTTGTGTGTGTGTAGGGGGGAACTTGTGTTTTTATTCGTTGAGATTCAGCTTTGTGAGAATGAGGCACCTACAACAAAAAGCCTTGTATTAACTGTTGTTTCAAAAAAATTAAGTCCCACTTGACCGGAGAGTCTCTGTGATCCTTCTTGAGCAGAGTAGAAGAGAATAATTGTATCTTAGCAGAACTAACATTCACCTTCAATGAGACGTTCTTGTTCACTAAGTAGACACCAAATATAACAATTGTAGGGAATGTGTTGTTCTTGCATGAAATTTCAGTAATGCTAGTCTGTTGCTATGATTATATTCATCATGTACCTCATGTGGGTGTCCTGTGGCAATCATGAGGAGATGTAAACAAGCACAAGACCCACACTAAGGAATGTCACACTGTGGAAACCAGCACCACTTTGCCATTTTTTCATTAAAAGTCAGCTCTTACCGAGGTGAAAAGAGAATCAGCTTTGGAGCAAATGCAAGTCTGATAAACCTACTTTGCCCTTTACTTGTTCTATGCTCTAGTCTATAGAGAATACAGAGAACTTCACTCGTCGATGAATGACAAAAATAATGCTTACACCATGGGTTTTAAATGTATAGAAATAAATCATATCTATAGATAGGTAACTATTTCTTTGGAAGTAAAATCATCTTGGTCATGAACCTGTGTTTGGATTTAATAGCAAAACCTATGTGGCCAAGGAAGTTCAGTCCCTGGTTTTAAAATAGTCTCTGTCAAATAATTAGGCAGTCAATTTAAGATTTAAATTCGACTGTTTCAAATATCAAATTTCCCTTTCGGGTCCTTCTCTTCCCTTCTCCCATCATCTTCCTTCCCAGGATATCAAAGGCAAGAAAGAGCTCATGTAACATCATGGTGGTGGAGACAGTGAGTCCACCACCTGTGTCCTCAGAGTCTTTATTGACATCCCATGGCTCTTTATCTTTTGCCTCTACGGACACTCATTTTTGCCCAGGGACTATGACATCTGTTCTGGTGGCATGCATAAGGCACCATTATTCTTCCCACAGTGATATAGTTACTCCTGCTGATTGGCTCCACCATTGTTCTCTCTGTTGATATCCCAAGATGAGGCTTTGTCCTCTTGGGACAAAATCCCAAGATTTTGTCCCCGCAAAATCTTGTCAAAGGGCTGTCCTCTCACAGTCTCTGCTGTAAGAACCCTTCCCCTGTGCCCAGACAAGCACTCACTTCTTCACCCCATTTCAGGGTCTATGGAAAACTTCTTAGGCTAAAGCCTTAAATACATCCTGCAATCCTTTTCTCACTTAGGCCTTGGCTTAAAGCTTGGATCCTGAGGCTTTGCACCATATGACTTGAAATGGCTTGAATAAGCCCTCAGATTGGGGCCTTTGTGTTTTATGGCATGGTATAGAGGAAAGAGCATGAGGACAGAACCAGAGTGAGCTGGGCTCCCAGCTTTACCACTTACTTATTAGACATGATCCTGGGGAATTAAGAGAGAAATATAGATTTCCCTATATCTTTCTCATGCTTCAGTAGATCAGATAAAATAATGCCTATTTCTTATAATTCCAACAGTTAAATGAGTTTTTGAAAACAAAGTGTCTACTATATAGTAGATGACCAATAAATGTTAATTTTCTTACTCTCTCTATTCTTAATCAAGTTCTACTAAAAGTTCACATTCTGTCAGATGAGGATGACTGCTGGACTCATTTAAGCATTTGTTTTTCTTTTTTAATTTTATTTCCGTGTTTAAGGAAAAGAATGATGAATATGTTGAATGGAGCCAACTGCATCTTTGTATATGGATATTTAAAGATATCCTATTAGGAGAACGGAAAAACTCTGAGTTAACAACTATTGGAAGACTGTGAGATATGAAGAAAAGAGCATGGGAAGGTGAAAATACAAATCTGGTTATAAGCTGAATTGGTAATTTATAGAACCATTTGGAATAAGCTGCTATCCTTTGAACCTCCATATTTTTATTTTCTATCAACAGAGCAAAATAAAAATAACTTAAAAAATCTCAGGCTGTAAGTAATTAATACCTCATCTTAAGTTATTATTTATAGATATATGGTACTAAATCATGAAAATAGTAGAATTGTTTTTACTTTCTTATTGTAAAAGTAGAGAGTTTATTTAATGAGCATTTTGGAATGTGTCACCTCATGCTGATTTGCCTGGATTTCTCTGAGGTGTATGAGTAGAAACAGGATTGTTTTGGATACAGGGCATAAAAATGTTTGAGGGAACCTGATGAAAGGCAGTTAGTTGTGTAGAAACCATTTGACTTCAGTATACTTAAACTCAGCAATCATGCTAACCTTTTATTAATTCTACTGGTAAATATAGTTAAAATTATTCTCTAGAAATGTTTATATATGAGATAACCCACTGTGAATAAAGCAGTTGGGTTTCTGTTTTTTCAGAAGATATATCTATTTTTTTCTTCTAAGAAATCCAGGAAAATTTTGGCTAGAAATTGTTAATATGTTCTTAAATAATGGAAATGCTTTTGCTTATTTTTAAGGATTTTATTTATTTATTCATGAGACACAGAGAGAGAGGCAGAGACACAAGTAGAGGAAGAAGCAGGCTCCCTCTGGGGAGTCCGATGTAGGACACTGAAGGTCATAAATCTTTAAAATACCATTTTAGCTATATCCCAAAGCTTTTGGTATGTGAGTTTTAAAAACTCGTTCAATGCTCAATATTTTCTAATTTCCCTATAAGTGTCTTCTCTTAAGTGTTGGATGTTTAAGAGGTTAGATTTTATTTTTATTTCCAAATAGATGTATTTTTTTCTCTTATTAATGATCTCTAACTTATTTGCATAGGAATCATAGAATGTATTCTGTGACAGAATTCAGATAGAAATTGATTAATTTTATTGAGGCTTGATATGTGGCCTGGTAAGTGATCAAATTTTGTAAATGTTCCATTTGAAAATTAAAAAAAAAACATGTATTCTTTGTGTATGTGTTCAACTATATATACATATTTATATATTTATATAAAATAATATTTTATATATTTATTATAAAAGCTAATATATTTATATAAAATAAGCTTTTATATTTTTCAGTTAGTGAAGGATTTATTATAATCTCCCACCATGTTACAGGGAGATTTATTGATGTCTCTACTTGAGTCTCTTTACTCTTCAATACTTTATATGTTCTGCAGCCCTTACGAGACACCTTCATCTTTTAGGGTCACAAGATAAAATAGAACAGTCTTAAGTAATTTGAATTTAAGGTAAATAATGAAGTTTTTTAGTATGAATATGTCATGTAGTGTTTGGGAAATACTTATCCTAAAGAAAATCTGTTGTTTATCTTAAGTGAATACAGGAGTTCTGTATCTTTATTTGCTAAATCTGGCAACTCTATCCATCTTCTGGAGACTTAACCCTTTTGTCAGCATGGGGTGGCTCTCTATACCTCTATGCTAGACTATGCCATGCTAGACTTAGAGCCATGTCAGCCTTCCTTTTCTTCTTCCTTCCTCCACCTCTTCTTCTTCCTGCTGTTTTGTTGCCTGGTAAATCTTTTCCCATCATTTTATTTTCAACTTCTTCATGTCCTTATACTTTAATATGTCTCCTTTAAGCAATGCAGATCTTTTTTTATATATACAGATATGACAATCTTTGCCTTTTAACTAGTTTCAACCACTTTTACTACCTATAGCTATGAACATATTTGGCATCACCTCTCTCCTCTCATTTTCCATTTTGGATTTTCTAGTTGCCTGGCTTTTTCTATGGTTCTCTGTGTTTTTTCTTTGACATTAGTCTTTTTGGACTGAGGATTTTTCTTTTCCTTTTTTCTTTTGTATTTGTCTTATTTATTGGCTTCCCTCAAACTAAGGGTTTATTGCTTCCATTAATTTGGAAAAATTCTCAGCCATTATCTATTTCAATAGTGCCCCTCCCCTATTTTCTTTATGTTCTCCTTTTGGAACTCAAGCAAGATCCAAGTTGGACCTCTTCACTTTATCTTCTATGTCTTTTACTTATCCTGCTATTTTCCATCTCATTGTCTCTTTGTGCTTGGCCTACCATAAAATGGAGCTGTCTTGGAAGCAGGTCTATGCACTCTCAAGCCTTCAGATGACTGCAGCCACGGGCAGCATCTTGACTATAGCCTCATGAGACACTTCTAGCTAGAACCACCCAGCTTATTTGCTCCTGAAATAATGAATGTTTTGCTTCTAAGCCACCAAATTTGGGAGCACTTTATTATTAGAGCAAGAAATAAATAATACAATTACTATTCAAGTTAAATGGACTGCTATTTTTACTTAATTGAAATTTTTATTATGTCACTCTTTTTTTTAAAAACAACCAACTAGTGATTTCATCAGGACATCTATTAGAATAACAAGATCCTTGTACGAATTCAATTCAGTTTAGAAACTCTTGCTGCTTCATGAAATCTCCAAACACTGGGAAGAGTAACATATCCCTGGAGGTAGATGTCTGTGACACATTGATGGCTAACAGGCAATAGCAAATATCTGGACTGTTTATATACCAAAGCTCTTATCCCTGGACTACTAGTCTAAAACACACACACACACATACACACGTACCCACACATACACATGTGTGTGCGTGAGCACAGCAATTCTTCTGGAGGGTTTGTGTAGTGTGAGTACTTGTTATATTTCACAGAACTTATCTCCAAAGATATGGACTGTATCACTTACATCACATAGCACCTAACCTTTTTATGTACCCCACAGTACACTCTAGAAAAAGCTGTAGGATTGACATTTTTCTTTTATCCATTTATCTACCACTTAACCTTTATATTCCCTTTAATTCCCTCCTTACCTGACCCTTTCTTGTACTGTTCCATTTAATGCCCTTCACTATTCACCTACTAAGAAAATCTGCTTTCAGGGAAAACCTTCCATCAATGATGGAATAAATGTAAATTGCCTTACAATGTGGATTTAAACTACTTTTCTAGCTTTTCTCTCATCCTGCTGCCCCACATAAATTCTTCATTCTAGTCAAAATATCCTCTTCCTATGTTGCACATATTTTTGCTTCTGATGATTTTACTCATGTCATCTCTTCCCACAAAAGCCTGTCCTCCTGGCTCATGAATGTCATTTCACCCTTCAAAGACTAGCTCTCAAACATATCCTCCATGAAGTCTTCTATCACTGTCATAGTGACCTCTGTTTTCCCTTTTCTCAACTACTGTTGGAATCTTTTGTACATCCCTATGAGACTCCTCAAACTTACAGCTATCTTTTTATTAACGCTTGCGCTTGACTAACAACACCCTCCTTCGCCATTCTTGTGCCCTAAATGCACACAAACAAGCCTTATTTTCTCTCTGTCCATCCAGGCTTTAAGTTCTTAGAAGACAGAAATGGTGTCATCTTTGTCTTCTTCATCCTCTCAGTACAGTCCATTCTATGTACCTAGTACCTGTTCAGCAGAGAATGGACCACATAGGAAAGGGATAAACAGCTCTCTAGACAAGATGGGCGACAGGGTGTTTGGTGGCCAAGGTCCTCAAGAGGGCAGTAAAGGACTAGGTGTTTGGTGTCCACCAGCAGAAATAAATCATCCTTAAAGATTTGTCATGTGGAGGGGTGGGGGTGGGTTAAATTAAATGCAGAAGGTAGGAAGGAGACCAACAAGAATTATTTGGATCAGGAACAGAAACCAATGATCTGATGACCATCAAATGGGGGAAAAATCCAAAAAGAAAGGCAAGAAGGTTCCAAATCACATCTATAAGACTCAGAATTCAAGTTGGTCAAGAGGTAAGGTCTAGGTCAGATTCGAGTTTTGACAAGAAAGAGCTAGGCTCAGATTATAGCAAACCGAGTGGTAGGGCTCTCGGCAGGAAGACAGGAAACCAACTAAGCTCTGGGTCAAATTACCCTAAATCTTCACTGAATTTTTTTCTTTCTTTTTCTTTTCTTTTTAAAAAGATTTTATTTGTTTACTGATTTAGAGAGAGAGTTGTGTAAGCTGGGTGCGGGGCAGGGGGAGAGAGAGAATCTCAAGTAGACTCCACACTGATTGCAGAGCCAAAACCTTGAGATCATGACCTAAACCAAAATCAAGAGTCAGATGCTTAGTCAACTGAGCCATCCAGGCATCCCAGCTTTGCTGAATTTCAAAAAATTGCTTTGCAATATATTTATGAATGTAAGACAAAATCTTAAGTAAGATATTAGTAAGTAGAATTCAGCACTACCTTAAAAAAATAATGATGATACATCATGACCAAACAGGGTTATTCAGAAATATGTAAGTAGAGTTCAATACTAAGAAATATATTTACTTTAAGGAGAACTAACATTGTATATAAGAAATATACATGATCTTCTCCATAGATCTGAAAATGAATTATAACAAAATACAACACACAGTCTTGATAACAACACTTAACAAAATGAATAATTTCTTAACATGATATCTAAATATGTATTATCTACTACAATTTAATAAGGGGATAAATTAGAGGCATGAAATTTGAGAAGTAATAAAATTATTACTATTCTAAATATTTTTACTATTAAGCTGCTAATTCTGAAAGAGTCAACTGAAAAAGTACTATACATAATAAGAGACCTCTATAAGAAGCTGTGGAATAAAAATATGCAAAAATTAATGTCCTGAAATACAGCTAACAAATAGTTGAAAGATGAAATGAAAGAAAATCTCACCTACATAGCAACAAGATGATTAAACACTTGGGAACAAATTTAACAAGAAATGTATAAAACCTTTATAAGAAACATTAACACATTCCTGAAGAACACACACAGAGACACACACACACATATACAAGTGTGTACACCCACGATTTTCAGTATATGTACTATTATTTTGAATAGAAAGATTCAAAATTGTGAAGATTTCAGTTCTACCTAAAGTAATATATACATTTAATGTGGTTCCCATTAAAATATTGAGCATAAAACCTTTGACTTGCCTTTCTCCTGACCTCAGGCAAATCAAGTTTATCTTGACAAGTAGGATAATGGCTTCTCAAATTTTTCCTCTCTTTCTCTCTCTCTACTGAGTCAGAACTTGGGCTAAAGTGAACATGAGGCAAAGAGATGAGCACACCTCTACTGAAGGATGAAGATAAAAAGAAGGTGAGGGACAGAGAGAGAGAGAAAAGAAGGAATGAGGAAAAAAAAACATATGGATCCTATAGCTCATACAAAAACTGAGACAAGAAATAGCTAGGGTATCTCTTAGATGAGCAGTGAAAGTATCAGATACTAAAATATATTCTAAATCCTCAATAATTACCATAGTGTGACATGTAAATATAATGGTACCTAGAATTAGATAAAATCCATGAATAGACCCAAATAAATATAAGGAAAGTGTATAATAAAGATGGCAAATAAATTCAGTGAGATAAGGATGAACTTTTAAATAGATGAGACACTTGGCTGGATTATGGTAAAACTGGAAGTCTCTGGGAGCAGTTACCTTTCAAAGTGATGTTTCTTGAAATGTGTTCCTAAGACCTCTTATAAAAAGAAAATCAGTTATAGGGCATCTGGTGGCTGTCTGTTAAGCATCTGACTTTTGATTTCGGCTCAGGTCATGATCTCAGGGTTGTGAGATCAAACCCCACGTCAGTCTCCATGTTGAATGTGGAGCCTGCTTAGGGTTTCTCTCTCTCTCAAAAAAAAAAAAATCTGTTACATATTGAAATATAAGTTTCCAGGCTCAGTTTGAATCATCCACTGAATTAAAAACTTAAGATAGCTCTTGAGAACTTGCATATTACCAAGTTTCCCAGGTGATTCTGATGGACCAAAATTTGGGAGTTTCCCCTTTAAACCATCTCTCCTGGGTGATTGTATCTCTCCTGCTAACTCAACTCTCCCTGCTTTTTTTCTAATTGGGTCTATTGCTTTCACCACTACATCTAGGCAATTGAAAGCAATTGAAAGGGCATTGGAGTCCCTGCCTATTCTGTTTGACTGAAATATTTAAAAGCCTCCTTCAAACCCTTAGTTGAGATAAGGCTGGAATTTCTTTTTTTTTTTAAGGCTGGAATTTCTTTAAAGAAATGTTCAATAGAGGGATCCCTGGGTGGCACAGCGGTTTGGCGCCTGCCTTTGGCCCAGGGCGCGATCCTGGAGTCCCGGGATCGAATCCCACGTCAGGCTCCCGGTGCATGGAGCCTGCTTCTCCCTCTGCCTGTGTCTCTGCCCCTCTCTCTCTCTCTCTGTGACTATCATAAATAAATAAAATCTTAAAAAAAAAAAAGAAATGTTCAATAGAATAATAAATGCAAAGTGATAGAAATGGATTTGGCTATCTCGCTCTGATTTCTTATTCCCACTTACCTTCTTCTCACTGAAGTCGAGTCTCAGAATGACTGGGGGCTGGCAAAATGCAGGTATTGTACCCTGTAAATGCAGATGCTGCTCAAGGCTTGCTCCGGATCCCTCTGCTCTTTTTCTAGGACTTTACAATTCTTTCCTATGTGAAAGATGATTCATGGGTTTAATGTGTAGCCCAGATATCTCCTCTCAGTTCCAGATACTATGCACAACTACTTGACATACCCTCTTTTACATCTCTAATGTACCTCCAACTCAACATTTTCAAAACTGAATTCTTTATCACCCACCCAGCCCTCTCCTCCCCGCCCCTACCAAAACCTGTCTCCTTTCATTGATCCCTGTTTTGGGCAAGAGCATCACCATCCAACCAGTTAGGTAAGTCCAAAATGTTGGATTCATTCTTGACACCACCCTTTCCTTCATGTCCCAAATTTAATCCATCTTAAAGTCTGGTCAATTTTCCCACTTAAATATCTCTCAAATGTATCTGCTTATCTCTACTTTTGCAGTTCCCTCAAGTCTCCTGTCTCTTTTCTTCCATTAAACAGGTGAGGTAAACATAAAAATAGATCATATTCTGAGGGCACCTCAACCCAGTTAATATCATCCCTTAGTTTCCCATTGCTCTTGGGATAAAAACAAAAATCCCTTAATGTGGCCTAAAAGGTCCTGTAAGTGCTGTCCTTACCTATCCCTTCAATCTCCTTTCCACTCCTTCCGTCCTCCTATTTGCTTTGGCATCACCGCCCGGTTCTCAGAGCCTCCTGCTCTCTCCCAGCTTGGACCGTGTTCACTTGTCAGTACCTCCACTTGGAATTCGCTTACTCCCTTTTGACCTACTCAGCTCTTATTCCTTCTTCCATAACGGAGCTCTGTAGTCATTTCCCTGTAGAAATTTTTCCAGAGTTTTCAGATACGGTTAAATTCTCCTTTTCTTTCATTGCGTCACATCCCCTCCCCCCATCTCTGGCCCTTATAACCCATGGATTTTAACATTTATTTGTATGATTTTGGTTTTTCATAATTGTCTTTGCCACTAGATTGTAAGCTCCCAAGGACAGGGACCAGGAGTGCTTTGCTCACCACTCCATCCTAGCACCTAGCACAGTGACTGCCTCAGAGAATGGGCTCCTTGAAAGTACTGACTGCATGAATGGATAAACTCATTCCTAGTTCCTTTCATTCCTTACTGTTGTCCAGGGTGGATGCTAAACTGAATTTTGGGCAAAGATGTTCAACAAGATGAATAATAACAGCTAATATCTATTGAGAGTGTTTTATACATCTATATATTACTGGCATGCACATTGTACACATTGTCTCAGTTTGCTTTCATAATCCTTAAAAAGTAAATACTGTAATTTTTCTTTTTTAAAAGATGAGGAAATAGGACTACAGAGGTTAAATAACTTGTCCAAAGACATTGTTTGGAAATGGCAGAGTTGAAATTAAGTCCTAAGTCTTCTCTGACTCTGCAGCTCTTAACCACTAAGGCATAGAGCGTCAACTTTACAGCTTGAGGTTTTTTGGGGCTGACCTCACTTTCATGTTTGGTGGAATTACGTCTTTCTAGAAACTTCTTACTGTTTTCTCCTCCAGCTTGTGTGTTTCCAGATCATCTTCTCTGGATCCAACTTGGCTATACTTCCTGCCACTGTCTGGACCCTTTTATATCCCTGCCTTGCACCCTGGGCCCCAAACTTCAGGACGATGAAGAGGCTTATTATCTGGATTCCACTAAGTCTTGGGCATCTTGCTTTTATTTTGCAGTTAGTACCTTCACCTCTTTTTGACAACTCTAAGTTCCTAGAAATCCAATATCCACCTGTAACCCATTTGATTTTAATCAACTTAAGTATAGTCCAGAGCAGTCATCCCTCTACTGGAATTGATTTCATCTTCCCTAGTGTTTAAATCCTATTTCACTGAGTAGCCATATAGCTTTGATGGCAGCCTAACATGTTCCTGATAATTTCCCTCTGAAGACCTGAAGCAGATTCCCTATGTCTTCCTAATTTGAAGACTCACACTGCTTTTAGAAATGCCAAAAAATCAAGGTGCCTAGGTGGCTCAGTCAGTCAAGTATCTAACTCAATTTCGGCTCAGGTCATGATCTCAGGGTTGTGAGATCGAGCCCTGTAGCGGGCTCTGCACTTAGCGTAAAGTCTGCTTGTCCCTCTCCCTCTGCTCCTCTCCCCACCTGTGCTCTCTCCCTCTCTCTCTCTAAAATATATACATATACATAAATCTTAAAAAAAAAAAAAAGAAAGAAAGAAAAAAAAAGAAATGCCAACAAGGTTCTACTCTCTGAGGAAACCTTCTGGATCTTACTTTGTGTAGGGAACAATAAACTAATAGACCCTGTGTCCAACAACTTGTTTTGAGATTATTCACCTCTACAATGTTTGATGGCATATTGCTACCTATGGAAGTGGTTTTACAGAATGTCACAATTACTCAAAATTCTGTAAATCATGGAGAGCAATAACAAATTAATTCCTAGCCTGGAAAATGGATTATTTTCTCAATGTATTTTACAAGTTTTATCATTGGGCAGATAAACTAATTCATTCATACTGAGCTACATATAGATAACTGATAATATTTCTGCCAACATAATATTAAGTTGTAAATACTTTGAGCAGAGGAAATAATTTCAAATATCAGTTATCAAGAATTGATCTATTAGAACAGTTGTATTACTTTTTATGGGATGAAACTGACCAACTATTAATTTGAAACTATCAATTATTCCATCAAAAACTATTTTATACATATAGCCATCAAAATCTCATGTGAGTTTACTGAGCAAGTATTGCATATGAGGCACTATAATAAATGATTTACATGTTTTTGGAGAAAGTTGTTAGAGCAACTTTTCTATGATCTATTCACTTTTTTTATGGTATGGGGTGGGGTGGAGTTGAAAGACTCTTCTAGAAAAGAAGAAAAGAAAGCAATTGATAGCCCCTTTGCCAGTGGGTTCCTGACAAATAGGCTGGTGCTATTTAGCTAGGAGGAAGAGTCCTTAACTATAGCATGTTCTCAGTTGTATAACCTTGCCTACAGGATCTTTTAAAGTAAATATACTAAGAATCTATGGATCTATGAAGCTTCTCCTTGGACAATGTGTTTGGCATATAAAATGAAAACATTTTATAACTCAAATGCTCCTTATTGGATTAAATTTTTTAAAAACTCACAAAACTTGACTTGGAGACCTTGTCTGTTATTCTGAGAGAAAGCACAGGTTTGACAAGGGCAAAAAAGGACGTATGGATCACATAATGCACCTTGGACCTCTATTTGCTTCTTCTAAGCCTCTTCATTCCCTGTATTCTTGAAATAATGAGCAAATCTTGATATTAGATGATATTTCTTATATATGTGACTTAGATTGGACAGTTTGATTCTATATGGTAGTACACTTACACTATTTAATTCTCCCATCCTCTGAGTTGGACATTATTTATTCCACTTTGTAAATAAAGAGAGAGAAACTTAGAAAAGTCAAAAAACCTCGCCCAAGTTTCACAGTTAGGTAATGGGGATACACACTCATGCCCATTTGTTTCCAAAGTTTTCATTCTTTCTAGTATACTCTTTACTAGGTTAAGTACATTACTAGTTTGAGTTTTAAATGTCATTGTCTTTGGAAAGAAGCCAGATGATTCAAAAGTAGAGAGGTGGAGTCTTGAAGCAATTTTCATTGCCGAATTGTTTCTTTCTGCCATGTGCATGCTGCTACAGCAGTGGCTAGAAGCCAGGTTTTACAGATTGCATTTGGAAGTGTGTGATGAAACAATACAAAGTAAATCCTCAAGTGGCTGTCTCAGAGCATATGTTTAATAGTGTGAGACAGTAATAAATAACTAATGGCCTTGTGCAGAGGAAAGATTGCCCTTTCTGAAACCAGTAATGACTTAACCTTATTGGTTATGAATTTGAGAGGACCTGAAGCAGAGATCCAATCTAGATGGGAAAGCCATTCCAGAGCAAACGGGCAGCAAGGGTTTTGGAGAGTAGTTCCAGGATTTTTCCAATCCTGTACCATAATATGAAAAAAACGTTTATACAAATATAGGCAAGGAGGAGAGATCTAATATGTGAACTCTGAGCAGTTAGATGGATTAGAGACACTCCACAAATGAGATAAAATTGATAATTTTAGTGCAAGTACATGGTAGATTAGCTGCAAATTATGAAGAATGAGGAACACTATAAAAAGGAAATGGCCTAAAGAAAACCAGATTCTACTGCTAAAAAGAACAGGAACAGACAATTCTCAAAAAAAGAAATGCAAATGAGTAAGAAAATATGGAAAAATTCCACTTTCCTAATAACTACCAAATTATCAACTATTTTTTTCAAAGGAAAATAAACAGCTTGCTCTTCAGGAGGTAAAATTCACAGTGGGAATTTAGCTCCTATGGGGAGTTTATTTTTTTTTTTTTTCCTATGGGGAGTTTAAATAAGCATCACCTTTCTGGATTTCAATTTAGAAATATGTATTAAGAGCCTTAAATATGTTTATATTTTTTGACTGAGTAAATTTGGCATAAACTTATCTGAAAGAACAAAATTATATAGTAGACATTATTATTTATTTACAATAATAAAAAACTGGAAAACAGCTTAAAGGAGCAATAAAAATTACTAAATCTAATCAGATGGCAAAACCATATAATACAGGCATTAAAGATTATGTTCTCCTTACTAAGGCATGGAAATACACCCAATGTATTATTTTTATAATAAAAATGGTACTGTACAAAAATATTCTGCTGGCCGAAATGGGCAGACTGGAAATCTGGGGGGCGGGGAGGACAGTCTTTTCTAGAACTCCTTTTGGGCAATAAATCTTCCAAGTTTACCTTTCCAGAGAATGTTCTGGTTGCCAAAGGAGAAAAGGTGGATCATATGGCTGCAACTAAGATTTAGAAAAGAGTAACATCCAGAACTAATAAGATTATTTAGTAAATGAGACTTTCTAATAAGGCATAATTTAGAATTGGTTCTTCAATTCCCAGGCAAAGGGAATAGATCAGGGTACTGAAAATTTCATTTAAGAAAATGACTTTATTAATAATGGGAGTAACAAAATAATGAGCTCCCATATGACAGTAAATGTAGTTCTAGTATCCATTGATTGAAAATGCATGGTGACAAATGGCTTTCATGAATTCAGTAATATTTTCAGTGATTGGCACTTTGTCCATTGCGACGACATCTATATACATTTGAAAGACACATTTGCATGAAACACTCTGCTGATTCAATCTATAATCAAAGCTTGGAATGGTATATGAAGTCACAACTTCCTTGAAATAATCTCATGACCTCCTAGACGGAATGGGAATCCTTGTATAGATTTGTGACAATATAAACTAAAAGAATTCTCTTTGCTCCCTTCTATTAGAAGCACACTAGATTCAAGATAATTTAATCAGAGCCGATGCATAGGGAATGGCACAATTTCTGGTATCAGCAGAAAATCAGAACAAACTGGCAGCTAATGTGGTAACTAATCATTTTTACTTGCTCAGCAACTCTCTTCTTATCTTATGAATTAATGACACAGCTTGCTTCTAATAAAGAGGAAAGGAGAAGGTCAGATACAGCCTCGGACTAAGAACTTTTCTGAAGTGCTTAATAGGGTTGTGTTTTGTTTTGTTTTGTTTTGTTTTTAACTCACAGAAGGCACACTTATCTTAAATGAAAAAGCTTTTGGTTTTGTGAGAACCAGTTTTTAAAAGAAGTGATTATATTTTGGAATCCAGAGGGACCTGGCTTAAAAAAATCAAACCAAAGCTTGGAGAACTAAAGCACAGAGTTCATAAAAATTAAATGTAACATAAGAAGAAATGAAGGACATGTTGGAGTAGTTTCTGGGACAGAAAAGTCAGGAGAAAAAAATACCACCATCTTGTTTGGCTACAGGGAGGAGCCTAAAGAGAAATGTCTGCTTGGGCTGCCATAACAAAGAACTACAGACTATGTGGCTTAAACTATAGACCTCCACTTTCTTACAGTTCTGGAGGCTGGAAGTATAAGATCAAGGTGCTAGTCGACTTAATTTCTGGTGAGGACTATTCCTGGCTTGCAGAAAGCCACCCTCTCACTGTGCCCTCATATGGCTTCTTTTTTGCACATGCAGAGAGAGATCTCTGGTATCTCTTTACCTTCTTATAAGGATTCTTGTGCTATGGATGAGGGCCTCACTCCTATCACCTCATTTAACCATAATTGCTTCCTCAAAGACCCTGTCTCCAAATACAGTCACATTAGGGTTCAGGCTTCAACATATGAATTTTGAGGGAACACAGTTCAGAACATAAGACAAGAAGAGAGAAAGAGTTAGGTGTAGATGGAGTCCCTCTATCTTTTTCATCCAAGAGAAAACCTGAAGTCGGGTGTTGAAACCATCAGATAATGATTCAAGGATGGAATTGAAGACACATTAAGCATGTGGGTAATCAATCAATCATGTCTATGGAATGAAGCCCCAATAAAAGCTCTGGACGTAGAAAATTGGGTGAACTTCCCTGGTTGGCAATACTCCATGCATACTGTCAACACATCAATGCTGGGAAAGTAACATGTTCTGACTGCACAGAGAGAGAATGATGGGAACTCCAGAGTTGGTATTTCCTAGAGTCTACTCTTCCTTTGGCTAATTTTAATCTGTATCTTTTTGTTGTCATAAACCATAGCTGTAAGTATAAATGCTTAAAGTTAGTTTTGTGAGTCCTTCTTGTGAATTATCAATCTTAAGGGTAGTTTGGGGGAACCCTCTGATCTTGCTGTTGGTATCAGAAGAGAGGGTGGTCTATTGCACGGACTGTGCGTACGCTTTAACTTCTCATTAGTCTAAATGTTGTAGAGGACACCAGAGAATGATACAGATTAGTAGTGGAGGGAGAACTTTCAAAATTCAAATTTGAAGTCTTAAAGGATTATCTCTTGTGCTTATAAGAGTATGTTAACTAGAATCTCAATATTTGTTCCTCTGCCATTGTAAAACTTCTGAAATCTCCCTGGCCCCACAATAAAAAGCAAAAATAAGTAGAAAGAACTTTTTTTCTGTTTACATAGTTGTTGCTAATGTTTGGTCAGACCAGGCCACCTGGGTCTGTTGCCCAAGGAAGAGCAAAGCCAGATTCCTTCCATTACTTTTCAAGTTCTCCTGGTAAAGGGAGTGGCGATGCATTCCACCCTGAGGTGGACTATGATACAGAAAGACGCTAGGGGCAAACAGTGGAAGTTATACTTCAGAAATGGGAGAAGAGAGTCCATGTCCTATTTTAAGCTTAACTTTTATGATATGACCAAAATAATGTGTTAAAGATTATAGTCTTCAATTATTACAAATTCCAAAATAATTCTAAAATTAGCATTAAAGTTGCAACTCTTCCTGGGGAAGAGTTTCAATATATTCTTTTGTTCTTCTTAGAATGGTAATTTTTTAGTATCTTTCTCTGGCTAAATTGGTTGCCTAATTTTCATATCCCTCCACATTCTAAGTTATATGCATGTTCTCTTAGTCTTGCTAAAAGTAAATAATACTAGCATCAGGCTAAATTATGAATTGTGATAGTATATTTCTGGTTGAAAATGTTTATTTACTTATTTTCCCAGGTAGTCATGAGAACCAATGGAGATAGAAAAATAATAAACAGAGATATATTATGATCATAAAAATAAGCACCAATGAAATGTATGAATGTGATAAAGGTGGACAGAAGAGTAAGATTTAAGACTTACTAGGTAATGTGTAGTATCAGGGAATGGTAGCCAATCAAGTGCAGGGACATAGATAGCTCTGGAAGTATTAGCCCGCTATCCTCACTGATCTTCATCCTCTCATTAAGCCAAGTTAGCCACTCAAAGATTCACTCATAGCTGACAGCATTTAAAGATAATATCTAGGGATGCCTAGATGGCTCAGCAGTTGAGAATCTGCCTTTGGCTCAGTGTGATCCTGGGGTCCTGGGACCAAGTCCCACATCAGGGTTCCTGCCAGGAGCCTGCTTCTCCCACTACCTGTGTCTCTGCTTTTCTCTGCTGTGTCTCTCATGAATAAATAAATAAAATCTTTAAAAAATAAATAAAGATAATATCTATGAAAGACAAGCACTAGTTATTTTATTATAATAATGGTGTTAAGATACATAATAGCTGATGTTGCCAAGTATTGTGCTGTATTTTTTTTTTAAGATTTATTTATTTGAGGGAGAGAGAGAGCACATGGGGGTGGGGGGCAGGAGGAGGGGTAGAGAAAGAGACAATATTAAGTGGACTCCATGCTCAGCGGGAAGCCTGATACTGGCTAGATCTCACAATCCTGAGATCATGACCTGAGCTGAAACAAAGAGTCCACACTCAACCAACTGTGCCACCCAGGAGCCTCTGTGCTGTATGCTTTTTGAGGATTATCTCATTAAATATTTGTCAATCAAATCATTCAAGTCAACCAAACGATAGAGCCTGTCCTGTCCTTTAAGTATAGTATACACATTCTTAGGATCATGAACAATATTTGATAATGATATCATGATTTAGTTTATAAAGATCCTTACTTTTATTATCTCATTCAGTTTTTACAGCTAGTCATAAAGACTATCTCTTCCATCACTTAATCTTTGACTTTACAAATTTTAATTTTTGAATTAGTCTAAGGTTGTAACTGGCCGAAGTAACATGAATTCAGATCTTCAAAATCAATTTCAAGTCCATTTTCATCATCGTATCATAGCTGTCTTTTCATGTGTCTAAAAGTTGGGACAATATGAATTGGTTTAGAATTAGTATAGGTAAAGCTCAAAATGTTTTAAATATATAAATCAATAAGTTAACAGTCCCCAAGTAAATAAGATTCTACTAGTCATTGTTCCTTATACTTTCTGAATTTTTCTAATTTTCATTTGGGTCCCAAATGAAAAAAAAAAAAAAGAGTCAATAGGAAGATGGAGACAATCATATAGACCAGGAATTGCCAAACTTTCTGTAATGAACTGGCTAGTAATTATGTGAGGCTTTGTGTACTATCGAGTCTTCAGTCTCCATTGCAACTACTCAATTTTGCTGTTGCAGTGTGAAGGCAGCATAACATGTAAATGAATGGGCATGACAGTATTCCAATAAAACTTTATTTATAAAAACAGGCAGCTGGCTGCATTTGGCTCTCAGTGCATAGTTTGCAACCCCTCAGAGTTAAGAGGCTGAAAATAATCTTGAGTGGCTTCAGTTGTGGTCCTTAATCACCCACAGCATGTTCCTGAGAAATAAAACTTTTTGTGTGTGTGCTGTCACGTAAAGACTGAATTCAAATAAAACTGAAATGGCCCAACTTTTATAATATAAACTACCAGTTCTAGGGGGAAAGTAACTTACAAAGAAAGAACTAAGTTATTTCGTTCCAAAATTAAATGTCTACTATAGAATGTGCCCCCAAAATTAACTAGCACATATTACGATCATCTTCTCTTTTTTCTTTCTCCTACGATCTAAATTTTTCTAATGTTTATATTTGCTTTGGCTTGGCATATTCTAAAACAGACTTACTAACAAACCACACTCTGCCCATTTCAATTCTAATCTGGTTCTTCAAGACTCCGATGAGCTACTCCCATTATCTTTCAATAACTGCCCTCAAACTCTTGTTTTCAAATTCTCTATCCCCAACTCATTATTGAGCACTTAAAGGGAGGATGCTTTGCTCTGCAGCCAGGCATAAGGACCACTACATCCCTCAGATACCATGTGTTGAGTTGTAGATGATATTGTATGTCTTTCTAATGTAGAATGTATCCCATTTCCTCTATTGGACTGTAAGCTAGTTGAGGGCAGGATCCATTTTTGTCTTTATATGACAGCCCATGTCAGTCTTAATAAATATTTGTTGAGTGAATGATTGGGTTTAATTTAGAGAGAACTTATTAACTAGATTTCTCTGATTATAAGGGAATAAAAAAAAACCTTGAGATTGTGAATGAGAACAAAAGACAGCAACAGCGAACAGGCAAGATGGATTCCCTCATGTCAAGGGAATAAAACTAAAATGTTAATCAGGTCAAATGACTGTGAGGAATAAAACCAGTCAGCATAGCCTGAGGTGACAAGCTTGCACAAAATTCAGCAAAATGTGCAGTAAGACCCCTGCAACACATCTTATCATGCTCTTCAGCAGCTGCCAGCCACATCCTGAAACTGCTACCAGAAATAGCCAACTGTATCCTGCTTGTCACTCTGCTCCTAAAGTTTGCAGTTTGGAACCTGGGTCTGACCAATCTCGATAACGGGTACAGCACTTGTGGTTTTTGCCTACTTAATCCAGAACCTAAATCTTCCCCTTGGGAGTATACTTTCGCTTTATAGCCGAAGGCTCAGTCTCCCAAGTCTCCAGGCTACATGGCAATAAAGCTGTCCCTTGCCTCTAACCAAATCTTTGCATTTCAGGAATTTTTATTGACTTGGAGAATGCTTTTAAAGGAATAGACCAATATTTTAGTATGTTCTATGTCCTCAGCACAGGAAAATGAATTGGGTCAATCAGTGTAGTTATGATTTTATTAAAGGAATCATAAGAAACATTGATTTGACTTTACTCCTTAGAAAAAATGTTAATGGAATTAGAGTATCTAAGCCTACAAAAATGCTGAGAATAAAAAATAAACATGATGCGCTCCCCAGGGTTCTTCTAGGATGTTTCTAGGGCAAAATAATATGAAACATTAAGCTGCATTTTCAATTGTTGCTGGATAATAAATGTTTATTAAATCATTCAACAAATATTTATTAAAAATTACTATGCTCCAGAGACTGTTTAGGCATTTAAAAAGATAAATAAGGACAATATGTTGTGAAGGGTACCCAAATATGTCATCCCAAAATATGCCTATTTGGCATATGGATTACTTTGAGCTAAAGTTTACTAAGAAGCTGCAGATGCAAGAAAAGCTCTAAAAACAGAGCACAAGCTTTCCTTTTATAAGGGAAATTTAGATTTATAAGAGAAATTTCCATTTGTAAAGATGCCTCCTTCTCCCACACCTGGAAGAGGAGATTCTTAACAAGTCTTATTAATGGAGAAGACATTGACTGGAATCTGCAAAAAGAACCTCATTTAAAATCCCTTGTTGACTATACCCTTCCTGGTCACCTTCCCACAATATATGTACTCCATTCAGAAGCCCTAAACCCCCTTTGCATTGTTTTAGTGTAAGATAGTATATAAGTCCGAGTTCTAACTACTCCTTTGGATTACTTATTGCCCGGTGTTCTAATGTGTAGATGCGTGACACACATATTAATTAACTTCTGCTTATTTTTCTCTTGTTAATGTGTCTTTGGCCAGTCTAATTTACAGGGCCACAGCTGGAGAACCTAAAATATTTCTTTCCTTGTATGTCATATAGTGACAAGTGCTATGGAGAAAAACACAAACAGTGAAAGGAAGTCATAGAAAGCCTCCCTGAGAGACAGAACATAAAGACTCCTAACTCTGGGAAACGAACTAGGGGTGGTGGAAGGGGAGGAGGGCAACGAGTGGGGGTGAATGGGTGACGGGCACTGGGGGGGGGCACTTGACGGAATGAGCACTGGGTGTTATTCTGTATGTTGGTAAGTTGAACACCAATAAAAAAATAAATTTATTATTAAAAAAAAAAAAAGAAAGCCTCCCTGAGAAAGTATCATTTCACTGAAAGACTTGAAAAAAAATGAGGCAGTGAGCCATCTAGGTATCTGCAGGGAAGCATTCCAAGCTGAAGGAACAAGTGCAAAGAGCCTGAGGTAGCAGCTTGCCTAGAATTTTTCAAGAAATAAAAAGATGCCCAGGGTGGCCAGGGCACAGTAAATAAGGAAGTAAAATCACAGAAGATGGACTCATAGAGGTAATGGGTTCTGTAGGTCTTTGTAAGGACTATGACTTTTATTCTGAGTCAAATGAAAAGCTATTGGAGAGTTTTGGAAGAGGAGTGACATGATCTGATAACGTACAAGGTCATTAAGAAGGAGTTATGAAGTAAGAGAGTATATTGGAGTTATGAGAAGAAAGGTGAAGGTATGAAATAGTCATATAGCAGAATGGGAGATTCAATGAACAAGGATTCCTCAATAGGATCACTGGCTATGATGTCAGGACAAATCTGCCAAGTGACTATTACAATAATCCATATGAGACATATGGTGGTTGGAACCAGATTGGTAACACTGGAGGTTATGAGAAGTAGTTGGATTCTGTATTTATTTTAAAGGCAGAGCCAGTAAGACTTGCTTACAGATAAGATGTGGAGTGTGAAAGGAAGCCAAGATAATATCAAGGTTTTTTGTTTTTTTGTTTTCCCCTAAACAACTGGAAGAATGAAGTTGCTATTTACAGAAATAGGAAACATGTAAAAATTGGTGGTTGTGGGGAGGCAGTATATCAGGAAATCTTTGTACACATGTGTTGAAGAGAAAAATTTTCCTACACCCTTCTAGGTAGATTCTTTGGCTGGTAAATTGGTATAAGACAGATTAACAAGAGAAAACCAAATGTAATTATGTACACACAGGAGCCCTATAGGAATGTGAGACTGAAAGACAAGTTGGTGGGTTGAGGGTTATATGCCACCCTGGGGAATGGGTTAAGGGCCTGGGACTTCAAAGGAGAGGAGGGTAATTCACAGGACAATAAGAAGAGCAGATGTTTGGTAATTAAATGTTTGCCCTGCCATACATTTAGGTCTGTCAGATGAAAAGTTCTCTCTGGTAATAACTCTCTTTTTGGGCCAGGGTCCCTTTCTCAATTCTTTTAGATAGTTAAGGGGAAGTAAAAGCTCTTTTTGAGTCTTTGGCTTTAGATCAAAGTAATTCACATGCCAAACCGGCACATTTGGAGGAGGCTTGTTCTGAACCCCTTCACATGTTAAGGCTGAGACATCAACTCGACTTACAGATAGAGATGCTGGATATACAAATTAATAGGGGTGAAAATGTGATGGAGATATAAATTTGGAACCATCAATATACAGACATTTAAAGTTTCAAGATTGGTCATAATCAATAAGGGAGAGAGAGAGAGTGGGCTAGTGTTGGGGATGAAGAATTTCCTCTTTACTCAAGGTTCTTCTAGCTCAACTTAGGATGAAATTGTCAGAGATAGATTAATAGGAGAAAATTAAATTTGATAGTTTATGTATAGGGAATCCACACAAACATGAAATTCCAAAGACAGTCAGGCAACATGGTGCTTATATGAGCTAAGGAGCGGGGTAGGGTCTGAAGATAAAAAGGGGAGAGATACCATTAGCAGGAAGGTGAAAGGAGATGTTTGTAAAGCAAAGGTGCCCTATGCTGTGGATAAGATTCTTAGATAAAGGGGAATCTCTGTTAATAGCTCTATTCCTGGTAAGGAAGGCAATTGAGGAGGAGGTACAGAGCTTGATCTGAAACTGCTGGGTTTGGATTGCTAACTCAAAATAAAGTTCATGCCAAAGTGGCCCATCTTGGGGTGGCCTGTCCTTGGCCCCTACAGCTAGAAAAACTAAGATGAAGGAGTAAAAAACCATGACAGACCTCAAACAGAAATGCAAAGGCAAGTCCAATGTGGGCTGCTGATAAAGCTGTATGACTTTTAAGAGTGGGAAGAAGCTGGCCAGAGCAGCCAGGAGGCAGAGAAATCTCAGATGAGACATTTTAATTCTTTCCTTCTTCTGCCTGAAGAACCCTTGCGGTTCATGGGTTAGGGGATCTTACAAAATCTTAATACAAAAGAATATAATTATAATTCAATAATCATGAATCCTACCCCAGTCACAATGTGTAAAACCATTTGGTTTACTTCATTCTTATTGTGATTTTGTTTCAACTAAGAGAAATGGCCTCAAGAAGTACCAGTATCTATATCCCTATGCTTTTAAAACCCAAGTTCTGAAATGTTTGAAAGCTATGCCCAGCCTAAATCCAGATATTTTTCTCTTAATTCATGATTTAAGTGTTCCAATAAACTTAACGCTATTTGTTTTTTATGTATTGGTATTTTCACAAAATTTTATGCTCTAAGTTATACTTTTGCATATTTTGGTACTCAAAGAATATTCTAGAAAAGTTATACTTTCAACTTCCTCCTATGATATACTGAGAGCTTTTATAGATGGTACATGAGGACAGAATAAAGTGCCCCCAAGAACTTAGGGATAAAAGAGACAAGGCTGTCTTCTGAACAATAAATACCTTAAATCAGAACATGATGGGAGGAGACGGAATGTCTCCTAGCCCCAGATCACCTTCTTGACTTGGGACAGCTAATTTGACTTAATCCAAAATATAGTTTTCCCTGCTATCCAAAAGCACAGAGTTCCCATGAAATTTTTTATAAGCTGAAATGGTGTAAAGCAAAGAAGCAATCGCCATTAATTTATATGGAAAAAGTTTTGAGCACTCCCAGACCAAACATACCCTCTCTTAGGCTTTTCTGATACCTTAGGACACATCTCGCTAAGGGATGCACAAAATAAATTGAGATAAAAGACAGATGCTGACAGACACAGCTCAAGCTATGGCCGCTTGATGTTGAGCAGAGTTCTGGGGAAGAATTTTGGGAGGATGTTCTCTTGCTACTTTGCTGGGGGCGGGGTTGGTACACGCTGCCTCTGTCACAGCTCTCACTGCACAACAAATGCTGATCACTATTTTTGCTTTTTACCTTTTTTTGTAAAAGCAAAAATCCTCTTCAGATTTTTTTTCAGTTAGTGAAAACAGGCACTAATGTAGGTCTTTCATAAAAAAAGAAGTTGCATAACATAAACCTTCAAAAAGTGGGGAATATCTGTACTTATACTCACGTAAAAAAAAAGCATCAGAAGAACTTTGGGACCAGCAAAGAAAATGACGCAGTGTCTGATGTTAGAGAACTTGAGAATTCTGGAGCTATGCTTTGCTGTGAGATTAGCATATTTCAGCTAGTCAAGCCCTCCTCAGGAGTATCCAAGCCCTTTTGCCTATTCCTTGCTAAGACAGCCACATTCTGATTAGTATTTGTGGAAGGAGGTGCTTTGAGTAGTAGAATTAGTCATTTTGGTCACTGATAAAGGATTACCAGCCTTACTATGAAAAAAATAATTGCATAATGGTTTACATGAAGGTCTAGAGTGAGGTTGGTTAGCATCAGTTCATTGACCAGAGACTGGTTATCAAATGGTGCTGAAAAATCTAGCTTTATAAAGCATGAAATGCTAAGGACCAGATGCTAAACTCTGATAGTATCACCGCTCACCTCACCCAATGAGGCCTTATAGGCAGTCACTCTCTCCTGATGACTCACCTTCCATTTCTCCCTTATGACTTTTCTCCTACATATAATTTCTATCCACACCTTTACAACCTCTAGGTTAGTTATTAAGCCACAGAGCATTCTGTGAGAGAAGTAGACCACAATTATTAGTAAACACTTAATACATATGTGTGGATAAGTGAATTAATAATTAATTTCTTGTTGGAAAATAGGAGTTAAGACAAAGGTCACACAGAAAGCCAATCATCAAGGCATGATTCAATGATTTTATATTCATGGCCTTTATTATGGGTTTCCCCATCCCCCCACCAATAGAATGGCACATCAAAGGCACTTTCCTATAAACCCTACCAGAATGTATCTCATGTTTAATGCATTCAAAGAGACCTCCAATTACACATTTAAACTTAGTTGTTGATTCTGAATCATTTTTCCTCCAATCCTATGCTACTCAAGAATTATTAATTAGAATGCATAAGGCATATTTCTTCCAAGAAATGGAATTAGGTTATCCAGTAATTATTCTTAGGATTCTTTTTTCATTTTAATGTTTGCTGCTGAATGTAAGAGAGGAAAATAGGTAACTTGCTTTTGCTTTGTTTACTTCCAAAATCTACTGACTCCGAAATTTATTAATGAAGTTATGACAAAAGAATAAGATGTATACCACTAGCCACAGTTACTATATCATCTTTTCATTTCATGAAAGCATAAAAATATAAAATGTCTCTAAGTGTCCTAAAAATTGTGAAGTAGTGTATTTAAACTTTAGAACACATTTACTACCATGTCTCATAATTTAAATATTTGTCATACTTATTTTAGAAGCACTCACTTGTATTTGGACAGTGATAGAAAATTTTCATTTATAAAATGAAGATAAATAAGTACAGAAATGAGTAGAGTTATTTGATAGTAACAAGATCCAGCCTGTATTTTAAGATGACAGTTTACTCAAAGAGAAGGATATTTCAAGGTGAATGAGACCTTGTCATATTGTTCCGATACATATTAGTTCTGACCTTTCCTTGACTTGCCACAGAAGTCTAAATACTTGTTCATGAGATAGTCTAAAATTTTTCAAGTTGTTTGAGGAATTGTATATGATTCAAATATTCAAGTAATCTTCAAATAGACGTTCTCTAAACCATATGATATTCAAGAAATTCTGAGACTATCACTAGATTCTAATTTAATCATTTTTTTTCTTTTTTAGTACTTATTTATTTATTTATTTTATTGGAGTTCAATTTGCCAACATATAGCATATCACCCAGTGCTCATCCCATCAAGTCCCTCCCTCAGTGCCCATCACCCAGTCACCCCAACCCCCCACCCACTTCCCTTTCCACTACCCCTTATTCGTTTCCCAGAGTTAGGAGTCTCTCGTGTTCTGTCTCCCTCACTGATATTTACCACTTATTGTCTCTCCTTTCCCCTTTATTCCCTTTCACTACCTTTTATATTCCCCAAATGAATAATTATTTTTTTAAAGAAATATTTTCTTTGTTATTTTCCAGGGTAAAAATATATTTTAATTATATTTCTCTTCATTTCCAACCTCCTCCCTAGATTTTGGATGAGGGCTAAATTAAATTAAATTATGGTGTTTTGGTTCCAAGTGTAATCATATTTATGAGCCATAGACTTAGTGTGTTTTAATTAGAATAGTATTTTCCAATTATTAAGAAAATTTTATATTGCACAACAAAATTTTAACACTGTATAGGATCTTTGGGTCCATTTCAACTCCTTTTTCTATGTTAGTGACAAGGAAACAAAATCTCATTGAAGCTTAACAAATTAGTCCATGTCACACTAATTAAAGCTAGTAAGAGTTTGGTAATTAAATTTAGATCATTTGACTCCAAGTATTATTTCATCATAGCATATTGTAAAAATTAATTCATTTAGCCTCAACAGAATTAAATAGATGAGCAACAGAATATTAAACTGATTACTGTGTAGGTTTGGTCACATTCCAAGCACGGTTAGAACTTGGCCATGGAGCTGAACGGCATGTGTTCCAGCCCAAACTTGGGTATCTTAGACAAATTATAGAGCATTTTTGTGCCTCAGTTTCCTCATCTTTAAAATGGGGTTAATAGGAGTAGCTACCTCATATGTATTCCACAAGTCAATGTAAATAACTATATGTAAATGACTTAGGCTAATCTATGTTTTAGGTATAGTATAAGTACTTAGAAGATGTTAGTTACATTAACACTGTTAGTACCATATAACTTTTTTTAAAAGATTTATTTATCCACTTTAGAAAGAGAGAGGGGATCTCTGGGTGGCGCAGCGGTTTGGCGCCTGCCTTTGGCCCAGGGCGCGATCCTGGAGACCCGGGATCGAGTCCCACGTCGGGCTCCCGGTGCATGGAGCCTGCTTCTCCCTCTGCCTGTGTCTCTGCCTCTCTCTCTCTCTGTGTGTGACTATCATAAATAAAAAAATAAAAAAATAAAAAAAAATTAGAAAGAAAGAGCACACAAGCAGGAGCAGCAGAGGGAAAAGGAGAGAGAATCCCAAGCAGACTCTGTGCTGAGCACAGAGGCCTATTCAGGACTCTGTCCCATAACCCTGATCACGACCTTAGCTGAAGCCAAGAGTCAGATGCCCAACTGACTGTGCCATCCAGATGCCCCTATTAGCTAACTTTTATTGCAAAAATTCATAGGTAAGTCATCTACTCTCTGTAGAAAATCCACTTTACCCCTAATCCTAAAAAAACCATAGCCTTTCATGGAAATAGCTTTACAGAATTAAAGTCCAGAAACTGTAAAAGGAAAAATGTAAAATTATCCCAGTTCAACTGTATGAATATAAAGTTATAGACACCAAGCCTTTTGCACCATGAAACAAAATACACAAAATGAATCATATATTTATTTCTTTCCTCAAAGCAATTGTTCTAGATACAGCTTGCTTCTACTGACCTGTATCACAGGTCCCAGGTAAATAATTTACTATAAGGCTAAATTCTACAATATGCATTAATAACAGAGTCTTTATGAACAATAAAAAAGTACTGGCTAAACTCAGAGTGGTAACTTTTTTTTAACAAATCCCATATAATTTCATTAGTTGTGAATTCAAAATTGACGTGGTAATGTCCACTTGGATGAAGAGACAATTTCCTCTGTAGGCTAGCACATACTCTAACCAAACAGATCAAATATAACTTTAAAATGTTGAATTATCACTAAACAATTGGGTTTTTTTTATTATAAGCTATATTTTTTTTGTTGAAATGGGAGTAATAGGATCTTGACTTTAGAAAAAAAGGAAAAGGTTGATAAATTAGACAGTTTTGCATAAGATGATGAATAATTACAAAAGGAAAACACTAAATTAGATACTGTATTAGATATAGGCTAATGGGTGAAATTATCCAAAATTAATAAAAAGAGGGAAAATATGTTTGTATATCCAAATGAGAATAGGTTTTAAATGGAGAGAGATAGCTGGGTGGCTCAGTCAGTTAAGTGTCTGCCTTCAGCTCAGGTCATGATCCCAGAGTCCTGGGATAGAGCCCCTCATCGGACTCCCCACTCAGCAGAGTTTACTTCCCCTCGGCCCTCCCCCTGCTCATGCTCTCTCTCTCTCTCTCTCAAATAAGTAAAATCTTTTTTTTTAAAAAAGAAACATCCCAATTAAGATTTTTCCAAGATAATAACAAATATGTACCCAGATCCTGCAGAGAGCCTACTTCTCCCTCTGCCTGTGTCTCTGCCTCTCTCTGTGTGTATCTCATGAATAAATAAAATCTTTTAAAAAATAAATAAATAAGTAGCCAGATCATTTTGTTATTAATCTTTAACTTTTACATGCAGTGAGGTTGAGTCTGCCAATATCTGAGAGCAAATTAACACATCAATCACAATGTGGGGGAAAGGGAACTCTTTCTAACTCAATTATGGAAGGCTAACACGTGGTTAATATGTGGCTGCCAGCAAGGCAATCAAATAGCAATGTAGTTCTTGAAAGGGAAGCCCTGAAGCTTGCATAACTGATTCATATTTATAATTCTATATTTAACACTGTTTATGGAAGCAATGAATCAAAGGAAAAATAATGTTATTTCAATTTGAAACTGCGTATCAGTGGCTTTTAGGCATCAAGTTTGGAAAGTACCCCAACAAGGAAATTTCAGATTCCCAATTCTAGTGAAATCAACTTGGGAATGATTTTGTGATGTGTTGTGGAAGGGTGCTCCAGGTTGAAAATGCTCTTCTGTAGACGCATTAGACTGCCTTTGAATGCTCCACCATGTAATGGATAAAGGGATCGTGTGATGAATGTTGAATATTTGCTAAGTGTCAGATAGTCACAGTCAGTAGAATACCGAACCTGGTTACGCCACTTGGACTGGAATTTAAGAATAGTCACAGTTCTGTAGCATACAAAAGTGAATCAGATCCCGACATTGCCCTCAAGCAGCCTGAACTGTGGTAAGGTGGATGACACACATGCTCATTAACACAACAAACATGCAGCACTGGGTTGTAAGTACACGGTCCCTGATGACAAATTGTGTGTGTTCTAAGTAGAGATTATTTGAGGTGAGGTCTAGTAGAATCAGAAAAGAGCCCATAGAGGATGGCAAGGGATGAAATGCGGAATGTACTGAGAAAAATATCAAGAAGTGATAGCGGTCTTCAATGGAGCTAAGTCGACTGCTTTTTCTCAGTTGCTTTTGTTCTCTCTGCTGCTCATCCTAGTCTGATCACAAGAATTAGCATGGATTGCTCTTCTTTGCGTCTCTTGCCCTTCCTCTGATCTCATTGGTTTTTTAAGACCACCATGAAAATAATAAATACATTATTTATTATAGATGTATATAGTAAATAAGGATCCATTTATTTCTTTTTTTTAATTTTTTAATTTATTTATGATAGTCACAGAGAGAGAGAGAGAGGCAGAGACATAGGCAGAGGGAGAAGCAGGCTCCATGCACCGGGAGCCCGACGTGGGATTCGATCCCGGGTTTCCAGGATCACGCCCTGGGCCAAAGGCAGGCGCCAAACCGCTGCGCCACCCAGGGATCCCCCATTTATTTCTTGTATGCACTTTTCACTGCACGTAATTATTTTGAGATTCATTCAAATAGGCATGTGCATCACTACTTCATTTTTAAATTGTTCAATAGTATCCTCTTGCATGGACTCACCACCGCAGGCTTATTCATTCACCTGAGTAGATGAACATTTCAGTTGTTTCCAATTTTGAGCTACTATAAATAAAACTGCTATGAACATTCATGTATAAGTCGTTGTACTGAGCATTTGCTTTCATTACTCTTGAGCAACCATGTAGCAATTGAATAGCTTGATCACGTGGTAGGTGCACGCTCAACTCCTAAAGACACTGCCAAACCGTGTTCTACGCTGGTGGTAGTATTTTACATTCCCAACTGTTGTATGCGACAGTTTCTCCACATCCTCAACAGAACTTGGTATTGTCAGTCTTTTTAATTCTAGCCATTTAAATGGTGTGTAGAGATGTTGCATTATGGTTGGAATCTGCATGTCTCCATTGCATAATGATACTGTGCATCTTTGCGAATGGTTCCTTGATATCCATATATCTTCTTTGGTGAATCAGTGTTTGCCCAAATACTTTGCCCACTTTATTAATAAATCACATTATTTTTGACTTTTGGGAGTTTATTATATATTTACAATATAAGTCCTTTATCAGATATATGCTTTGCAAACATCTAATACCAGTCTATGGCTTAAATCTTTTCATTACTCTCACTGTTTTATGGATTTCAGTATACATGGCTTCTCCAACTTTTGTCAGATTTGTCCATCTCTAAATGTTTCATTTTTTCTTTAGTTGTACTAGTCCCATTTCCAATGCACAACATGCATATGTGGTTAGTAGTTGGCTTATTGGACAACACATAGAACACATTTCATCATTGCAGACTATTCTTTTGGACAGTGCTACTCTAAGGTATACATATTTACACATACTTTTTTGAGTATGAATTCCACATATACATACATGCCACTGAAAAACTATCTCTGACTACTTTGTGTTATTTTTAACATAACTTTGCAAAAGGTATTATATGGATGGATATTTTTCAAAAAAAAAAAAAGCAAAACAAACCTGCCAGTTTTCCTGTTTTGGGTCACTCAGTTATTTTTTAAAATCTATGTACCTCCTTTGGTTAAGCAGGAAATCAAATTGTTTTAAAAGATTCAAGGGATTACTTGATAATTAAACTAAAAGGGATGATCCCTGCTTATGTTTTTAAAGCAGCCAACCCAAAGTCATCAGACTGCTACATAGGCTAGGCATAACAAGAAAAAGGATTACTAATGTAGTAAATATTTTTGAGATATTGAGAATATCCACTTAACTTTCAGTGATATAAATAATAATCATATGTGAAAAATAACATATCTTTTTTATAGCAAAAGATACTGTGTACACTTTTGGAATTTCTTACTAGTTCATTCTTTTCCTCCAATATCTAATACCTTCTTTCTGCTATGTATAAGGAGAAAGATCTGCCCTTGGATTGTTCATCTTTGGAAACTCTTTCTCAGGGAATAATCTCCAGGTACTTTCTCCCAGCCCCTGCCTGTCTACTGACTCTGGTTGAATTTTAACAGGTTGCAGCTAATAAGCAACAAAAATCACTCACCCAGAATTTCCATAAAACCCATGCTTATGCAAACTATCCAGCATCAATCATTTTTAAGGCATAAATTTAATAAGCCACATTAATTGACTACCTTTGTGTTATTTCTGCCCTTTGAATTAAATAGAATGGACTAAAATTATGAAAACAGGTTTTTTCTACTAAACCTTTCACATGGATGGTGTAATGGCACCATTCTTATTCACACAAAGGAATGGATGAATGAATGGTTGAATGAAGAAAAGAAGAACCTGGTCAATCCAATGCTTTAAACTCCTCCACAATACTCCCAGGCTCTAATTAAATATCCACCAAGGACAGAGAATTTGCTGCCTCCTGAGAAAACCAGTTCACTTTTGCACACTCTGGCTGCTGTAGGTAGATCCTGAAATGATTCTCCTTAGGCTTTCCAACTTCAGCATTCTAGAGTATTTCTCTAGGCTCAGAAAGGACAAGCTCAATCCTACCTTCCCTGATATCCTTCAAATATTTGAAAATAAAGTATGAAGTGCTCCATCCACCCCCTTTTACACACACACACACACACAAATATACACACACATAGGCAGGCACACATGCACCGCCACTACCAAATCTTTTCTTTTTGTTAAACCTTCAAATTGTCTTCATCCTTTCTTCAACTGATAGACTCTTTCTTTCACTATCCTCTGAACACAAGTTTATCACAATCTTTACAACTGTAGGCACAGTGCCAAAACAATTCTGGAGGGCAGCCCCGGTGGTGCAGTGGTTTAGCTCTGCCTGCAGCCTGGGGTGTGATCCTGGGGACTCCGGATCGAGTCCCACGTCAGGCTTCCTGCATGGAGCCTGCTCCTCCCTCTGCCTGTGCCTCTGCCCTCCCCCTCTGTGTCTCTATGAATAAATAAATAAAATATTTTTAAAAAATCGATTCTGGAAACTGTTAATTGGAGCAGGTGAAGGCAAGATGATCTTTCCTTTCATTGTCCACTCTGCCCTTACACTACCCTGGCTCTCTTTTTGAGATCACAATAGCCTTTTCAGTCCCTACATCATGGTTCTGACAGATGCTCCAGAGAGAGCTCAGACCCATATTCTCCTGAGGTTACCTCCTATTCAGTTCTGAATGGTTAAAATTAACAAGACGGGGAAAAACAAATGTTGGAGCGGAATGCACTGTTGGTGGGAATGCAAGCTGGTGCAGCCACTCTGGAAAACAGTATGGAGGTTCCTCAAAAAGTTAAAAATAGAGCTACCCTATGACCCAGCAATTTCACTGCTAGGTATTTACCCCTAAGATACAGATGTATGAAACAACGAGACACCTACACCCCAACGTTTATAGTAGCAATGTCCACAATAGCCAAACTGTGGAAAGAGCCATGAAGTCCAATGACAGATGAATGTTTAAAGAAGATGTAATTTGTGTATACACACACACACATACACACACACAATGGTATAGTACTCAGCCATCAGAAACGATGAATACTTAGCATTTACATCATCATGGAAGGAACTGGAGGGTATTATTATGAAATAAGTCAATCAGAGAATGAAAATAATCATATGGTTTCACTCATATGTGGAATATAAAAAATGCACAGAGGATCATAGGGAAAGGAGGGAAAACTGAATGGGAAGTCATCAGAAAGGGAGAAAAACCATGAGAGACTCTTAACCACAGGAAACAAACTGAGGGTTGCTGGAGGGGAGGTAGGTGGGAGGTAGGGTCATTGGGTGATGGGCATTAAGGAGGCCAGGTGATATGATGAGTACTGGGTGTTATACACAATTGATGAATTACTGAATACTACATTTGAAACTAATGATGTACTGTATGTTGGCTCATTGAATGAAAAATTTTTAAAAAGCACAAAAAAGATTTACAGACCACTCAAAATCTTGTCAACTGAAACTCTTCAGTCATTTTCACTCGGTGAAGCCACGCCTCCTCATCTATGCTTATTGAACTATAGAATTTAGGGCCATTTAAAAAAACTGGGTCCAGAATGGGGAAGTGAGCTGCTAACTGCCACACAACCAGATATCCAGAGAGCTGGGGCTAGATGAGAAGAGAATCCCTCACTCCTGATATGGCGTGCTTTCCACATACATCATCCGGCTATAGTTTGAACTGATAGAAGGTTTACATTTACCCCATACAGTTTTTCATAGGGAGTCCATCCTTACAAAGTCATTTGCATATATATTTCTCATAAATAGAGTTAAAATTTCTCAATCTTAAAATATATTCCCAAAACACTAACTCATTTGAATCACATTTTGTGGTTTACAGTCCATATACTCATCTGTCATTATTTATTGTCTTGGGTGCCTTCCCAACTCATCTTAACTGCAGATTTTATAAGAATTGCATCCATGTCCACACCCAAATCATTAAAACTACTGAGCTGGATAAAATCAAGACACCTCTTGACTAAATTTTAAGTAGACAATACAGTATTGTTATCTATCTGTACTGTGTTGCAAAGCCGATCTCTAGAATGTATCCATCTTGTAGAACTGAAATTTTATACCCATTGGACAGCAATTCCCCACTTTCTCTGTCCCCAAGCTCCTTATAACCACCATTCTCCCTGCTTCTATGAATTTGACTATTTTTAGATTCCTCATCTATGCAGTGTCATGTATTATTTGTCCTCCTGTATTGGGCTTATTTCATTTAGCATAATGTCCTCCGGATTCATCCATGTAATTACATTTAGCTGAATTTCCTTCTTTTTTAAAGCTGAGTAATATTCCATTGAATCTTTTTCATGGGCATTAGATTGTTCCAATACATTGACTATTGTGAGTAATTGTGAAATGGACATGGGAGTGCAGATATCTTTTCAAGATACTGATTTCAATTCTTTTGCATATATACTCAGAAGTGGGATTGCTGGATGGCATGGTAATTCCATTTTCAGTGTTTGAGGAAACTCCATGCTGGTTTCCACAGTAGTACTATTTTACAATTCTATCACCAGTGTATAAAGGTTAAAGGTTCCAATTTCTCCATATTCTCACCAACACTTGTTATCTGTTTTTTTTTTTTTTTTTTTAGAAAAACCAATGAAGCTTGCATTTAAAAGTTCTGTCATCAGGGAGCCTATAGATTAAAAGAAGCTTAAGAGACATTAGCCAACCATACATATGTATCTTATTTGGATCCTGATTCAAATAAACTATACGAAATTAATAACATTAATTAGATACATGAAAATTTTAACATTAGGTTTTTCATGATGTTAAGACATTATTGCTAGTTTTTGGTGTAATATGCTTTATGTTTTGGGTTTGTTTGTTTGTTTTTTTAGTGAGTATCATTAAAGATGCATAGACTGAAATATTGATGAATATATAGGACCTGACTAGAAATAATATAGAAAGAAAGTAGGTGGAGATATAGGTAAAATAAGATTACCCATGAATTTATAAATATTGAAGCTGGGTCATTACAGCTAAATGAGAATTCACTACAGTCTTCTGTTCTGTAGGTGTTGAAATTTTCCCATTAAATAAAGTTAAATAAAATCCTGCCAGTTGAATCTTTTCCAATTTTGTCCTTTTTTATTTGCTTTTTTCTTTAATGACAAACATGTTCTTTTAAATAAAGCACAACCTGTTTTATCAGAACGCCTTCCTTAGTAATATGAATTTTGGCTTGACAGCCAAGATTTGCTTAATTTGCTTGCCCAGCAAATTAAGTCTTATTAACTCAGAATACAAATATTTTGCCTTGGAAAATCCTTAATCAATATTTCCTTGATATATTGCAAAATACTAACAGCTGTCCTGATTTTTCTAGTGTACAGAACTGAAAGAAGTGTGCACCCTTATAAAACATGGAGAAACAGTACTTTCTCATGAAAATTCATTCCTACAACATCCCTCTTTGCCTTACTTTTCATTTACTTGCTGCCCTTGATCACTTTGAGCACTTTCCTTGGGAAAATTGTTTGAACAGATCCAAAGTGAATCGATGCAAAACTGTAGCCCGTTGAGAGGTGGACACCATAAAAGGTAAGGACCTGGTGGTAGCCACATCTCCAAATTTTGAAATTAATTCCTACTTCTCTGCCAGCAGGATCTCTTAGGCCAAGTCAATTAGCTTTGTAGCCCTTAAAAAATCTGTAGATGACTGATATCTTCAGAATATCTATTCAAATGACTTCTCAATCACTTTAAAGATATGTTGGAAGAAGGCAAGTAGTAATTAGAAAGGCCAGGAGTAGGAAAGGAGAGCATTACTAGAACATAATTTTTACTATTTTATTTTAAGCTAATATGATAGGTTTCAAGGTCATCTTCCAAGATTGCACAAAATTTATTCATGTAAATCCTTTCTTATCACTAAATGTTTCTGAATTTCCAAATGCTCTCTAACTCCAAAAATGTCATCTGGAGATCAAAGTTAACTCAGGTGGCAAAAATCTATTCAATTATCTCTCAGTATAACTTTGTAAATATTCTTTTTATCACCAAATACCAAATTACACACCCTCTTTTTCTTAAAACAGACACACACATGCACACAAAACAAAACTTAAACCAAAAGCAAAAAGTAAAATAAAACTAATTGTGAATTTCAAGTATGTGAGTACTGGTTTTTAAAAATAAAAATGTAATTAGGAATTTTTAGCCAAATAGTAGAAACTAAAACAGGCCAGAGAGACATAGGCACTGAAATACACTGTTTGACCTCTGGAAACCAAAAGTTCAAATTTGCATAATCATTAACTTTACCTATTTCTGGTCTTAGCTAGTCCTCTGAAATACCCATTTTGTTTGATATGGGCTCCAAAATATGTTTGGGCAACAAGTGTGATAAGTGTTTACCCTAACACGACACCAACCTTACCCAGTACAAGCCTTAATAACCTTCAGTGACCTGATCCATTCAAAAGTATGTTTCTTGCTGAAAGTGCTTTACTTTTCCCATCACTATTTGCACTTTCCATACAAATTTAAAGCCATGTGAGCTTTATATTAAGCATTAAACATGATTTAAAAATAAATAACAAAGATATTTTTGTCAATCTTAATCTGTACCACATTTTAGTTTGTTGTGGACATTTTTGAAATTATTGATTTTTCTGTGTGCCCTATGCCCTTGCTGAAGTTTGTCCTTACAAACTGTTTATTGTGCCCTGCATGGCTCTGATTTTGAAATTCCAATTTTGAAAGCTTTATTTATCCAGATTCCATGATACTAAATCTGGTGGTCATTTAGTATCCAGTATCCAAATTTGCAAATTTTGTTCCTTCTCCTGTGAGGTCATGGAAGAGAAGACATCAAAATGCATGCTTTTCTCAAAAGGCTATCCAGATTGGATGGCTCTGGAGCAGTCAAGAAAACAAACCAAAATCAGGAACAAGCTTGTCTTCTGGTTTGTTTTGGCTCCTCTGTGGCACTCCTCTTTATATCCCAGGTTGATGCATCAGGAATGTTATGCAGTCAATGTAACATAAGTCATTCAGCTTGAAGAAACTGATTACCTACCATCAAATTTTGTAGTCAGGCTGGCAGGGTAATGTGGGGTATGCTCAGACAGTGGCTAAGTCTCGTCTGGACTTCTAGACTCCAGTGTTGTCATAAGCATGAAGTAGCCTGTGTCTATCTACCTGATAGTAAGAAAACTGGGGAACGCTCGAGGGAGTCCTGGAAAGAGCTCACTGTGGGCCTCATTGACTTCCACAATCACAGCAATATCACTTTGCTGCTGTCTGTTGATAATGTCATTTTTAAATGTTAAGTATTAAGCACTTGGTGCTCCATGACATGTGGTGTTTTGCAGCCCAGAGGATTTATTTGCTCAAGCTCATCATAACATATTGCAGACAAGGCAGTAAGTTATTCCTTTTTATTATGTAATTAAAATATTCACATGGCTAAAAATTTTTAAACAGCTTAAAACAATATATAATGAGAAATGAGTCTCCCTTGTACCTATTTTGAAATTTCCTACGTAACAGGCATAGATAGATAGATGAGTAGATATAGCCACATCTGTAAATATGCATAATAAATCTTATTCATACAAAGGGATATTCTAAAACCATTAAAAAGAATAAAGTTGATCTTTAGATGCTGACATGTAAATTGTATCTAAGAAATATTAGTATAATGTAGAAATGTTTCTTTCACCTAATTATATTTTTTTTACAAATTCCTATGTATAAGTATACTCTATTTTTTAAAAGATTTATTTATTTATTTGAGAGAGAGAGAGAAAACGCACAGGGGTGGGGGGTGGGGCAAAGGGCTAGGGAGAGAGAGTCCCAAGCACACTCCAGCTGAGTGCAGAACCCCACACGGGGCTCCATCTCAACACCCTGAGATCACGACCCTGAGCTGAAACCAAGAGTCAGATGCTTAACTGACTGCACCTCCCAGGAGCCACTCTTATTTAACCAATTTTATTTTGATGAGCATTCAGGTCTTCCCAATATTCTACAGTTAACCTTTTTGTACAGTATCTTCATACTCCATAGGTTATAGGTTTCTGGAAGCTGAGTTACTAGATCTCAGAGCAGAGGTCTTTTGCTCTCTATAAAGAGATCCTATGAATAGTGTATGACTAGGTCTGATTCCGTACATCTTGCTGGCAATTGATATTATCAAATGTTTTCATTTTTATGAAAACACATTACTTACTAGTATTTTTTAACAAATATGTTTGAGAAACATCTATTTATCCACCACTTGTATTTGTTTGGTGTGAACTCACCTTTTGCCCATTTATCCATCTGGTTGTAATTTTTGACTGATTTATAACGCACTTTCTTTTTTTTTTTTTTTTTTTTTTTTTTTTTTTTTTTTTTTTTTTTATAACGCACTTTCATATGTTAAGGAAATTTACTGCAGTTGAGGAAGCTAATACTAAAAAGTTTTTTCCCCTTTATGGTTATACTTAGTTTATGGCATTTTTCCCCCTAAGGATCAAGAATAAAATTTTAATTTATCAGGTGGTCAAATCTGTCCATCTTATTTTCTGTGATTTCTAAGTTTTTATGTCTTGCTCAGAAAGACCTTCTCCAATCGAGCATTATGAAAATATTTGCCTGTTTTAATGACTTTATAACTTTGTATTTCTTATTTAATATTTGAGTCATCTGGAAAATGTTATGTGTAAGGAGTTTGGATCAGTTTTACTTTCCTAATGGCTAGCCTCTTGCTCCCACAACCTTTATTGACTATTTTATCTGATAGAGCATTGATATGAGGTTCCACCCTTATCATATACTAAATTCTAAAATGAATTTGTTTTCATTTCTGAACTTTCTATTTTATTCCATTGATCAAATTAATTTACATGAACTTGAACAAAATATTTTCCAAAGAACACTTGAATGTCCTTTATATCTCTGGCTATTTCATTTATCTATTGCTATGTAATAAGTCATTTCAAAGCTTAATGGCTTAAAACCATAGTTTATTATATATCATGAGTCTGTGGGTTGGCAATCTGGGGGTCTTTCCTGGGATCATTCTTGTGGCTGTAGTCATCTGACAGCTCAACAGGGAGTGGAGGTTCCAGATGGATGCACTCACACATCTGGTGATTAGTGCTGGGTATCTGCTGAAAAATCATGGTTCATTCTCCTCTCATGGCTTTTGATCCCCCAAAAGGTTATTCTAAATTTCCTCATATCCCGGTAGTCTCAGAGTTCCAAGAACAAGCCACAAAGCACAAGCACTTATCAGGTTTCTGATCTCCCCACACTTCCCACCACACACATTTACCAATGTTCCATTGGATAGAACCATGTCACATGGCCTAACTCAAGGCCATGTTTGCCAGGTTGGCAAAAGTGTCTAAGAATTTGTGGACTTTTAATCATCAAACTGACCACTAACTCAATTTCATTTCTAATTTTGTATATTTTTGCTTTCTTTCCCTTATTCTCATTGAGATTGCTTGCAGTTTATATATTTTATTGTCTCAGGGATTCTCTCTCCAGACAACTACCTTGGGTAAATTTGTTCAGTCTAAATTTGTGTGTGTGTCTGCATGAAATGTATATGCATTTTTCTTATTACATATTTATATATTTTATTTATGTGAAATTATATGTAATATAATATATATATTCTCCCCCTTAAGAGCATTGCCTTGGCTTGATTTTTATTGGTCTTACTTTCATTATCCTTATTTTCTAAATATTCTGCTATTGCAATTCTGATTTTATGTTTTGCATTGCATTAGATAAAGAAACTCAGTTTTTGCATATTTATTATGTTTTTATGATCAGAGACTGAACTTTGTAATAGATTGAAATTCTAGCAATTGTTAAGCTATTAATTATGGTCTAATTTATGACCCATTTTTATAAATTGGAAACAATGAATAACAAAGGGCTATTCTATATTTTTAGGTGATAGCCTTTAATGCGTGTGCATATTTCATTGATAAGGGAAACTTTCTAGTACATATGTGTATATAAATATGTTTGCCTATGTGATGTTTTTACTGTTTTGATATTTTAGAGATACAAACATGAATAATTCATAATTCATAAGGGAATTTGTATACATATAATATTGGTCATAAACTAGTCCACAAAGATTCCTCAATTTCTAAATTTAAATTCAATACAAAGTATAACTTCTGATTTTAATTAACAAGTAATAATAAAAATACAATACAAAAAAATCCCTTTCTTAAATAATGTCATTCAAAATGGAAGTCAAAGGCAGCCTGGGTGGCTCAGCGGTTTAGCGCCTGCCTCCAGCCCAGGGTGTGATCCTGGAGACCTGGGATCGAGTCCCACATCAGGATCCCTGCATGGAGCCTGCTTCTCCCTCTGCCTGTGTCTCTGCCTCTCTCTGTCTCTCATGAATAAATAACTAAAATCTTTAAAAAAAAAAAATGGAAGTCAAAATTGAAATTGTAGAATATTTAGAAAACAATGGGAATGAAAATAGAATGAATAGGATATGCATATATCCATGTCCAAACACATATATATTTACACACATATATATGATACATATGTATATCATGTCATTAATTTTGTCATATGGATTCTTTATGTCTTTGCTTATGTTTAATTTGTATATCTATTCATTCTAGTATTTCCTGCAGCATTTGCCTTAATAATTTTGATACGTCATTTCATAAACACTAAGATTTAATCTTCACTTTAGATTGTACTCTTTTTCATAATAAAATTCCTTTTTTCGTCTTCTTTACTGCTTTTTGCCTTGGACTCAAAGTTTTCTGATGTTAATATCATCTCTTTTTCTGGCAGGGGGTTGAGGGCAATTTCCTGGTACGTGATCACTCTGATATTTATTTATTTATTTATTTATTTATTTATTTATTTATTTATTTATTTATTTGAGGTAGGAAGAGGGAGAGAGAAAATCATAAGCAGCCTCCATGCCCAGGGCAGAGCTGATGCAGGGCACAATCTCACAACCCTTAGATCATGACCTGAGGTGAAATCAAACATTGGTCGCTTAACTGACTGACCCACCTAGGCATCTCTGCTGTGATATTCTTTATCAGAGAAATTCAAAAACTTAATTTATTGACTTTGGCTCTCATTCATTTGTTCCAGAGCATGAGCCACCTATGGCAAATTTCTTTTTGTTGCTTGGGGCGTGTTTTCCTCCCACTGGAGTCTTCACCCATCCTTTTCTTGGTATGTTTTCTCCTTTTTTTGTATCTTCACAATTTTGATGATGCAACTCAGCAGTGGTTTGATAGAAAACCTTGGTGAAAATTGAGACACCATAGAAAAATTTGAAACTTGATTATTTTTTCTTCTCTTAGTCCAAGTCTATGTTAGAAGTACTCTGATGTATAGTACCCGGTGCTTACTGTTACCTTAGCATTTATGTTATTATAATTACTTCGTCTGTATTTCTCATTAAATCATTGCTAATTGGAGAATAGTTCCAATACTGCATTACAGTTACTCCAGGGGCTTACTGAAAATAAAGATGGTTGGGTCCCTCCTCACATCTATAGAATCTACCACAGCTATATCTATAGAATCTCCACATCTATAGAGTGGAGCTCAAGCATCTGTATTTTATTTTATTTTATTTTATTTTATTTATTTTATTTATTTTATTTTATTAAGATTTTATTTATTTATTCATGAGAGACACACACGGAGAGAGAGAGAGAGGCAGAGACACAGGCAGAGGGAGAAGCAGGCTCCATACAGGGAGCCCGATGTGGGACTCGATCCCAAAACTTCAGGATCATGCCCTGGGCCGAAGGCAGGCGCTAAACTGTTGAGCCACCCAGGGATTCCCCAGCGTCTGTATTTTAAATCCAAGTCTTAGTAAGCCCTTTTGCATAAACTCTGAGGTTCTTGGAGTTATCCTGATCCTCATGATATCCCTAGACTTTAATATAGTGCCAAACGTTAGAGTAGGGGGTCAAAATATCAGTACAGAATAAAGAAGCAAATGAATAAAGATGTTATGGATTACATGTACCTTCCTTACAGGATATATGTTAGCCAGAGAAGGTGACAAAGGTAGTTAAATTTCAGTTTTCTCTTTTTACCTTTGCCTAGCCTTGGAAGCAGTGTAATGTTTTATGAAGTCTTCCCATGAGTTTTTTCTCTGGTTTTATCATCATCAGGATCCTAAAGAATTATTTCAATGAAATGTACGAAAATGTTTCATGCAATGAAAACCCTGTACTGAAATCACTTGACTCAGAATGTCATTTAGTGATTGATAACTATTTGGCTATAGAAGGAGCATCATCAGCAATCCATCACTGAAAAATTCTGACAGACTTTGCCTTTAGTTGGAACAGATAGGAGAGGATTGCAACAACCATAATATTGTGAAATCCACTGGCACTGGTCTTTCAGACACACGTAGAAATCTCCTTTCTATCTCCTACTCTCTGAAACTCTACCTTTTCAGGAACTGTAATGATGAGACCCTGAGATTACACATGTAAGTAATTAAACATTGGGCATGTACTCATAAATTACAATTATTATTTTTCAAATTATAAATAAGTTGGGAACAAAATAGGAATAAATAATTATGTCCAGGAGGTACTGTAGTTTGATAATCGTAGCTATAGGCAAAGATGATTTCAGTGTTAAATATTAGGTTTATTATGCAGAAAAATGTTTTGACTTATCGAATGAGCACTTGGAAAAGTGGGTAAAACTATATAATACAATATAAATCCAAACTTACCAATCAAAACATGTTTAATTAAAAGGGTTCTGGGAATTAGCATGAAGTCCTCTCCAAATGCCTGAGTGGTGATCATAGAGGAAGAGGGGGTGTTGCCTAATTTGGCAGAAGATTCTGTTCTCTTCAACAAGAACGGTCAGCACATCAATCAAAACAATTGATAGGATGTGTTGAAAATTCAGAAGCATAGGACCGTAAAAGTCCTATTGGCTTAAGCAAATATATGCCAGCGAAGACCTCATATAAGAGCTGAGAGAGAAACAAGCTCCACATCAACATGGAGACAAGATTCTGCTGTCTTTATTTTAGTTTGGCTGAAAATCTGGTTCCTGGCTACCGTTACCCTATGCAATAAATACCAGAATCAAAAATAAAATTTGGGAATAACTTTGATGGGTTGTGTGATGAAATGACACACAATAACATCTTGTTAGATGTTTCATAACATCTAACAAGACTTTTTAAACTATGGCCAAATCTGCCTAAGTGATCTTTTTTGAAATTTAGCCTTATAAATATCACATCTTCAAAATCTCTATTGGATAAGCTTTGACCAATCTGACCTCCTCTTCAGGTTTCAACCCAAAGCAACTATATAGCTCATGTTTAGTAGATAATCACTTTTATTTTCTCGAGGAGAAACAAATATTTTTAGGTTTTTTTTGTTGAATTCATAGAGGCTAGATCAGATATTTTCTTCTACTATGTGGATTTCCATTCCCTCAGTGAATATAAGCTAGCAATATGTTGGTCACTCTTTCACATGCCTGCTATGTTCTGTAAAGCTATTCTGACTTTTCACTTTCCATTTCCATTTATTTTAGAATGTATATCAATTCTGTGGGGGAATATCCCCAAAGAGGACTTACTTTCTTTCCTCTTTCCCTCCCCACCCCACCCAATAGTTTAAATGCAAAAATGGCTTCTAAACCAAGCACAGCAACAAATAAATATATTCTTTCAATAAAGCATCACATTTCTTTCTCAAACACACAGATTTTCGCGAGGCCTGAAGTTCATCAACTTGATTAAAATGTACATTGTGTCTTAATATTTAGGCCACAGAATAATCATTAAGATTCAGAATGTTTTAGCACCACTGAATCCATACCCCTTCAGGTCCAAGTTTATTCTAAAATAAATTGTGATGTAGAACAATTTTCAATTCACAGGGCCTAAAATCACGATTATTTATAGCACTCATTATTTGCTATTTCATAATAATCACAGTGCCATTTGTTGAGTAAAAGCACCATAATAAATTCTTTACACACACCATCTCATTTTTTATTGTCTTACCTTCTTTTATCTCAGCACTAAGCAGAGACACTTGAACAAATGGATATAGTGTGAGTGCATGAATTAAGACATATAAACTTGATTTCAGATTGTTTATAATTATGAAGATGAAACTAACGGCAGATTTTTCTTCTGAAACTATCAGTTGGCTTTTATGAAGCATTTATTAACAGCAGGTACTGTTGACTACCCAAGACAAGACATGCTTTGTCTTGTTTCATCTTCAGAATAACCTTACTAGGTAGATACCATTATCATGATCCCTTCTTGCAAGATCCAGGAGGTAGAGACACAATGTAGCTGTAGGATTAAGCAGTTTGCCCATGGGCATAACATTCAAGTGTAGTAAAATAGGAGTACAAACCATGTGACCTAGCACAGAGAATACAGTTTAACCCAAATGCACTACCGTGCCTCCCAGTGGCAACGTTGGTGGGATTTACATGATGAACACAACTCCCTGATGCCAACACCTACTATCCCCAGGCCCAGTGAGAAGGAAAGGAATGATACCCTCGCCCAACCCTCTCTCATCCCAGCAGGTTGGCAGTGCTGCCAGTAGAGAAGAGGAGGGAAGTATGTCAAAGCACTCCCTGAAGCCCTGAGAAAACTGGACCCTGGCCCATCCGAGCGGAAAAGCAATCAGCAATAGTTGTAGAATCTGGTATGTGCACATGTGTTTTCCTTTTATAGAACTGCCCCAGATTGAAAACAAGCCCATTTAAAAGAGGTTACTTGGGGTCGTCATGATTCTTCATAAGGTTGGCTAGGCGTTCAGAGACTAGGCTGACCAGAGAAAAGTGACTCCAAATCTTTTTGAAACATGCCACTACAACATTTACATCCTGACACTTAAATACAGTACTAGAAAATACATTTAAACCACTGTGTTATAATTAAGTTGCTGATTCACATTTAAGGTCTATGGCATCAACTAATTTAGAGTACAGTCAGGGGAGAAGGCCTCAGTATAAAGAGGTGACCGCAAGGGAAACCCAAGGATATTTTTCCCTTGGGTCCCTTTAGCAAAATATTTCTTTTGTGTTTTTAATTATCCAAAACAGAAATTCCTCAGAAAGAGAAAAATACAAAGAAACAACTTCTATACAGGAGTCATAAGCTAATTTATCCTTCATTAATCAAGAATCATTTATTTACACCTTTTGACCTAATAATTCCACTTTTAGGATCTTTCAGGATTATCATTTAGATCGCCAGTCATAAAGATTTGTATTCTGACATTGAATTGTAATCCAGATTTTGTAACTCTGTGGGAGAGAGGACTGTTTCTGATTCTTTCTTTTGAGGTAAGTATTTGGTGTTATTCACTGTGGCACTATTTGTAATAGAAAAAAATTAATGATAGAGAAAATTTTAGTAAATTATAGTCATTTATACAATGAAGTATTCTACAGCAATAATACATCATGCTATCAATGACTAGGGGCAACAGGAAGTGTTTCTGATATTATACCAAAGTGAAAAAAAGATATACAGTATGATCTCAATTTTGTAAGAGAAAATTATATATGCATCAAAAAGGACTAAAAAGAACATATATTAAAATGTGATATTGGATATCTCTAGGTAATGAGCTTATGGGTGATTTCTTTTTCTTATACTTTTCAGTCTAAATCAATTTTTTTACAATGATGATATATTATTTTTCATTTTTACCAGAATCAAAATCAAGAGAGTCATTTAGTTTATTTTAGGGAAAAAGGAAAATCATTTGCTTAATTCCCTCAATTTTGAATACTTCTTTCCCAGTGGGAAAAAAAATGGTCTTAATGTAAAGTCCATATTTGCATTATGAATATGAAATTATTCCCAATTATTTACTCCTTAAAATAAGGTCTTCCAAGTAACATACAATCATGAAGTAAAACCAGTTGTTGAGAAGTTAACTGGGTTGTTTTCACAATAATGCAGAAAAGTAAATATTGTTATTTGCTTCATGTTACAGAAAAGGAAACTAAGGCACAGAGAGACTCAGTAATTTGACCATGGCTAGCAACTTGTAGATCTGGGGTTGAACCTAAGTACCCCCTTCACAGACTGCCACAGGAGATGTGAGAACCGACCCAAAGTTTTAACTGTATGCCAATGCTTTCACGTGAACTTTCAAAATATGCAAGTGAATAAATTATATACACGATCCTTTAATTTGGGCTAGAGTAAATAATGATTGAAACATTGTGTAATTATATAAATATTATGAGTTCCTGCTTCGAAAATATTTCACAATTTATCATCTGAGTAAAGTATGTCGACTTAATGATTTTGAATTTCTGATGTTTTCTCATTCCAATTTTCTTTGATTAATTCTGAGTTTATTGATAGAACATAAAACATGTAAGGCATAATCAATATGCAATGATTTTTTAAAACCTTGATTATGAATAATTAAATTGGGTTAGAGTGGATTCTGAGGATGCTGTGTACATGTATATTGCCAGTGGGAATAAAAGTGGAGGATAGCTTCTGAAATGTTAGAGGAGTATGATACAATTTGCAAAAAAAAAAAAAAGGATGAGTTTCAAGTTCAAGCTGTGCTCAAGAAGGATATTATTGACACTGAATACCAAATAGTGACTAATTCTCTATCATTTTGGTCAGTTCTGGAATGCAACATATACGATTTTTTTTTTTTGCACATTTGCTTTCCTGATTTGGATTTTCTAAGACTAATCTAAGTCAGAATTTCTATTTCTTCGGCCAGATAAACTGATGGTAAGGTGAAGCAGTCCCACTCTTTTTAAGAGGAAGCAATCACCTAGGTATTTACACTGTAGATACCATCAATCTGTGTCTTAGGACTCAGGATATGTGTGCTCTCTACACTAAACCATGCTACACATGACTGAACTGGAAGGAGAGCTAATCCTTGATAACCTAACTGACTGAAACTGACATATTGGAACAGATGGAACAAAAGTAGCAATTCTTTTGATTGTAGAAATCTACTCTCAATCTTTTTTCCACCCCAACACACCAAGGGATATGACACATCTCACTGTTACCAGTGGGTCACTAGAGCACAGATCTCATGAGGGATAAGGGAAAATAATAGGTATATATAATCCTGAAGGGAAGATATATGTGTTTTTAAAATCCCATCAAAGAGGGGCAACTGGGTGGCTCAGTCTGTTAAACATCATACTCTTGATTTTGGCTGAAGTCATGATCTCAGGGTCCTGAGATTAAGCCCAGCCACTCAGGGAGTCTGCTGGAGGATTCTCTCTGCCCCTCTGCCCCTTCCCACCACTTGTACCCAGAGGCATGCTGTCTCTCTCTCTCTCTCCCTCTCTCAAATAAATAAATAAATAAATAAATAAATAAATAAATAAATCTTTAAAAAATAATAAAATAAAATATGATCAAAGGGATTTGGATCAACCACCTAGCTCATCTTAGAAAATGACTCAGTGATAAAGCAATTTCTAAGGAGCTAAATTCCGCACATTCAGTGAACATTCTATAAATATTCATCACAGATAATGAGGACCGTTATTATTGTCACTAATAACAGTTACTGCATTCTCTAGATTTTTTTTAAAATGTAGTACCATAATCATTCTGAAGAATTGTGCCCCTGTTTATGCTAAAGATTAGTTTTTATTTTTAAGTGTACGAGGGCCTTATAAAATAAGAACCTTTAAAACTATTAAAAGATCATTTTTATTTCATCTTGTTGAATTCCTGCCTCTACTAGAGATCTAGAGACACAAACACTGTTTTTCAAATACTCAACAGGCATCACCAAAGAAAATTGTTAGTTCAGGCTGCTATAAAAAAATACCATAGACTGAGTGGCTAAACAACACACGTATTTCTCACAGTTCTGGAAGCTGGCAAGTCCAATACCAAGATGCGGGCCAACTATTTCCTGGTTAAGGGCCTTTCCTGGCTTTCAGAGAGCCACCTTCTTGCTGTTTCTCATTAGGCAGAGAGAGGGCGCTGGTCTCCCTGTTCTTAGAAGTACGCTAATGCCATGATGGGGGAACCACTGTACTGACCTCAAATAAAACTAATTGCCTCTCAAAGGCCCCACCTTGAAATACCATCACACTGGGATTAGGGCTTCAACATGAATTTTGTGGGGGGACACAAACATTGAGTCTACAGCAACAATAATATACAAAATTCAATCATAACACTAATAGTAATACATTATTTGCCCATAAAATGTCATGGATAAAGAAGCTTGCTTCTATTTGTAACTCTGTCTTAGTTTCTTCTCTCATTTGTGATAGCATTTTTCATAATGCCCCAACTAGGGAGTATGAAAGGAGGAAAAACTCCTAAAGAAGGATATTCACCCAAGGCACCTGGGTGGCTCAGTGGTTGAGCGTCCCTCTGCCTATGCCTCTGCCTCTCTCTGTGTCTCTCATGAATAAATAAATAAAATCTTTTTTTTTTACAAAAGAAAGATATGCACAATTAGAGGTATTATAATACACTCTGGTTTGATTCTAACCAGGTCCTTGGAGTCTTGGAGCTCTACATTATGGAGGAGACAGCCTTTTCAATGAGGTCCTTTGGAAATTCAAGTAAGTAAATGACTTAAAATTAAGTCTATCTAAGGTGGACTACATTTACATAATTCTGAAGGACTTTTTCTCATTAATTGAAATTCTCTCTTGTCCATTCTTCCTCCCTCCTTCTCTTTCTCTTCTCTTTTTTTTTTCTTTTTACTTTTACTTTTTTGGAAATGATAGAACTGATGTGTTTGGTAGAAGTGAATACTGTCTCTCCAGGATAAAATGGTGGTGGCATCCAAAGATATATTAGCTAGCAATACTACAATTTTCAGAAGGAAACACAAAGGAGTTACTTCAATTTAATTGCTTTATCAAAAGATAATTCCTGCTTCTTATTGTCTCAAATAGGCCCTAAGCAGTTCCTATTAAGAACAGGTAAAACCAAAGGATGTGCGCAGTGAGACACATGACCATGAAACCTAATGTTTTGTAAACTGAGCAGAGAGGTTTCCAAGCACCTCAATTAGTTCTCCCCCAAGAGTAGCATAATGTTCAAAATCATTGCAAATGCTCATCAGACTAAAATGAGAGAACAGTAGAGAAAAATCTAATTGCTTCAGTCTATCTAACATTTTAGTTTCTCTATAAAGAGATGAAAAGAATATGCATATGTAATTTTAGGATATCCTCAGGGACATTTTGTTTTTGGACTGATGTTAGCTCACTCAGACCACATACAAAAACTTTCCTACATAAGACTTGAGAGACTCAACAAAAGGTTAATTAGCGGAGACAAATGCTGTAACTTCAAACAACAGGTGACTTGTGCTCAGGTGTCTGGTCTGTTATAGGAGCCCTTATTTTCTACCTAGATTTTTTCTTCATCATAATTAGAAAAATTACTTATGATATCATTGTGAAATTATGGGAGAATTAAGTATCTTTGATACTCTACAGGACGTTGTGTGTGATCCTAAATTTTCTAATTGATGGCTACATTGTAATTCCCTAACTCTACTTAAATAATTCACTGAAACTATAAATCCTGTTCCTTATATATAAAGAAATAATCATAGATCAAAACCAAACGTACATAATTCTTCTTGTTCTATTACGTTTTCCATATAGGCTCATACTTAATTTTCCTAGTTTTTCTAAGCTGTCTCCTTAACATTTATTGAGTGATTTGATAGAAGTTCTTTTTATCTCTATTACTAAACTAAATGGCAGAGCAGCGAGATGGAAGAAACCTGAGATCTTTCCAGCCCCAGATGTCCACCTCCCCTTTGACTGTTTTAGAAAAGAGAAAAATAATTCCTCCCCTGTGTAAGCCACTGTTCTCTGAGGCTCTTTGTTATAATGACTTACCATGTACTCTAACCCTCACGGGGGAGGATTTTTACAAAATTCTCTCATTCTGTTTCAGTTTCTGAATGTCTCCTATTCTTGTTGGGTACTGGGTATAAAATGGTGACCAAATCTAATCTCAGTCATCGTAAAACTTAGAGAACAATGGAGGAGAAGCACATTATACAAATAACCACGCAAATAAACATAGAACTACAAACTGTGACAAGTTCCATCATTTAGGGACATTCAGGACAAGAAAAGTCCCCTTGCATGGGATGACTTCCAAAATACTTGAAATCTCAAATTCTCACTGCTTCTTACATAGAAACAATTATTTCTAGCATTCCTCTCACGATGGGTTTTGGAGTTTCTTTATAATTCTGAGTCATTACGCTAAACTTACCCCCTTCTTGATATTCAGTGACTCAAATGGCATTTATCAATTCAGATGTGATCCACCAAGAACAGAGTTTGAGTCCGTATTAGTTTTCTATGGCTGCTACAACTAATTACCACAAATGTAGTAGCTTAAAACAATGCAAATTTATTTTCTCTTTTGAAAGTCCAGAATGAGTCTTATGGGGCTGAAATCAAGGTGCTACAGGATTGGTTCCCTCTGGAGTCTCTAGGGGAGAACTTGTGTTCTTGCCTTTTCTAGCTTCTAGAAGCCATGACATTCCTAGGCCAGAGGCCCCTTCCTTTTGTCGTCACATTTCTTCCACCCTCCACCCCGCCCCGCCCCTTCACTTCACATTTTCCTTCTTCTGCAGTCACACCTCCAACTCTCTCCTTGTAAGAAGACTTCTTATAAAAATTATAGTTTAGGCCTACCTGAGGAATCCGGGATAATCTCTGCATCTCAAGATCCTTAATTTAATTGTATCTACAATGATCCTTTTGCTATGTAAGATAATATTAATATTCATCGGTTCCAGGCATTAGGACTTGAATATCTCTGGAAGCCATTATGCAGCTGAGCATATACTCATACTCCAGGCTACAATTAAATTTATTAGCAGAGAAAACTTCAAAATTATTCATACACATTAACAGGCATCTGGCTTTCCCTGTACTTATGTACTTAGGTTTTTAGTACTCAAGTGAAAGACCAGATATTCAGTATCCTTATTAAATTCTGTCTGTGGAATTTAACCCATGGACTTTTCGAATCCACACTCTTTCATATGGCATATTTAACAATCAATCCACTTCATCTCCAAAGTATCAAAGGATTTCAACCCAAGTTGATTTTGTTTGCTTTTAAAAGTCTGATACAACAAAGTTTCAGTATATGCAGGCAGGGGAGTATCAGAGGTCAACAGCCCTGAGACCAAGGCTGAGGAAAACAATAAAGCTAGCAGGAATGCTACTAAAGAGAGTTGCACAAAGTCCCTTCACAGTCGCCCCAGACCACTGTTCTCCTTGGTGTTGGCATCATGGGACTCCAATCCAGTGTGTGGGCCATGGATATGGAAACCATTTCTCAGTAGGGATAGCTAAGGCCAATGATTTCAGGACTTCAGTTACAGCAGAATTTGGTGTAAGACTGAGGGCATAGGCGATAGAGTTCAACCTTCTCAGGGCAGAGAGCTAGCAAAATCCAAAAGATGAGCCCACCTGACTGAGGTTCAGACTAGAGTTTCTAGCCCAGGGAAGAAGGGTACTCACCAGAAAACCAAGACAGAAGTCCAGTCGTGTTACTGAGCCAACATGGAAGGAGGCTGCAGCTCAGCCAGTAGGCAAATGCTCTACTGTGTCACTTACCAGGCAGGGGTGATGAAGGCCGTTTCAAGATTCCACTCTTCGATATGCTGGTCAGGCCTGAATCAGAAATCAGGGGACTGAGACTCCGGGTTGGAAGTCTTGGAGAGTGTCTGGGGAAGAGAGGGATGCACCCATTACAGAATTTCAGCCCTACAAGACGTGTGGAAAAGGTGCTAGTTCATTACCTTTACTCTTTAAAATGTATCTACCCTTGCTCCAACCTCTTTATCAGAGTTGGAAAATTGCCCTCTGCCCCTTAAGGGCAACACTCTGGCAAAGTATTTAAGATGCTCCGGGAATAACAACTAAGATGCACCTAGGGTGTGTAGTACTCTTCTAAGTGCTTTGAAGTATGGTAACCTATTTAATCCTCACAACCCACAAGGACTTATTTTACAGATGAAGAAATTGAAGCATGAAGAGATTAAGTAACTGGATCAAGGTTACGTAGCCACTAAAGCTTTAAACACGGGCACTTCCCTCCGGGCCATACTTGTAGCCATCAAAATATGCCACCTCTTTTGCACAATTGCTTCTTGGCACCCCTTGCCTTGTGCATGACCAAAGCCCAATAAATATCTGCTGGATTGGCAGACAAATGAGGATGGATGCCTTACTGAATGAATAGATGAAAGAAACCCCAGCTTGGAGAATTCAAGCTTTATTTGATCAAGAAGACCTCCTGAGAATCTTCCTATTAAGCATGCCTCCATAAAGCAGAATAGTGGCACCTCAACCCGTCTTTGCTGTTTATTACCAAATGCTTTCTGTGAAGCTTCCACAACTAAAATAGGACCAATTGGCTAAATACCACAAATAATATATGCAACTCTTTTTTTTAATTTAGAAGTGAAAGGGAACATTAGAATAAATGGAAAAAGAATGTTCTGAGCCAAACATAGAAAATTGCCTACACTCTTCCATTATTCTGTTTTTATGTGTCAGAAATAGTTCTTTAAATACTCGTTATTCATGTTTCTAGCAAAAAACAGAGTGTTACATTCTGACTTGAATGAAAGATTGGAGGAGGCTTTGTCATCAACATCCTCCCTGCTGGCATAATTATTTTCTTCATTACATTGTAGAATTAAGTCAAGATTATAAGTGATTTATTTTTCTGGCATTTTATTTTATTTTTTTTATTTTTTTATTTTTAGAATTTCTGGCATTTTATAACACTTGGTGATAGACAGTTCTCCTACTATTTTTACTTATCTTATTTTGGCATTTTGATTTTTCTGGTTGAGTTGATTGAGCATAATTCTATTAGAAGTGTTCTCAACAAATAAAGAATTTTCCCCAGGTATCTTTTGTACTCTAATGCTCTAAGAACACATTTCCATCTAAAGTAACAATTCTCATCCCAACAAATATTATCCAAATGGGCCGGAGTGAAAAATATCTTTCTAATTCTTCTGAATCAAAATCCTTTTTTATGTAATGTGGGAAAGAAAACATATAGGGCAAAAAAAAAATCAGACATTTCCTTAAGCATTTAGGTTTTCATCCAAGGATTGTTAGCCTAATCACATAGCATGGCAGAGTGTTTGAACATATTTAAATCTTATAATGCAGTAGATTTTCAAATAATTGAAGGCTGTACGGTGCCCTTGATAAAAGTTACTTTGTACAGAGTCCGTGTGGATTGACTTTCGAGAAATTATTTGCTTGTTTTGTGGCTTTTGGCTTCCAGCCCGCTTAGCTTAGGCCTTGTCTGGTCATCTGGCCATATTTTCACAACAACTCAAGTGATAGGATCTTTTCCAGTATCATTTGCAATGCCTTGCAGCTGTCCTTGTTGCCTGGCTATTTACCCAGACAGAGAGCAAAGGGCAAATTGTTTTTTTCAATTGAACTCAAGCAAAAAACACAAAAATTTTCTTTATTTTTAGTTTCCAGTCCCACCTAGGTCATATGTAGATTTCTTTTTTACCATCTCTTCAACAACTAATGGCTTGATGCCCTGATCTCTACGTCAAGGTGGTCTTCTATAGTCATTCTTCCAATTATTCATTCACTAACTTGTTCATTCAAAAAAAATTTCATTGAGTGCCTAACATGTGTCTAGTTCTACAACATACAAGTAAATAATTATTGGTCATTGCCCTTGAAGACTTGACAGCCTAGTAGAAATGAGAGATGTGTAAACAGGCATCAGAATGTCATGTGCAAAGTGCCAAGTGGTATTAGAGAGGTAAGTAGGAGTGTTGCGGGATCTCAGATGAGAGAACAGTGGGGACCGTGGAGGCATTGGGAGGGAGGACTAGGAACATATTTTGATTTGGGGGAACTTTTCAATGGTTTTGATTCATTTCCATCATCATTATATTATGTATGAGGCAACATATGCTAGAAAGAGAGCAGACTCGAAACCCAGTTCTGCCCCCTACTACTTTATGTCTTTAACAAATTACTTAACCCTTCCATGCCTGGTGCATTAGAGCTTTATCAGGATTGGATAGTGGCTGACCCACTTCCAAAGCCTCTTTCTATTTACGAGAATGTTCTCATTGCCTAAGTCTTGGTGTTGGTCAACTTGTGCAAATAAATAAATAAATAAATAAATAAATAAATAAATAAATAAAATAATAAACAAGACAATGATACTTGCTCTCCTCACACTCCTGGCAACTCTACTCAGCCAATCCTCAACCGCTGAGCCACCCATGAGTCCCAAGTTTGATAAATTCTTTATAGGTTTTGGATGCTAACCCTTTTAAAATATATATATAAATTTATTTTTTATTGGTGTTCACTTTGCCAACATATAGCATAACACCCAGTGCTCATCCCGTCAAGTGCCCACCTCAGTGCCCATCACCCAGTCATTCCCACCCCCCACCCACCTCCCCTACCCTAGTTCATTTCTCAGAGTTAGGAGTCTCTCATGTTCTGTCTCCCTTTCTGATATTTCCCACTCATTTTTTCTCCTTTCCCCTTTATTCCCTTTCACTATTTTTTATATTCCCCAAATGAATGAGCCCATATAATGTTTGTCCTTCTCCGACTGACTTACTTCACTCAGCATAATACCCTCCAGGTCCATCCACATCGAAGCAAATGGTGGGTATTTGTCATTTCTAATGACATCCAACAAGGCTTTTCTTAGTGGTTCCTGCCACCCAGCCTTCAATGGAGCTCATTTTTAGGACCTGATTCTCTAGCTTTCCTCACATACTTCCAATAAATTCCTTTTCTGATTAAGTTAGCCAGGGTTCCTTTCTGTTGCTTGCTACCAAGAATGCTGGGTAAAACGCTCAGTTAATGCCTCAGTTAAGGCTTTGTTCATTCATGGTTTTGTTGATGAATTAAAATGAGAAAGTGGGTGAAGTCCATAATGCAAAGTATCTGGTACATGATGGATTCGTTATCAGTGTTGGATTCTTAAGCTGTTTGAATCTTGAGCCAGAGTAACCTGACAATCATATCGCCAAGGCTTCTCAATAGGTACTGGATAGTGGGGATCAAAATACTACTTCACTGGTAATTGTACCTAATAATAATCAATGTAGAGCTTTGGTGGAGCTGGTTTAGAGCATATGACTTTAGCTTTGAGTGGTAAAAGACTGTTTCACATTTTTGAAGCCCAAACTCAAATTTAGAAACCTTCCAATATCCTGGTTGACTATAGGTTATAAAAATATTACCATCTTTCTCAGACAGGGAAGAGACAGAGACCCCCGTGCACTTATATGTGGTGTGAAGACATCCACTAGTGAATGTAAGTGTGTACATCTCTCTCTCTTTGAACTCCCTTTTTGGACCTCAGGCATAAGGAGTTGAATTACTCACTACTCACCCACACACCACTGTTCCTAGCATAATATCATTTTAGCCTGAATGAGGCCCCTCTCCTGTTTCATTTTAATATAAATATCACCTTTGTTCTCAAGTATCGCTTCCTATTCCACCCATAAGCATGCTCTAAGATGATTGATATATGTCCTTTACATATCCTAGTAGACTATGTAGCTCTTGTTGGGTATGTGCTCAATGTACACAACATTGTTGAGCTATAAATCCCTTAGGTTTATAGAGATTTCTTAGGTTTCTTACTGTGTTAACACAAAACTTACTGGTTTTTTTTTTAAACCAGACAAGACTGTTTTAAAGATTGATTAGCTTGTTTGTGTGTTTGGTACTTCTCTTTTAACTACCGCATAATGCACCCCACAGTATGCATCTACCACATTCTGTTCATCCATATTGCCAAGGTGGGTGAAAACTACACTGCCTCCTATTCCTACTACCTCAAATATCACGAAGACAAACATTCTTGTATCTATATATGTATATGTATCTTGTATCTGTGTATATGGACCCGTGGAAGAGTTTCTCTGACCTACACCTCAAGGGGTTAATTTTTGGGCTATAGGGCATAAACATATTTATTTCTCCAATATTTATTTCCAGAATATCTATGACCATTTACACTTCTGCCAACAGGGCATGAGGGTTTCTATCTATACACATCTTGAACACTTAGTATCATGCACATTTTAATTTTTATCATACAAATGGGAGTAAAGTGGTATGTTATAAATATCTAAATATGTATTTTTCTGATTACTAATGAGTTTGAGCATCTGTTCATGTACATGTTAGCTATTTCCCCCTTGTAAAGTATTTCTTCATATCTTTTGTTCATTTTTCTATCTGCTCTCCTGTATATACATGGGACCATTAATAAGCTGTCTATTTTGTTCTGTTAGTTTGTCTTTTCCTAAATTAGTACTGTACTGCTTTTATTTCTATGACTTTGTACTGTCCCTTAAAGGGTAAACATCTCAACTTTGCTCTCTATTTTCAAAATTAACTTTTTATGAACCTTTATGCTTCCACATACTTTTTATTTTATTTTTTTTTAAATTTTTATTTATTTGTGATAGTCACAGAGAGAGAGAGAGAGAGAATGAGGCAGAGACACAGGCAGAGGGAGAAGCAGGCTCCATGCACCGGGAGCCTGACGTGGGATTCGATCCCGGGTCTCCAGGATCGCGCCCTGGGCCAAAGGCAGGCGCCAAACCGCTGCGCCACCCAGGGATCCCCCACATACTTTTTAGAATGAGTTTGTAGAACTCTTAATAAGTATGGTGGAAATTTATTGTGAGTGAATAGGTAATGACTTTTTAATATTAATTATTGAAAAAGTTAGAATTTTCTGTTTTTCTACAAATTTATATATTTCATCTGGGCTATACTATGTATTTGCAAATAGATGTCTATAATTTTCAATTAAGTTTTAGATATTTGTTTTGTCTAGTTATTTTATCCTTTCACACTGCATTTTTATTTACATTTTCTTTTTATATAATTTGTCTTGCAAGAGATTTATGCATTTTATTAATTCTTTCACAGAGTGATTTATGAAAAGCTTTATAATTTTTCCTCTAAGGACTACTCTAGCTCTTCTGCACAGTTTGACATGTACTATTTTGTCATTTGATTCTAAATATTCCATTAGTTCTCTAATGATTTCTTCTTTAACTCTAAGTTCCACAGTATTGTACTTTTTGTTTTCTGTAGTTTTTAGTTTTCAGAATGATTGGATTTTATTAGCCAGATTTTTGCTACTAAATTCTAATTTTGTTTAAAGATTTTATTTATTTATTCATGAGAGACACAGAGAGGGATTTTTTTTTTTAGGATTTTATTTATTTGTTCATAAGAGACACACAGAGAAAGGCAGAGACACAGGCAGAGGGAGAAGCAGGCTCCATGCAGGGAGCCCGATGCAGGACTTGATCCCCGGACTCCAGGATCACATCCTGGGCCAAAGGCAGACGCCAAACCACTAAGCCACCCAGGGATCCCCTAATTTTGTTGTCTTATAGTTAGAGGATATAATATCTATAATGTTAATTCTTTGGATATTATTGACAAATCTCTTGTGGCTTTGCTTATGATTTGTTCTTCACAATTGTTCCATTTTTGCACAAAACAAACACAAATTTATCAATGCCTATATAGATTTATTACTTCAAACTCAATGTATTATTCAAACATCTTGTCTTTGATTATATTTCATCTGATTGCTTATCAATTTCTAAGAGGAATTTGTTGAAACCTTAACTATAATTATTAATTCATCTCTTTCTCCTAGTAGCAATGACTTATGTATTTTAAGACTATGTTAATGATTTTATGTATTCTTATCCTTTTAACCATTTTTAATAACTTTGTTTCTTATAATTTTTTATTCTTGGATTTTACTTTGACACAAAATTGCTACTCATATTTTTGTGACATCCTCTTCCATTTATTATTCTAATGATCTGTCGCTTTTTGTTTTAAGTATGCATTATTACTGCCAGTCCTTTATTTTTTCTGATCTGAAACCCTCCGTATTTTATTTATTTTCTATTTCAAGTTCTTATTTAAATTCGAGTTAGTTAACAGATGGTAAAATTGGTTTCAGGTGTAAATAGTGATTCATCACTTACATATAACACCCAGTGCTCATTACAACAAGTGTCCTCCTTAATACCCATCATCCATTTAGCCCACCCCCCATCCACCTGTCTCCATCAACACTCAGTTTGTTCTCTATTGTTAAGAATCTCTTCTGGTTTGATTCCTTCTCTCTTTTTTTCCACCTTCCCCTATGTTCATCTGTTTTGTTTCTTAAATTTTACTTATGAGTGAAATTATATGGTATTTGTCTTTCTCTGACATGTTTAGCATCATGCTGTCTAACTCCATCTACATCATTGCAAATAGCAAGATTTCATTCTTTTTAATGGCTGAGTAATATTCCATCAATGAATGAAAGACCTAAGTGTGAGACAGGAAACCATAGAAATCCTAGAGGAAAACACAAGCAGCAATGTCTTTGACCTCAGCTGTAGCAACTTCTTACTAGACATGTTGCTGGAGGCAAGGGAAACAAAAGCAAAAATGAACTATTGGGACTTCATCAGATAAAAAGCTTCTACACAGCAAAAGAAACAATCAGCAAAACTAAAAGAGCAACCTGTGGAATGGGAGAGGATAGTTGCAAATGATACATCTGTTAAAGGGTTAGTATCCTGCTTTGTTAGTTTTCCCCATTCTCACTGGTGTGAGGTACGACCCAGCAATTGGACTGCTGGGGATTTACCCCAAAGATGCAGATGCAATGAAACACCGGGACACCTGTACCCCGATGTTTATACCAGCAATGTCCACAATAGCCAAACTGTGGAAGGAGCCTCGGCGTCCATCGAAAGATGATGGATAAAGAAGATGTGGTCTATGTATACAATGGAATATTCCTCAGCCATTAGAAATGACAAATACCCACTATTTGCTTCGACGTGGATGGACCTGGAGGGTATTATGCTGAGTGAAGTAAGTCAGTCGGAGAAGGACAAACATATGTTCTCATTCATTTGGGGAATATAAAAAATAGTGAAAGGGAATAAAGGGGAAAGGAGAAAAAATGAGTGGGAAATATCGGAAAGGGAGACAGAACATGAGAGACTCCTAACTCTGGGAAATGAACTAGGGAAGGGGAGGTGGGTGGGGGGTGGGAATGACTGGGTGACAGGCACTGAGGTGGGCACTTGACGGGATGAGAACTGGGTGTTATGCTATATGTTGGCAAAGTGAACACCAATAAAAAATAAATTTATATATATATTTTAAAAGGGTTAGCATCCAAAACCTATAAAGAATTTATCAAACTTGGGACTCCTGGGTGGCTCAGCGGTTGAGGATCTGCCTCCTTTGGCTCTGGTTGTGATCTCGGAGTCCAGGGATCAAGTCCCACATTGGGCTCCCTACAGGGAGCCTGTTCTGCCTCTCTCTGTGTCTCTCATGAATAAGTAAATAAAGTCTTTAAAAAATAATTCATCAAACTTGACACCCCAAAAATAAATAATCCAGATAAGAAATGGGCAGAAGATATGAATAGATATTTTTCCAAAGAAGACCTCAAAATGGTTAATAGACACATGAAAAGATGCTCAGCATCACTCATCATCAAGGAAATACAAATCAAAACCATGATGAAATACTATCTTACATCAGTCAGAATGACTAAAATTAACAACACAGGAAACAAGTGTTGGCGAGGATGTGGAGAAAGGGGAACCCTCTTACACTGTTGGTGGGAATGCCAGCTGGTGCAGCCACTCTGGAAAAACAGTATGGAGGTTCTTCAAAAAGTTAAAAATAGAACTACTCTATGACCCAGCAATTGCATCTAGGTATTTACCCAAATGATACAGAATACTGATTTGAAGGGGGACATTTACCCTGGTGTTTATAGCAGCATTATCAACAAATAGCCAAACTATGGAAAGAGCCCAAATATCCATCAGCTGATGAATGGATAAAGATGTGAGATATAGGGCAGCCCGGGTGGCTCAGCGGTTTAGCGCCGCCTTCAGCCTAGGGCGTGACCCTGGAGACCCCGGATCGAGTCCCACATCCGGCTGCCCGCAAGGAGCCTGCTTCTCCCTCTGCCTGTGTCTCTGCCTCTCTTTCTCTCTCTGTCTCTCATGAATAAATAAATAAAATCTTAAAAAAAAAAGATGTGAAAAAAAAGATGTGAGATATATATATATGGCATATATATGCAATAAATTGTACTCAGCCATCAAAAAGAAACACTGCGTTTTCAAACATTGTACATTTTTAGCATTATATCAGAACTTCTTTCTCTGTATTGTTTTCTATTTTCTACTTATCTGTGTTTTCTCCTTTTCTGCCTTCTTTTTCTTTTTTTTTTTTTTTTGGTAGGGGTAAAATTTTCTTCTACTTGTTTGAAGATTAACTTCTTAAACTTAATACTTTTATCATCCCCTCAAAGAAGACAAGTGATTTAGCATCCTCTCCATATCCTCAACCCCTTCTATCTCATTCCTTGTTCTGGAATGTCATGAATATACTCTGTGGTCCCCACTAATCTCCACTAAATTATTTATTCATCTTCTTTTTCCTATATATTACCCTGGATTAATGTATCTCTGCTGCTGCTCTACTTCCTACAAAAATGCTTTCATCTTTGCTTGGAAAACCTTCTTTTTATTTATTTATTTATTTTTTATTTTTTGGAAAACCTTCTGAGGCTTATGTATCTAAGAATATTTTTATAGTACTTCACATTTAAATTATTAAACTGGATATAAAATTCTATATTCAAAATTTTTCTTTTTCAGCACCTAGAAAATATTACTCCATTATCTTCTTTTTTCCTGTGTCTCTCTTCCAAAGTTTTATATTAATCTTATTTTGTTTCCTTTATAAATGTTTTGCTCTTTTCCTCTGGATGCTTTAAGAATGTTCTCTTGGATGTTTATAAATTTCATAATAATGTTTGTGTGAGGCATTCCTTTTTCTACCCTATTTGTTTCTAGATATATCTGGCTTTTAATTTCTTCTCATATTTCCTATATTATGATTTATACATCTTCATACTTCCTCTTTCGTCACCATGTTTGCTAACTCTTCTTTAAGGAAATATATTCTCTTTTTTCCTGTGACTGTTCTTTGAGAGAATTCTTTGACCAGCTCATAAGCATACTTAAATTATATTCTTTTTAATATTTAGCCCATCTTTTCAGCTGTTTATGTCTACTACAATGTTTTTCATACCCATTATTTCCAATAGGCTCTTCTTATAACTGCATGCTTCCGTGTCTCTTTTATCTCTTGGAGGAAATATTATGTTTATTTCAAATTCTCTTTAGTCTGTTTCATTAATCCTGCCTTATCTAACATCAAACATTAATTTTTTATCTCTTTTATAAAATATATGTTTTCCTCTTATGTCTGGTTATTATTCCTGAGAGTTCATTTTCTTCTGGGGTATCAGCCACTCAGGCTGACAGTGGAGCAGGAGAGCAAAGCACAGGCCCTGCTTACCCACTCCTGGGGACTTTAAGTGGCCAAAGAGGGAGGTGGTTTTCACCTCAGAAAACTATTCTATTCTTTTACCCACTCAACGCTCTTTTCCAAAATTCCAATGCCCTAACTGTAATGTGGCAAAAGGTAGAGTAAGGGGTGATATCAGGGGATTCAGGATCTGGATACGCATTTACATTCTCCAGTCAAGCCTCTGGAACCCTCCTATTAACCCCCCACAGCCCTAGGCAGCTGTTGTTTTTCTACCCCTCGTTGCAATGCTCCAAGTAATGATATGCTCAGAACCATGCAGAGATTCTGAACAAGAATCACTTTAAAGGCTTCCCCAGTACACCCTAGAACCATGGTGACCTCTTCTACCCCAGGCTGCCTTTCCTCCTCACCTACTAGGTCACAACTACTTTGTCTTTCTATTTTATCGTTGGCTTTACAAATTTACACAGATTTACTATGAAATCATCCTCTGATGTCAAGTAGGTAGGTTACCCAATACCCTCTCTACCTTTATTCTTCACCATCACTCTCTCCTCTACCCCCAAAGAAAACACACCCACACATAGGGACACAGTGGGATAGTGTTCTCCATCTAGAAAAACCAACCAAGTAGAAAAGCAAACAAACCAAAAAACCCAACAAACTCTGGTGGGGCAGAGGGAGGAAGTAAAATGTGAAAGATGTACACAAAGGAAGATGCAAGGATCTGTATCCCCTTGCAACTCAATGATTTTGTTTTACAGATTTCTACTTGGAGTAGATCCATTTTGACTATGGTTTTCAACCCCAGCTGTACATTATAATCATCTGTAGTCTCAAAAGTTTCCAAGGTAATTCTGATGTACAGACAGCATTTCAAATCACTTGCCTTATGGCAACCCAGTTATTCCTTATCTTCACCTTTAGTGTGCTGGACAAATAGAAGCTTTGGAAATTCCAAATTGGCTTCAACTGTACAGATAGAACACCACTATTGGCAATGTTACAAATTTGGGGATTTTAGAGGAATCAGATATGGCTGAGACACACAGGGTAAAAGTAAACAAATGCAAACTTCAAGAGAGCTGTCTAGCAAAGGTACTTTGGTGACAATAGCACATAGTAACAATTTATGGTAGGAAAATTTATAAGATGGTAAAAAATCCCAGTGATGTTAGAGGACATCCTTAAGTAATTGAGTAGCACTTTTAACAATCTGCCATTGAGACATGGAACATCATTAGAAAACTGAACTCATAGGCAATATTTACTCTCCCTGGCAAACAAAAACACATATTCATAATAAATGCATCCTTTTTTTTTTTCAGTCAAGAACAAAAAATACCAAAGGCAAGGACATATGATGGGGAAAAGATAATCTTTTCAACAAATGGTGCTAGGAACCCTGGACAGCTACATGCAAAAGAATGAGACTAGACTACTTTCTTACACCCTATGCAAAAATATAATCAAAATGAATAAAAGATGTAACTGTGAGATTTGAAACCATAAATCTTCTAAAAGAAAGGATAGGTGATAATCTGACATTAGCTTTAGCAATATTTTTCTAGAGATAGCTCCACAGGCAGGGGAAATAAAAGCAAAAATAAACTATTGAGATTACACCAAAAGAAGAAGCTTTTGCATAGCAAAGGAAACCATCAACAAAATAAAAAGGCTACAGAATGAGAGAAGACATTTGTAAATGGTATATCTGATAAGGGGTTAATATCCAAAATATTTAAAGAAATTATACAACGCAACAGCAAAAATAATAATAATCCATTAAAAATGGACAAAGAAACTGAATAGACATTTTTCCAAAGTAAACATACAGATGGCCAACAGACACATGAAAAGATGTTTAAACATCACCAATCATCAGGGAAATGCAAATCAACACTACAATGAGATATCACCTTATACTGTGAGAATGACTAGAACCAAAATGACAAGAAATAACAAGTGTTGACAAGGATGTGGAGAAAAAGCAACACTTGTGTACTGTTAATGAGAATGCAGATTAGCGCAGGCACTATGGAGAACAGTATGGAGGTTTCACAAAAATTAAAAATAGAAAAACCCTATGACCCAGTAATTCCACTAGTGGGTATTTACCCAAGGAAGATGAAATGCTAGTTTGAAAAGATGTATGCGCCCCTGTATGTATTGCAGCATTATTTACAGTAGTGAAGATATGGAAGCAACCTCAGTGTCCATCAATAGATGAATAAAGATGATGTGGCATATATATAAATAATGGAACACTACTTGGCCATGAATAAGAACAACATCTTGCCATTTGTGACAACATGGTTGGTCCTAGAGGGCACTATACTAAGTAAAATAAGTCATAGACAAATACCATATGATTTCACTTATATGTGGAATCCAAAAAACAAAACAAATGAACAAACAAAAAGCAGAACAGGTTCACAAATACAGAGAACAAACTGATGGTTGCTAGTGGGGCGTGGAGTAAGAAGATAGACGAAATGGAAGAAGGAGAATGAGAAGTATAGACCTCCAGTTATAGAATGAATAAAGGAATAAAAGACACAACATATGATATTGTAATAGAATTGTATAGTGACAGATGGTAGCTACACTTGTGGTGAGCACAGCGTAATGTATTGACATGTGGAATCACTATGTTGTACACCAGAAACTAATGTAACACTGTGTGTCAACTATACCTCAATTAAAATATATATATATATATATAAATATCTGAGTTTCATTTACATCTCTTTGTCAATAAATATTTTCCGATAATAAAAATAAATCAAGTATTTTTTAAAAGAACAAAAATACTAATCTTTTTGGATCTATTAGTTCTATAAGGTGTTTTAAGTATCATTACATTAGGGATGCCTGGTGTTTTATTTTTAATCTACAGATAATACATATGGCAGTTTGGTCTATAATGTGAGGGTCACTATATTAAAGAAATGTCCTTTACATGATGTCAAAATGAATTGCCTAATATTGCATCAAAGAATGTCATCTGTGGAAACAACAAGTTTCTTAAAATATTTGTCTTGGTGGCTTAGAATGAATCCAGCTGAACAAAAGTAATTGGTTGCCTTCTAGATCTAGAAATTCATTTTGAGCTCTTTTATGAAAAAGTCAGCAAATATTTATTCTAAGCTTGTATGAACCTCTATGCTAGGAACTACCTGCCAGACATTAAACAGCTTTTAAAGTTGCTGCTCTTCCTATAATATGAATATAAGTATGCTGGTGGATTTTTTAGTTGTATTGGATTAACTCCCTTTTAGGTAAATATTCTGTTAATTCAAAGTTCACATTTCCTATCAAGGATTTTCTATTTTCTCAAAGAAACCCTTCCTCCTCCTCCTTCCCACAATGATGTCTGGGTTCAAAGGTTTAGGCTTTGGGGAAAAGGGACTTTCCTCCTTCTCTGCTAGTTCCCACTGGCTTCTGGTTAAGGTTTTATTAATCTCTCCTCGCCTCTCCAGAGACGCCTCGAAGGATCTCCTGCTAATGCTCTGTTGCTGATAGAGTCAACGTGTCTCCTCACTATATATGTGGTGAGGGAACCTAGCATCCTTGTTGACAAACTTTGTCACCATCATGGCTCTCCTTGGTGCTCAGGTGCTCTGAACCTCAGGCTCTTCCATCATCTGACCCTTGGCTTTGGCTGCCTGCATTCCCAGCCTCTGCCATCAGGTTACCTCATGTCTCTGCTATTGGAGCACACCACAGGGGCTGGCTCCCACCCATGTCATGCAGGAGCATTCGTGGGTCCTGTTTCTAAAGGCATGACAATTTACTAAAAGCCAGTTTGTAGAAAAACTTATTTGCATATTTTCTTAGATTTTTTTGACTGTTTTTATGCTTTTGTTGTTTCCATACCATGAAAGTATATTAATAAGTGTTTGCTTGGGCTCTGCCCAGGCCTTGCTTTCTAGCTGAAGACTGAGAAATAGGAGAGGTCTGGTGGAATGATGGTCAAACTGAAAGACATGAGAAAGGTACATTTAGAAAATGATGGGTATCTTTTTCTATTAACAGGAATATTATGAATACACACCCTCATGAGTACACTGATTTTTATGCACTTATAAGAATACCTTATAGCTTTTAAATATCTCAGAGCTTTTAAAATGCCATCAGATTTTCTGAATATCTTGGGATCCCTGGGTGGCTCAGCAGTTGAGTGTCTGCCTTTGACTCAGGGCGTGATCCTGGGGTCCCGGGATCGAGTCCCTCATCCAGCTCCTGCAGGGAGCCTGCTTCTCCCTCTGCCTATGTCTCTGCCTCTCTCTCTCTCTCTCTCTCCTCTCACATGAATAAATAAATAAAATCTTTAAAAAAGGGTTTTCTGAGTATCTCAAACTTATTTGATCTTGCAGAATTTTAAAAAGAACTATTGCTCTGTCAAATACACTTTAGGAAAACTTTCAGTGAATCTGAGTGATGAAGTTCCTTCTTTAGCATTGAGGTTTTTAATGAAAATTATAAAGCAATTTTCCCATTTGTATTCCTAAAAATTTACTTTCTTACAGTCAGAATGCCTCGTGGATTCAATGCTGACTAAAATCAACAAAAACTCTAATATTTATGTGGCTGCTCTCAATTCCGACACCACCACTCTGACCTGACATTCCATCACCATTAACTTTTCCTCTCAACACTAGTGCCCCACATGCTAATGCCTTTCTACAGCACTTCTCACGTTCAATAGTGAATTAAAAATATTATTGATTTGGTATTTGCCACACTGAGTTGGAAAGGCAACGTTTTATAAGAGGGAACCAAGATGCAGCCCGATAAGGTAATTAGCCAAAGTCACAATGCCCCTGTGTCAAAGGTAAAACTAGAGCCCAGGACTCTTGACTCCTCACCTGACCCACACCCATTCCTCCCTGCTTCTATTACACCTGGAGACACATGCCTTTGTATGACATTACTGTCACTGCATGTACAATAAACAGAATTAAGCCTTTAACTACACTTGCTGGGATATTGAAACAGAATTCTTATTTAATTAGTGAAGTAAATAATTTATATATCTTTATTTAGAATTCAAGTCTAATGGCAAATTGCCTAAATTGGTCATAGGATCAAATTAGTTACCACATGTTTTCTCAACTAATGCACTCAATTTATTTAGCAATTTTGAAAAACAAATGATATCTGAAACGATTATCTTGCCAATGAGAAAGCATAAAACTTTACTAAGCATCTAACCATATACTTACATATAAATACTGTCAATAATAATTAAGCTTAAAAAGGAGTATATTAATTCTCCTACAATAGGTCCTATATTGAATGAAAAGTCTAAATATTTTCTTTTTTTAAAATAAATTTATTTTTTATTGGTGTTCAACTTGTCAACAAACAGAATAACACCCAGTGCTCATCCCGTCAAGTACCCACCTCAGTGCCCGCCACCCAGTCACCCCCAGCCCCCCCGCCAACTCCCCTTCCACCACCCCTAGTTCGTTTCCCAGAGTTAGAAGTCTTTCATGTTCTGTCTCCCTTTCTGATATTTCCCACTTATTTTTTCTCCTTTCCCCTTTATTCCCTTTTACTATCTTTTACATTCCCCAAATGAATGAGACCACATAACTATACTCTGTGTAATTTAATCTTCTCTCAGAAAGAGATCCAGAGTTAACTCTCCCTTTATATTTTACATTATCCCCCAGCTGATTGTTTGTTTCATTACATTCTAATTTGGGTCTCAGAAGAAAAGGGAAAGTTATTACTATCTTTCTGAATAATCAACAGATATTTTCCCCCTATCTTTGTCTGCTCACACACAGCAATTATGGCCTAATAAAGCAATAAAAAGCATCTACAGTAGGGAGAAGTATCACATAGAAAAATAACTTGCCATCAACAATAGCTAAATTATGGAAAGAGCTCAAATTTCCATTGACTGGTGAATGGATAAGAAAATGTGTTCTATATCTACCATGGAATACTACTCTCAATCAAAAAGAATGAAATCTTGCCATTTGCAATGATGTGGATAGAGCTAGGAAGTATTATGCTAAGCAAAGTAAGTCAGTCAGAGAAAGACAAATACCATATGTTTTCACTCATATGTGCAATTTAAGAAACAAAATAATGGACATGGGAGGGAAAAAAGAGAGGGAAACTAAGAAACAGACTCTTAGCTATAGAGAACAAACTGGATTAGCAGAGGGGAGGTTGGTGGGGTCATTGGTGAAATAGGTGATGGGAACTAAGGAGGCCAATTGTTGTGATGAGTATTGGGTGCTACATGTGGGTGACGAATCATTAAATTCTACACCTGAAGCTAGCATTGCACTATATGTTAACTAACTAAAATTTAAATAAAAACTTGAAAAAGAAAAGAAAAAGAATTTGCGTTGACCTTATATGGCAACCTTTTGACCCCAAACATGGCATGATGGAATTATTTGCAGGAGTAACTCTAAATTAATTGTAGAACTAAAAAATTACCAACTATTTAACAAGATATATAGTAGAAGAAGGAACAAGTTGTATTGGCCATGTGAATCTAGAATCTAGGACCTGTACCATAATCTCAGTTCTATGGAGGAGGGGGATCAGTAAAGAGGATAGGGTTAAGGGAGAAATAGCAGTCTTCGGTTAACAGAACACCATAATGGATTCAGGATTTTTCCAACTTTGCCTTTTATCATTTGTGAGGTTTGAAAAAGAAGTCACATAGTCTAATGAGACCTGAGCTCCCTCATTTGTGAAGGAAGTGGCTCTTTCAGAAGGCTTCTATGAGCCTGTCCCCTGGTTCTGCTGCCCTGAGCCCCATATGCCTGGGGATAGGTCCTGGCATGGGTAGCCAAGAATAATCTTCACCCCAGGCAGCATAGATGTAAACTTCATCGTGCTAGCACTCCCAAGGTTATTCTCAAGACTGGAATTCTCCACCTCTCTTCTTCCTCACTATACTCCAGCCACCATCCTACCAGTCTGTCAGCAGTGCTCTCCTAATTAGTATCTCTGCACTCGTTTTCTTCCTCTTCCTCCATCCATTTCCACGTAAAGCCAGAGTACTCTTTTTAAAAGACACTTATTTTATTGCGTGCCTCCCTTATTAAAGTTCCTTCAACCTCTTCCCTTTCTTGTAGGTGAAACCCAATATATATATTTTATGTAGGCTCTGTACACAGTGTTGTAACATTGTATGTAGGCTCCACACCTAGTGTGGAGCCCAACACATGGCTCAAATTCACAACCCTTGAATGCTTAACTGAACCCCCCAAGCACCCCAAAACCCAATATTTTTAATGTGACCTATGAGACTGCATGATTTGCTCCTCCTAGCGCTCCAGCCTCATCCTGATATAGAGCTGTAGTCATACTGGCTTTCTTTTTATTCCTCAAAAATAATCCTTCCCCTTTCCTTTCTCAAGAATTTCCACTGCCTGTTCTCTCTTCCCTACTTAATGTCTGTCTTCCAAGCTGGAGGCTTCCTGATGGCTGGACCTGCTATAACCCCCAGCTTCTAACATAGTATTTTGAACATGGTAAGTATCAGTAAAACTTTTCTGGATAAATTGTTAACAAAGTTACGTTGGCTATTATGTAGTTTTAACTCTGTGCCTAAATTATTTTTTTTTAAGATTTTATTTACTTATTCATGAGAGACACACACACAGAGAGGCAGAGACATAGGCAGAGGAAGAAGCAGGCTTCATACAGGGATCCCCTGACCGGTATCCCAATGTGGGACTCGATCCCCGGACCTTGGATCATGCCCTGAGCCAAAGGCAGGTGCTCAACCACTGAGCTACCCAAGCATCCCAAATCTGTGCCTAAATTCTGATGAGTGTCTCTTTCCTGTGACTGACTTTGTGTCTTGATAACTTTTCTAGTTCTCTGCTTACATTCGTCATCACAATTCCTTGCTCTTGCATAGAAGTAAAACAAAACAAAACAAAAGTTGGATAAAAATAATGAACTTTTTTCCCTTTACAATACAGAGGATTCATTTCACAATAGGATTTATAAGAGTTCTCCAAATGTAATTTATGTATTTGATTTAAGTTCTTTCATTTTTCCAAAATCCAATTTACACAATATTCTTTGGAAACAAATCCTGCATGTTTGATCTAGAAAGTCCATCTGTGTTCCTCAGTTTCAAATAAAGGAATCAATGCCCATACAGGTCTAGAGGGTTGGTGGTTTGCCTGAGGTTGCCTTGGGTTATAACCAATGGGCAGTGTACTAAGAAAAAGCAATATTATATTCAGAAAAAAATTGCAGAGGGGCGCCTGGGTGGCTCAGTGGTTGAGCGTCTGCCTTTGGCTCAGGGTGTGGTCCCAGAGTCCCAGAATGGAGTACCACATCAGGCTCCTCTTGGGGGGCCTGCTTCTCCCTCGGCCTGTGTCTCTGCCTCTTTCTCTGGGTCTCTCATGAATAAATAAATAAAATCTTTTTAAAAAATTACAGAGATGTTATATTTAGTGCATATGCTTAATCCATGAATTCCTCTTGCAAATAATTTACTAGAGTTGACAGACACAAGCACAACCTGTACAGTTCGCATAAAAGGCCAGTACTGAATAGATGCTCGTTGATAAAAAGAAGTGAAAAGTTGGGAGCTGAGAGGGAAGTGTTAGTTTGTAGAATAGCCTAGAGTTTTCCCAAACCAGTTTAACTTATAAGCAGAACATGACAAGACTGGTGGGGGAAAATGCCTACCAAGGGGGAATAACTGTTGTTAACATTTAAGACTAATCATTCATTCATTCATTCATTCATTCATTTATAAGATTTATTCACTTATTTGAGAGAGAGTGTGTGGGTGAGCAGGGCTCGGGTGTGAAGGGGGAGAGAGGGGCAAAGGGAGAGAACCCCCAGGCAGACTCTCCACTGAGAGAGTGAGTGTGAGCTCCACGAGCTCAGAGTGGCACACAACAGGGGGGCTTGATCTTACCACCCATGACCTGAGCTGAAACCAAGAGGTGGATGCCCAATAGACTGAGCCACCAGGCTAATCATTTTAAATATGAAACTTGGAGGAATCTTTTCCCTCATTTATTAACCACTAAGCTAAATTAGGTACATTTTTCTTTCCATAAAGAGTTTTAGAAAAGATGTAAAACAAACATAATAAGCCTCATCTCCAAGTAAGTATAAAAATATCCCCCAAAGCTGGGCAGCCCAGTGACTCAGTGGTTTTAGCATTGCCTTCAGCCGAGGGTGTGATCCTGGGGTCCCAGGATCAAGTCCCACGTCAGGTTCCCTGCATGGAGCTTGCTTCTCCCTCTGCCTGTGTCTCTGCCTGTCTCTCTCTCTCTCTCTTGTTTCTCATGAACAAATAAAATCTTAAAAAAAAATTCCCCAAAGTTGATATTTCTTACATTATATTCTAACTAGAAAGCTCTCTTTGCCTCCATCAGTTCTACCCTCTTAATCTCATCTCATATTTGTTCCACATCCCAAGTCTTTACTTATAATTCAGACAACTGTAATTATTATTTTATTATTACTATTATACATTTATTTATATAAAAGTGCTTATTACCCACTGACAAATTTTAAAAATTGTTTATCTTCTAAAGTGCTATTCCCTAATTACACTAGACTGATAGGCCTTATTCTCTTAATTGTTAGAGAAAAAGGGCAACACTACTGTTTTTTTTTTATATTCTCCACAGTGTCAAGAACAGAGGGTCTGCATAAAGATTTACGAATCCAATTAATCAAATGACAGCATAGCTGGGAGTGTGATATACATATATATATTTATATATATATATAATTATAATATATATTTATACTATATATATATATATATATATATATATATATATATATATTTAGAGGGGTGAGGAGCAGAGGGAGAGAGAGAATATTAAGCAGGTTCACACCCAGCATGGAGCCCAGTGCAAGGCTCCATCTCACAACCTTGAAATCATGACCTGAGCCAAAATCAAAAGTCAGACACTTAGCCAACTGAGCTCCCCAGGCACCCTTGGAAGTGTGGTATTCTCTATGTGGGAATAACACAGCTGAAATTGCTTTAGAAAAGTATTAATGAGACAAATGGCCATCATTGGACATGACCAGAGTTAAGATGCTTGGGTTAACGCATATTCCAAGAAGTGATGTGCATGTACTTTCTTATGAAAAACCAAAATGTTCAGTGATCGATATGAAGCTTCCTCCTCACATTTATACTAATACAAACTATGAATACACGTAAATTCCTTCACAACTCAACCATGATTTGGGTTGTTTCGATCATCTATTATTGTATAAAACTAATTGCTGTAAACATTTTCTTTTGCTCACAATTTTGCGGGATAGGAATACTGCAATGGCTCAGCTTTGTCTCAAATCCATGTGGTGTTGCCAGGAGTGGCTGGAGCTTGAAGATCCCACCACATACAGGATGTTTTCTTCACCCACACGTTTGGTGCCTTGGTGCTCCTTGGCCTCTCCTCCACATGACATCTCATCCTCTAGGGGTTCCCTATATACCCGGCTTCTCACAGCATGGCAGTCTCAGGGTAGTTAGATCTCTTATAGAGTAGCTAGCTTTCAAGAGTGTTCCAAGAAAGAGGAAGTAGGAACTGTCAGTCTCTTCAGCTTTGGGCCTGAAATTGAACAGTATCACTTCAGCTGTATTGTTTGGTCAAGATAGTCATGGAGCTTGCCCAAATTCAAGTAGAGGGGTCATATACCCTACCTTTCAATGGCAGGAAAATAAAAACAATCATGTCCTTTAAAAATCTACCACATAAGTTTACCATTTTCTTGTAAAATTAGGCTTCTGTGTAGAAACTGTCAACTTGTTTAAGATAAACCACATGAGTTTCTGGGCACATTTTGATCTTCACAAATGAACACTCATAGTCAATTTAAATGAATTCCCTGGGCTAACACGCAAAACATTTAGAACTGCTTTGGAGTAGATAAAACCAAGAGATGCCTCTTCTGTGTTGTTCCATCTCCCCCTCAACACATCAGTTTTTCCTGTGTCTTTCTGTTATGTAACCCAGATTTATAAGACGGAATCCATAGTCTTTCAGAAATGGACATCAGAGGTTCAGAATCCCCTGAAATTGTAACAAAACTTTGTGTATATGTAATTTTCAAGGAAAAGACTTACTGTTTGGTCAACCTCTTAGAACTTTTTTCATTCACCAAAAATGTTAAGAACCACTCTGCTAGAGGATTCTGCATTAGTTTTTCCCTCTTTAACTTTCTATTTTTGGAATGTATTCATTGTCAGTTGAAGACTTAGCTGGGAATGAGTCTGGAAGTGGAAGATTCTAAGGAAACTTCTTGATGTAAAACTTCTTGATGTAAAAAACTTCTCTGTGCTACTGCTTGGAAACACTGCCCAACACGCATTGGACTTTGCATCAGCAAGAAATACATGTTTGTGTGAAGCCACGGAGATGTCTGGGTATTCGAGTATAGGGAATAACTTATTTTACCCTAACATGTTGGTTAGTTACAGGAGTTCCCTATTTTTGTTGTTGTTGTTGTGGAATTTGAATAAAGGGCAAAAAGAAAACTAAAAACATATATCCAAAAGTTTGCAATAATATACATAATGAAGATGGGATATAGAGAAAAGAAAAAAAAAGGTTTTAGGGGCTAAGTTCAAGGCTTTGTTAAATGAAATGTTCAAGAGCACCTGAGCATGCAATTATTTGGAAAAAGGAGTAGTGTTTCTATAGAGATTGAATTAGACTCTTTGTTCTTTAAGTTGCAGAGACAAAATTAGAATTTCTGTTTAATTTTGACTGATAGACTGATTTTCTTTGAAAATAGTCCCATAGAATGCATAGAATAAACCATATAAGCTGCCAACTTACACATGCTGTAATGTTTGTCTATGTGTCTTCAATGTATTGCTTTTGTGATTAAAAAAAATTAGATGTTTTCAATGGTGCTTTCAAATAGAGCACTATTTTGGTTTTCTTACTCTCCAATTCTTCATTCCCTCTGAAAGAAGAAAGTCCTACGAGTAGGCAACCAATATCTAGAAAGCTATCTGCACAGACAAGTGTCAACTTCCTATTTTGCATCCTCCCGAGGAGTTTCAAAGAAGAATATTAAAGGCAGAGTTATGCATTCTGGCTCTGTTTTATGTCATTTATAATCTAAACATTCATAGCATCAAGAGTACAAAAAATTCCAGTAAAGGTAGATCTCATTTTGAGCTCAGAAAGGTGAAAAAGGAAGTAATTGATGATAGACATTAATGGTGCTCCACAATTCATGTGGCTCCTTTTTCTTCTCAGGGTATGCAGAAATCTCACTTTCTTATCCTCTTAGATTAGGCATGGCTAACCATGTGGCTAGCTACAGTCAACAAAATGTCAGTAAAAGTGATGTGTGTTGCTTCTGGGAAAAATTATGTAAGACTTGATTCATCTTCCCTTCTTCACTTTGCTGCAGTGACTGGTGACATTCCAGATCACAGAGCTCTTATCATCTGGGTCCCTGAATGAGGAACACATGGAGCAAAGCCTCAACTACCCATGACAGATAGTAGCATGAATAAAAATAAATTTGGATTGCTTTTAATCCCCCAATATTTGTAGGTTATTTGTTGCTTTAGCATAACTTGACTGATCCTGACTGATACATAAACAATGAGGATGGGAAAAGAGTTGACCTTATTTTAAAGTAGAGAATTGGAAGGACACATTCTTGTATTGAAAGCACCATCCTGTGTCTGATATAATACAAGGTCTTTACATTCTTATGAAATTGGTATTAGCATCCCTATTTTACAAAAAGTTTAAGGTCCTGTTAAAAAATCATTCAACCACTGCTGGGTGGCTCTGCAGTTTAGTACCTGCCTTTGGTCCAGGGCATGATCCTGGCATCCTGGGATCAAGTCCCACATTGGGATCCCTGCATGGAGCCTGCTTCTCCCTCTGCCTGTGTCTCTGCCTCTCTCTCTCTCTCTTCTCTCTCTCTATCTCTCTGTGTGTCTCTCATGAATAAATAAATAAAAATCTTTTTTAAAAAAATCATTCAACCAGAAAAAGGATTCAAAGAAGATCTCTGTGAATTTTAAAAAACCAGGTATAATTAGCTAACTAGCTGGTGATGCCAAGAGAGAAGTTATGAAAAAGTTCAAACCTTTTAGGTATCTAGTAATTCTAAAAAGGGAAGCCTATTTAAAGTGAGTTAAAATTCAATTTCTTTAAAAAAAAATTTCTCCATGGATCCAAGAAAGGATCTAAAATGGAAGATAGCCAGTAAGTCAGGAAGCAAATGGGACACACAGTAAATGAAATCACATTACGTGGGAAAACTCCAAAAGGAAAAAAAAATTAAAGAATTTTTCTATAGAAAATTCAAAATAAAATTGTCTCCTTCCTTTACAACAACCACTTCAAATTCTTTCCCAGTAGGGGCAGCACTTTCACAAGACCAATGGGTCTGAAGACAAGGGGACAGGAACAAGCAGCACTTGAACATTCCATCGTGCAACCTTTTCTTGAAATCCTGTAGCAGCCAATCCATAAACTTACTGAGATTGGTTAAAAGTTCATGAAGTGCTACTATGAAAGGAGGCCTGACATCACATGGCAAAGCTGACTAAATACTTAGGAAACAGAGAGGGGAGAGAGGATTTTTTAAATAAGGACTTTACAATAAGAAATGGGATTTTCCAGTGTCTTTAATCACCAGGCAAAACATAGAGAGACATGGTATATGAAAGTTTATGTTGTGCAGACTAGTTTTTATTGCATAAACAGAAGGAATCAAACAAAAATAGTCACAGCCCAAAGCCCAGGGGGGCCATTATAACTGAAGGAGCTCACGGCTGATTCTTAAGAAACAGCAGTGGCAGCCCTAGCAGAGGGGGGCATAAAAAAAGTAAGAGCTGTTCCATCAGTGGCAAAATTCAGAAGCATTAGGATTTCTGTTTTTGAGTGTGTGATATAATGAGGGTAAATTAATACCCTCTACACCTCTTTTATTTGATCAGAAAATGGTGGGCTTTTTACTTTAACATGTATATTTCTATGGAAAAGATGGATTTAAGTATCTAAGAACGAATTCTCCCCCTTTCTACTCTTCTATACCTTGAGTAAATGTTACCTGTCTGGCCTCTGAAGGCATTGTTCTGCTGTACACAAAAATTAAAAATATATTTAATTAAAATAGAGTCTTCAATCAGAATGGTACCTCCCCAACATACTAGCTGGGGGGGGGGGCAAGGGGAGGGGGGAGTAGAAGAAAGAGAAACAAAATGAATAGCAATAGATCAGTAAATATATCTTTACTCTGGCTTGTTCTGTGCTTCAGATTTACTAAAACCTCCCAAAATAAGGAACTCTTATATGTTGGATGTTCATTTAAATGCTTCAGAAAAAAGATTCTTTTTAGGAATTTCAGATGTCAGGGAAAAGGGTGACTATACTTTTTCTTTTTTAATGTTGGGTTGCTTTTAACTAAAAGTAAATTTTCTGAAAGCCTGCAGTACAGGCTTTTAAAGTTTCTGGTAATTTGCTTAGCACTACATGCACAAGATGAAGGGTTGAAAATATTCCCTTGAAACTGCATATCTTGAAAGAGCAGACTCCTCCTTCAGGGGAGAGTGTGGGAGGAGTTTCAGAAATATTTCAGAGTCATTTTCAAGCTACTCAGGACCTCATCATACTGTTTCTCTTTCTGAAGTTCCCCAGAATTTCTCCTATGCCAGCTCAGCTTCCCCCCAAGGAAATCACTGTCCTAAAGCAACTGCTACTAATGGGTAAATAAATGTCAGTTCTCATGGTGCTTTGGGGGTGAAGAAAAGCTGCTAACCACTGGGTTATGCTACCTCATAAAATGTATTAGAATATCTAAAACATTATCAAAGAGAGGCCTTTCTGTGGTTCTTAACAAGAAACACTTGGAAAGTATAACCTCATTTATAAGAGCTTATACTCTTCATTCATTTCATTAGACATCTTAAGATAGGATTATTTTTAAATTTTATCCTTTGAGAGAGTTCAATTTATTATTATTATTTTTAAAGATTTTATTTCTTTATTCATGAGAGACATACAGAGGGGCAGAGACACAGGCAGAGGGAGAAGCAGGCTCCCCATGAGGAGCCCAATGCGGGACTTGATCCCAGGACCCCGGGATCACGCCCTGAGCCAAAGGTAGACGCTCAACCACTGAGCCACCCGGGTGCCTGAGTTCAATTTACTATTTGCAGTAAGAATATTAATACTCTCAGATATCTGGATTTAAAGGCAAAGAAGGGCGAGGGGCCAAGCAGAAACGTTCATTTTCTTGTACGACACATATCAACAGAGTTTTCCTACAACTCACATGAAGTTCCAAGGAGTTTTGAGATCCATTTAAAGCAACAATTGGAAGGAACTGCATTAATGTTATCTCATATCTTGAAAAGCAATGATGCATCCAGAGGTACTTGAAATATCAACCGGTGTGTTTATTACTTTCACAAATTCCTAGCTTTCCCAAGTTGCCCAGCAGCCCCCTGCTCCTGTGGTAGAGAGCAGTCATCCACTGCTCTGAACACATGTGGAAGAGGTAATGGGAGGAAAGACCAGGAGAATCTTGCCATTTGCAATGACATGGGTGGAGATAGAGAGTATCATGCTAAGTGGATAAGTCAGTCAGAAAAAGACAAATACCATATGATTTCACTTACATGTGGAATTTAAGAGACCCAACAAATGAGCAAAGAGAAAAAAAAGACACAAAACAAGAAATGAACTCTTAACTATGGAGAAGAAACTGATGATGACCAGAGGGGAGGTAGTGGGGAGGATGGAGGGAATAAATGATGGATATTAAGGAGGGCACTTGTGGTGAGCACTGGGTAATGTATAAAACTGTTGAATCACTATATTGTATACCTGAAGCTAATAGAACACTGTATGTTAACTACACTGGAATTAAAATTTTAATTAAAAAAAAAAAAGAAAGACCAGGGGAGGTGCAAACCCCTCCTGAGACAAAACATCACTTGGCTTAGAACTTTAAAATAACAGCTAGGCTCATAGCAGATAAACAGTATAAAATCCAAAGAATATTTCATTTGCAAATGCCAGGATCTTGAAAAAGAAGAGGTTTTTAGGTTTACTTTTAAGAGCAAAGCCTGCCTGGGATAGGAAATAGAGCTTACCATGCCTTGAATCACAGGGTGGAAAAGGATTCTGGCTGTAGGACTGGAGAAGAATTTTTCCACCCCATAAGGACACTTCTAGATAGCAGGGAGGAGTTTGGAAAGACTTCGGAGAAAAGATCCAGACACTTGGACCTTAGCGTGGGGCCCTCTTTTTATGCCCACCGCATTTTAAGTTTGGAATCACAAGGAGGAGGAGATAGAAACTCCTAGATATATTTGGAAATTCTAAAGTAGAAGAACATTGCATCTGATTTCAAGCTTGGAATTCTGGAAGGAAAAGTCCTTAAGGAGTATCAATAGACATTACTCAGGGTTGTAGACATGGGTAGACATCAATAGACATTACCCAGGGTGGAAGCAATAGAGTGTACATGATACTACAGTGTTTATAAGCAGAAAGAATCTGTGACAGCCCACTGGGCTTACCTCCCTATGAACATAGAGGAAATAAAAAGAGATTTTTGAGTGCCCAAGGCAGGAAAGAAGTAGCTTAGGACTTACAGGAAACTTAGCAGTCAGTCTTCATGATGAAGGGTAGGGAACCCCGAAGTAGAGACTGAAGGGTAGGCAGTCAAGCTGAGGACAGGTGATGGATCTGAGTCTAGAAGGAGGAATCATATCAGCAAGAAAGGAGAGGAACCAAAGCAAAGGGAAGCTCCGAGTGTTCCTCCTTCACCCCATTCCTGGAGCTATCACCATGCCTTGCCTCCAGCAGGAGAACAGAGGACCAGCTAGAAAAGCCACAGACCTCAGCATGGGATGGTAGCAAAGATAGGAGTCATATCCCCAAGATATGGGGGTTTAGCAACCATGAGGTTGCTAAAGTATTCGTGTTTAAAAGATAAAATCATGAGCCTCAGGCAAATGTAAAATGAACATTAATAAGTTTGTTCAACTTATTAATTGATAGAACTGGGAAGATGATAAAATCTGTTCAGAGTAGAATTTGAAGAAGAGTACTACATAGGCAGTTAGGAATGTTGAACTGAATTTGCTAGTAGATGCAAGATTGATTATTAACCTCTAGGACCATAAAACACAGTGACTGGAGTTATCCTTTTTTATAAGGTAGAAATCAACTACAATTCTATTGGGCAAAATTCATTTTCATTGTTAAGGACAAGGATCACTTGCATTACTATCAGTTTCCAACAAGGTGATTTTTGCTTTTTACTTTAGCATTAAGTAAAATCACTTTTGTTAGAAATATTGTCTATTTCGTGGATGAAACTGGAAGGTATTATGCTGAGTGAAATAAGTCAATCGGAGAAGGACAAACATTATATGGTCTCATTCATTTGGGGAACATAAAAAATAGTGAAAGGGAATAAAGGGGAAAGGAGGAAAAATCAGTGGGAAATATCAGAAAGGGAGACAGAACATGAGAGATTCCTAACTCTGGGAAAAGAACTAGGGAGGGTGGGAGGGGGGTGGGGATGACTGGGTGATGGGCACTGATGGGGGCACTTGATGGGATGAGCACTGGGTGTTATTCTATATGTTGGCAAATTGAACACCAGTAAAAAATAAATTTATATATAAAAATAAATAAATAATAAATAAATGAAATATTGTCAATTTTACAGAAAGAAAGTATATATTAAGGATAAAATCGTCAAGGAATTTTATGATTTTCTTCCCTTGGTGTGACTTTTTGCATGGCAATGGGGAAGTTCTGAGGCTTTAGGGGACTAGCCACTCCTTTTAAGTTTTTATTTAAATTCCAGTTAGTTAACATAGAGTGTAATATTAATTTCAGGTGTGTAATTTGGTGATTCGATACTTCCATACAACACCCAGAAGTCATCACAAGTGCCCTCCTTAATGCACATCATCTGTTTAACCCACCTCCCTACCCACTTCAGCTCTGGTAACCATCTGTTCTCCATAGTAACCATCTGTTTCGTGGTTTGCCTCTCTCTTTTTAACTCCATGATCATTTGTTTTGTTTCTTAAATTCCACATATAAGTGAGATCATGTGATATTTGTTTTTCTCAGACTGACTTATTTCCCTTAGCATAATATTCTCTAGCTCCATCTATGTCACTGCAAAGCTGAGATTTTATTCTTTTTTACTGAGTAATATTCCATTGTATATATGTAAATCACTTCTTTATGCATTCATCAGTCAATCAACATTTGAGCTCTTTCCATAGTTTGGCTATTGTGGATAATGCTGCTATAAACATCAGGGTGTATGTGTCCCTTCAAATTAGTATTTTTGTATTCTTGGGGTAAAAATACCCAGGAGTGTAATTGCTAGCCTGTAGGGCCATTCTATTTTTAAATTTTTGAGCATCATCCATACTGTTTTCCAGAGTGGCTGCACCAGTTTGCATTGCCATCAACAGTGCAAGAGAGTTACCCGTTTTCCACATCCTTGCCAATACCTGTTGTTTCTTGTGTTGTTGATTTTAGCCATTCTGACTGACCGGTGTGAAGTGATATCTCATTGTAGTTTTGGTTTGTATTTCCCTCATGATGAGTGATGTTAAATATTTTTTCATGTGTCTGTTGGCCATCTGGATGTCTTCCTTGGAATATGTCTATTCATATCTTTTGACCATTTGTTCATTGGATTAGTTGGTTTTTTTTTTGAGTGTTGATTTTTATAAGTTCTTTTTTTTTATAAGTTCTTTATATATTTTGGATACTAACCTTTTATCTGATAGGTCATTTGCAAATTCTTCTTCCATTCTGTAGGTTGCCTTTTAGTTTTGTTGATTTTTTTTCCTTCCCCATGCAGAAGCTTTTTATTTTGATGAAGTCCCAATAGCCTATTTTTTTAAAATTTATTTTTTATTGGTGTTCAATTTACTAACATACAGAATAACCCCCAGTGCCCGTCACCCATTCACTCCCACTCCCCGCCCTCCTCCCCTTCTACCACCCCTAGTTCGTTTCCCAGAGTTAGCAGTCTTTACGTTCTGTCTCCCTTTCTGATATTTCCCACACATTTCTTCTCCCTTCCCTTATATTCCCTTTCACTATTATTTATATTCCCCAAATGAATGAGAACATATAATGTTTGTCCTTCTCCGACTGACTTATTTCACTCAGCATAATACCCTCCAGTTCCATCCACGTTGAAGCAAATGGTGGGTATTTGTCGTTTCTAATGGCTGAGGAATATTCCATTGTATACATAAACCACATCTTCTTTATCCATTCATCTTTCGTTGGACACCGAGGCTCCTTCCACAGTTTGGCTATCGTGGCCATTGCTGCTATAAACAGTTCCTATTTTTGTTTCTATTTCCCTTGCCTCAGGAGACATATCTAGTAAGAAGTCCTATGGCCAATGTCAAAAAGGCTACTGCCTGTGTTCTCCTCTAGGATTTTGATAGTTTCTCATCTAATATTTAGGTCTTTAATCCATTTTGAATTTATTTTTGTGTATGGTGTAAAAAAAGTGGTCTAATTTCACTCATTTGCATTTTGCTGTCCAGGTTTCTCAACACCATTTGTTAAAAAAGGCTGTCTTTTTTTCTATTGAATATTCCTTTCTGCTTGTTGAAATTAATTAACCATATAGTTGGGGGCTCATCTCTGGGTTTTCTGTTCTGTTCCAGTGATCTATGTGTCTATCTCTGTGCCAGTACCATACTGTCTTGATCAGCTTTGAAATACAGCTTGAAGTCTGAAATTATGATGCCTCCAGCTTTTCTTTTCTTTTCCAAGGTTGGTTTGTCTATTCGAGGTTCTTTTTTCCATACAAATTTTAGAGTTGTTTTTTTCTAGCTCTGTGAAAAAATGCTGATGGTGTTTTGATATGGATATTAAATGTGTATATTGCCTTGGATAATATAGACATTTTAACAATATTTGTTCTTCCAAAACCATGAGCATGACTGTTTTCTCATTCCTTTGTGTCATGTTCAATTTCTTTCATCAGTGTTTTATACTTTTCAGAGTACAGGCCTTTTACCTCTTTAGTTAGGTGTATTCCAGGTAGCTTATGGTTTTTGGTGTAGTTGTAAATGGGACTGATTGCTTGATTTCTCTTTCTGCTGCTTCATTATTGGTTTATAGAAATGCAACAGATTTCTGTACATTGATTTTGCATCCTGTGACTTTACTGAATTCATTTTATCACTTTTGGCAATTTCTTGGTGGAGTATTTTGGGTTTTCTATATAAAGTATCATGTCATCTGCACATAGCGAAAGTGTTGCTTCTTCTTGCTGGTTTGGATGCATTTTATTTCTTTCTGTTGTCTGATTGCTGTGGCTAGAACTTCCAATGCTATGTAACATAACAGGGGTGAGAGTGGACATTCTTGCCTTGCTCCTGACCAAGGAAGAAAAGCTCTCACTTTCTCCCCATTGAGGATGATATAGTTGTGCGTTTTTTGTATACAGACATTATTATGTTGACTTATATTTCTTCTAATCCTATTTTGTTGAGGGTTTTTATCATCAATGATGTTGACTTTGTCAATGCTTTCTCTGCATCCATTGAATGGATCATATGCTTCATATCCTTTCTTTTACTGATGTGGTGTCATGTTGACTGATTTGCAAATCCTGAACCACACATGAAGCCCAGAAATAAGTCCCACTTGATTGCAGTGAATGATTATCGTAAGGTACTGTTGGATTTGGTTTGCTAATATTCTATGGAGAATTTTTCATCCATGTTCATCAGGGATATTGGCCTGTAGTTTTCCTTTTTAGTGGAGTCTTTATCTGGTATCAGGGTAATGCTGGCCTCAAAGATTGAATTTGGAAGTTTTCCATTGTTTTCTATTTTTTGGAACAATTTAAGAAGAATAGGTATTAACTCTTCTTTAAGTGGTTGGTAGAATTTCCCTGGAAGCCATCTGGCTCTAGACTTTTGTTTGTTGGGAGATTTTTTTTATTACTGATTCCATTTCTTTGCTGGTTATGAGTCTTTTCAAGTTTTCTATTTCTTCCTGTTTCAGTCTAGAAATTTATCTGCTTCTTCCAGGTTGTCCAATTTGTTAGCATATAGTTTTCCATAACATTCTCTTATATTAAATATCTGTGGTATGTGTTGTTACTTCTCTCTCCTCTGTGATTTTACTTATTTGGATCCTTTCTCTTTCATTTTGATAAGCCTGGCTAGGGCTTTATCAATTTTTTTTTCCCAAAGCCCCAGCTCCTGGTTTCATTGATCTGTTCTCTTGTGGTTTTAGTTTCTATATCATTTATATCTGCTCTAATCTTTATTATTTCCTTCCTTCTGCTGGCTCTAAGCTTCATGTATTGTTCCTTTTCTAGCTCCTTTAGGTATAAGTCTAAGTCATTTATTTAAGATTTTTCTTGCTTCCTAACGTAGGCCTGTATTGTTATAGACTTCCCTCTTAGGACCACTTTTGCTGCATCCCAAAGGTTTTGGACCACTGTGTTTTCATTTACATTTATTTCCATGTATTTTTTTAAATTTCTTCATTAATTTCCTGGTTGACCCATTCATTTTCTTAGTAGCATGTTGTTTAACCTTCATGTATTTGTGGTGTTTCCAAATTTTTTCTTGTGGTTGACTTCAAGTTTCATAGCATTGTAGTCAGAAAATATGCATGGTATGATCTCAACCTTTTTGTACTAGTTGAGGACTGATTTATGGCTGAGTATGTGATTTATTCTGGAAAATGTCCCATGTACACTTGAAAAGAATGTACATTCTGCTCTTTTAGGATGGAATGTTCTGAATATATCTGTGAAGTCCATCTGGTTCAGTGTGTCATTCAAAGCCATTGTTTCCATGTTGACGGTCTGTTTAGATGATCTGTCCATTGATGTAAGTGGGGTGGTAAATCCCTTGCTATTTTTGTATTATTAGTTATTAGTTCTTTTATGTTTGTTATTAATTGATTTATATATTTGGGTGCTCCCGTGTTGGGTGCATAAATATTTACAATTGTTATATCTGCTTGTTGGATTATGCCCTTTATTATAATATAGTGCCCTTTTTCATATTTTGTTACAATCTTTGGTATAAAGCGTAGTTGTCTGATAGAAGTACTGTTCCTCTGGCTTTCTTTCAACATCCATTTGCATGGTAAATATTTCTCCATCCCCTCACTTTCAATCTGCGGGTGTTGTAAAGCCTAAAGTGAATCTCTTGTAGGTAGCATATAGATGGGTCTTATTATTTTTTATCCATTCTAATGGATAAAAACACAAACATATCCTGTGTCTTTTGATTGGAGTGTTTAGTCCATTTACATTCCAAGTAATTATTGAAAGATGTGTATTTAGTACCATCATATTACTTGTTAAGTGGTTGTTTCTGGAGATTTTCTGTTCCTTTCTAGTCTTTGTCACTTTTGGTCTTTCCTTTGCACTCAAAGAGTCCCCTTTAATATTTCTGGCAGGGCTGGTTTAGTGGTCATGAACTTTAGTTTTTGTTGGTCTGAAAAACTCTTTATCTGTTCTATTCTGAATGACAGACTTGCTGGATAGAGTATCCTTGACTGCAGACTTTTCCCATTCAGCACTTTGAATATATCATGCCACTCTCTTCTGGCTTGCCAAGTTTCTGTTGAGAAATCTGCAGCTAGTTTTATGGGTCTTCTCTTTTAAGTTAAGGACTTCTTTGATCTTGCTGCTTTTAAGATTTTTTATTTATCATTATATTTTGCAAATTTAATTATAATATGTCTTGGTGTTGGCATGCTTTTGTTGATTTTGATCAGAGCTCTCTGTGCTTCCTGGAACTGGATGTCTGTTTCCTTATCCAAATTAGGGAAGTTTTTAGCTATTATTTCCTCAAATAAATTTTCTGCCCCCTTTTATCTTCTTCTGGAACTCCTATTATACAAATGTTATTACATTTGATGGAGTCAGAGTTCCCTAAATCTATTCTCATATTCCATAATTCTTCTGTCTTTTGTTCAGCTTCATTATTTTCCATTAGTCTGTCTTCTGTGTCACTTTTTTGTTCCTCTGCTTCTTCCAGCCTTGTGTTCATTGCATCAAGCCTGTTTCCTATCTCAATTGTTGCATTTTTTCATTTGTGACTGATTCTATTTTAACTCTTTTATCTTTGTGGTAAGGGCCTCCCTGTTGTCTTCCACTATTTTCTCAAGTCTAGCTTGTATCCTTATAATTGTTGCTTTCAATTCTCCATCAGACATGTTACTTATATTTGTTTTGTTTAGATCTTTGGCCTTGTTCTTTCATTTGGGATGAATTCTTCCATCAAGGCAAGAAGTTTCTGCCTCCTTCTCTGTGTTAGAAAAGCCTATTAGGTTTCCTGCTCCTGCTTTCTGTAGGAGAGATCATATAGTACCCAGGGAGCATCTCTGGTGTGTGCTGCATGCACTCTGCTGTTGTATTTTGATTGCTCTATATCCTTCATCTACAGAGGCTCTCTTTGCCTGCATTGGGTAGTTTTTGGTCCTTGGCCTGAATGTGATGATTTTAACGGGGTGTTCTCTGGTCTTCTTATTAACTAAGACCTGATACTACTTTCATTAGAACTGAAACCCCATAAAACTCTCTGGTCAGGAGACATGGTATGGGCAGGGGTTTGTGCTGGTCTTCTGGAGAAGAGCCCACTGTGCTGAGACTGAGGCAAGCTTGACCAAGGACAGTCACACCAGTGTGCAGGGGTGTGGGACATGGTATAAGTAGGTTAGGCAGCCAGTGTTGGCACTGTGCTGTTTATTTCAAGTGGCTCTGTGTTTATGCTGAGGGGCAGGAAAGGGAAATGGTGCCAGGCAGCTCCTTTGTCCCTGAGGCATTTCTATGAATGTTGCCTCTCAGGGAAGCATTCCGTGAAGAGCAAATAATCTCCCCTTATATGTCTCAGGTGTTTTTCTGTCTGCTTCTAGGTTGTTTGCTGGCCTCCTGTCCAGGAGCAGTGCAGTGCTCCACCCCAGACCCACCCCAGCCCCACACCACCTCCCACACACACCTTGGCTCTATTCCAGCCAAGCCTGCTGACTTTTTAAAACTCCAGACTTTAGGAATGCAGTGTGGATAGGTATGGACAGGTGCTTGTGCTGGTCTTCTGGGGTAGGGACCCACCATGCTGGGACTGAAGCAAGCTTGACTGAGAAGGGCAGTCATGCCAGAGAGCAGAGGTATGGGACTTTTGCCACTTCTTTTCTTACTTTTCTTACCTTAACTCTCACTCATGTGGCTGCAGATGCTTGAAGTCCTCCTAACATATAATAAAGGTTTTCTTTCCATGTTCAAATTCAATATGATTCAAATGCAAATACTCACAGGAGTAAATTAAATATTTAATTTCCTATTATGGTACAAATGACTCCAAGCTATAAAAGAGGCTAGTCAATAGAAAATTGATTTAAGGTGTACACAATAACAATGCCTACCATTTTACAAAAAGCACATTCAGGAATTCCTTTTCCCTATTTTTTAAGTCTTGGACAAATTTTCCTGACAGCCTGTATCATGCCTCTCTTGAAGCCAGCAGGAACTTGATAGATAGTTTTCCACTTATTCAGAAAAGTACAAAAAGCCCCAAGGACATTAAATTGTCCCAAGCAGAAATGGTGAAGAAAAAAATGTGGGTACAGATGGGGATGATGAGGCACTGGACTATGAAACCGAATTTGAAACTAGAATCAACTGTGCTATCTAGGATTAGTCACGTTGTTTCTCACCTTCAGTACATAAGCTATTTGAGAGCTAAGTGATGCCCAGCTATATCAGGATAGAGATAATTACATTCCTCTAGTGTGTCCATGAGGTGACAGGATTGTGGCTGTCCCCTTAGTGTGATTCTCTCTTTCTGAAGGGAAGAGAAATATAAATTACTTGTCTCACCCCTTCTGAGATCTTTCTATTTCGTATATCTCTCCCTGCCCCACCCCACACACAGAGTGCCCCCTGCCCCTGGGGCTGCACATCTTAGCCATATCCTCTCATCTAAGACTTATCAGTTATACTGATACATAAGCAAACTAATATTTTTTCCCATATATCTGACTCTTGTTCTTATATCTCAATTACTTCTGAAGACAAAGGAAGTAGAAAAGTATTGTTTAATTATCTCCTAAAACCTAAACAATTACATTTTTACTTAGCCAAGTTTGAGACTGAAAAACTCAAAGAAAAAGATTTTGATACAAGAATTCCAGTATTTAATTAATAACTGGAAGACAGAAGATCCACAGGAAAAAAAAAAAAAAAGCAAAAAGCAAAAAAGTATCCTCCTAAATGTCAGATTCCCCCAAATATTTTCTGTTATTATTTTGTCTTCTCTGGCATTTCATAATTACAACCACCTTTTTAGAAAATCCCTCCTTATTTAGTTTCCTCAGCATGGAAAAAAAAAGGGAAAGAAATAATAAAATATTTATTTTATAGAATTTATTTAGAACTGAAGAATACAAACATATTAAAATGGACTCTATCTTCATGGGCTTCCATGTCATACAGGATGATACAGGAAATAGATGTATAATAAATAAGATTTTATAATAAATGTGGGCCATTAAAGTGATAAGAGAAGGCTAATTTTGTTCTTGTTTTTCTTAGTTTTATATGAATTTCTTCTAATTTAATTTTTCCAGGAAAAACATTGAATGTACATATAAAACTAGGTTTAAAAACAGTGGGAGCATCGTGACAGAGAAAAAGCAATATAAAATGCAAATAATATCTATCCTGTTGTTCTGAGACTCATATCAAATAACGTATCTTTAATCTTTTAAAATAAAAGGTAAAGGGGCGCCTGGATTGCTCAGTGGTTGAGTGTCTGCCTTCTGCTCAGGTTGTGATCCCGGAGTCCTGGGATCGAGTCCCACCTCAGGCTCCCTGTAGGGAGCCTGCTTCTCCCTCTGCCTGTGTCTCTGCCCCTGTGTGTGTCTCTCACTAATAAATAAATAAAATATTTTTTAAAAATAAAATAAAAGGTAAAAGTTGATAAAAGGTTATAAACAATTGGCCTATTTTCAAATGATATTACAATTAACTATTAACATTAAGCCACTGCCAATATGTATAGTACTTCAAGTTAACTTACAAAATTATAGTTAATAAAAATATTTTTTACATTTCATAGTGAAAACATATATTCTTGTATATATGTATTGATTTGAAAAGTAAATTATAGAATCTTAGATCACATATACGCTCTTTGTTCATTTACTTGTTCATGGACAATTATATTTCAAAATACTTGTTATTTTGGACTTGCCAATTATTTTTTCCAATTATTGTTTAAGTCAGATTTTTTTCAGTGGTTCAGATACTTGTTTTGCAAAATTATATTTTCCTCTAAGCCACATCACTGAGCTTACAAATTACATTTTAACTAATATTTTTAAATTAGTTAATTTGTTTGATTAAAATAAAGTAATAAAACAAATGTTTTTTTAAGTACTAGTTTTGTTTTCTAATGTGACTATAGTGTACTGGAATATATCCTTATTACCAAAAGTGATTGCCAAACCCAGGATATTCTCTCATGAAGCACTATTCTGGGGTTTTGCAAAGGCAATATGAAATTTATAAGATTGAAATTTTGTAAGATCTTGTGTAGCCTGTTTCTAGAGTTGCCTGGCTTAGTTGGCCAATATATGGGTTTTTGCACTGAATATCCCAGTCAGATCAGAAGGAACTAGAAGGTGAAGCCTAAATTTGCCCACACAGGGCAGATAAAACAGTTTTTGTCAATAATTGTTAAGAGATGTAAGAAAGCATCTCTTTTGAAGCCCAGGAAATAGAATCTCAAGAGGTCTTCAGATAATCAAGAGTTACTGCTGAAATCAAAAGCCTCTTAAAAAAAACTTTTAAAAAGCCTCTTGCTCTCTCAGCCCTGTCTAATTATGAAGACAAATGGACTCTGTGACAGCTATTGCAAGAACATGGCAATAGAAAAAATGTTTTCTACCTAGACCAGGCTATTGTAAGGCAGACAGCAAACATGAAGAGAGTATTACATTAGAAACAGTTAGTGGAGAGCTTAGTCTTAGAAGAAAGAAAATCCACAATTAAAATCTGACCAGGGCCACTACTAGCTCTGTGGTAATTTATTTAATGTCTAGACCCCACAATCTCATTTGTAAAATGATGGTTAACCCATCTATTTGCATTTGTGAGGATTAAATAAGATAATGTATACAAATGTACACTTCGGCTACTTACAGTCAGTAAATACCATGTATTATTTTTACTATATAATTTCTAAGCGCTCAAAGAACAGAAGGGTAAAGCCAATCATTTCAACTGCCGATCAAGCTTTCAGGTCCTCTAGATATGGTATCTATACCATGGGTATCATTTTTATTTATTATAAATAAAAGATTATCCAAGGGTCCAGAAACCTAAGTGTACACCATTTACACAAATAGGACAACTACAAGATAAATTATAATTATATATAATTCACCAGAGAATCTTTTTAGATCCAAAAGTAACAAGTATGAGCTGGAAAGTAGGGTAATTGTCCCCTACTACTGATCAAAAAATTAACCGGATTAACCTTGGTATGAAGAATCAGGTTTGACAACAGCCCAATTTGGCAGGTTGAGTTCATGCTATTCAAAATATGGCATCACCTGGATAGGCAAACTGGATTTATTTCGTGTGCCATTTCCATGCAATTTAGAGTGGCTTCCTTGCATGCTGCATTGAGACAGATACACAGTTTGGGTCTGAGGTCAGTGGAAAGCGGGTAAGCATCCCACAGTAGTGTGTCCTTTGGGCAAAGAACAGAGATGTGGCACCTAAATACCAACTGTTTGACATCTCAGTTCTAGGCTATGTTTGGAAAGAGGAGACACAGCAAGATGACTTAATCATCAGGTTATCTGCAATAGTAACTTAGAGGTAGAAGATGCTAATGAAGTATCAGCAAAGGTAGCTGGACAAATTTTCATCCAAAACTGAAGATATGTTTGAGATTGTATGACTTAATCTAGGACCTATAGGTATATTTTAAATTCAATCACCTGGAGAGACCAAAGAATTAGCAGGTTGCCACCAAAGAAAAGAAAATCAAGAAATAATTAGTTCCATGGGCCTGCCAAACAAAAAGCAAAATAAAACAAAACATATTATGTATAATAGTTTATAGAAAAAAAATAATTCCAAATATGAGGAACCTTAAATTGAAAGCCACAGGGGGAAAAAAAGGATATCCCTAATAAAGTTGATGACTGAGAGAAAAGAATTTCCAAAATGCAGTTGATTTTCAAAGGAGTTGCTTCTCAAAGGTCAATTCTAAATATCTCTGTTCTGATGTGAAAAATAATAAGCATTTATTTAATGGTGTTTAGAAATTCTCTTGATCAAGCTAACTGGTGGTCATAAAAAAAAGGATGCTGTTTCATATTCCAGAATGTTGCTAGAAACAGGATGCAAACATAATTAGAAACAAATTTCTCCAAGTCAGAGCAATTTAGAGTGAAGTAACAGAACCCTAGCTTCTGGTCTTCTTCTATGCCTTCTTCTGTGAAAATTTTTCAAGAGGTTCATTAGCAACTGGTTTACAACAAATATATAGAGATGATGCATGAGCATACTCTTCTGAGACTGAATTTCCAAACAATCTTCTCTTCTTACATGTAGCAAGTTATTAGAAATTTTGTCAAAAATCCAAAGTACTCTTCATAAAAAGACTGGGCAATATCAGGAAAATCTAGTCTGGTGGAATGTTTTTCCAAAATTGGCTTGATGGCTTTGTAATATAGCAGAAGGTATATTACATGATTTTTGAGCTAAATTCATAAAAGGCATAACATTTTATAAAAGTTACTGCTTGATTCTATTGGGACATTTATTCTTGGAATCAAATCAAGCCACCATGTTGGCTAAGTAAGTGAGGCTTCAGATAATTCTAGTTCCTATTTGTCAATTACCACAGCCTTCAAGTTTTTTCAGCTAAGACTGCAGCATTGTGGAGGAATGACAAGCCATTTTTGCTGTTTCCAATTTCCTAAACAAAATCTGTAAACATAACGAAATGGTTGGTGTTTTACAACACTGGGTCTAGGTGGTTGAAGTAACCAGGACAGATTTGGGCACCTGGAAGATTGACTAGTGCTTTGAGAGTGAGCCTCTGGGGGAACCTGGAAGAGCCCAGAAGGCAACAGAAGCCTGAAGAACCTTAATGGGGCTGTCAGTGAGAGCTCACAGGAAAGTCAGGAAAATGCTCTTGGAAGCTGGAGGAAAGGACAGTATGTAGTAGGAGGAAATTTGGCAACATTAGTATCTGAAGTATCATTAAAAATGAGAAAGAGTCCTAATAAATGTAATTATCTAGTGAAGAGAAGGCATTTCCAAGTAGAATGTCAAAAGTGGAACCAGGCTCTTTCTCATTACCTATATGACGAGAGAGAGATGAGCTAAAGAATAAATGATTAAATACAGAATGAGATTCCAAGATCTTTGTTAAGACCTCAGAAAAGTTTAAGGCAGTTTTTTTTAAAGATTTCATTTATTTATTCATGATAGACATAGAGACAGACAGACAGACAGACAGAGACACAGGCAGAGGGAGAAGCAGGCTCCATGCCAGGATCCTGGGACTCCAGGATGGCGCCCTGGGCCAAAGGCAGACACCAACCTGCTGAGCCACCCAGGGATCCCCCTTAAGGCAGTTTTAAACCTTTTCATCCTTAACCTTCTTAAAATAGTCCATTTGGGGACATCTGGGTGGCTCAGTCAGGCAACCAACTCTTGCTTACGGCTCTAGTCATGATCTCAGGAAGTCATGATCTCAGGAAGTCGTGATCTCAGAGCTGTAGGATCAAGCCCTGAGTTAGACTCCATGTTCAGCCCAGAGTCTGTTTGAGATTCTCTCCTTCCTTCCCTTTTATCCCTCCCCCTGATCTCTCTCTCTCTAAAGTAAATATTTTTAAACAATAAAATAAATAAAATAGTCCTTTTAACTATCTTAAGTATGTGCTTCTTAGATCTTTGCATTGAACAATAGAGCTTTTAAAACTCTTAAGACCATTAATGTAAAGAGATTTCTTATTCCCTCAATATTTGTGGTGGTAACACTTACCTAAAGGAATAAACTATAAATGAATATACTGGCAATCCATAGATTATTAAAGGAACTGGTTCAGGATACCTGGTTCAGCCACCCAGGTATGGCTCAGGGGTTGAGCAACTGCCTTTGACTCAGGACGTGATCCTGGGGTCTGACGATCCAGTCCAGCATCAGGCTCCCCACGAGAAGCCTGCTTCTTCCTCTGCCTATGTCTCTGCCTCTCTCTGTCTCTTGTGAATAAATAAATAAAAATATTTTTTATTTATTTTTTTTAATTTTTTTATTTATTTATGATAGTCACACAGAGAGAGAGAGAGAGGCAGAGACACAGGCAGAGGGAGAAGCAGGCTCCATGCACCGGGAGCCCGACGTGGGATTCGATCCCGGGTCTCCAGGATCGCGCCCTGGACCAAAGGCAGGCGCTAAACCACTGCGCGACCCAGGGATCCCTAAAAATATTTTTTAAAAAAGAAATTGGGTCAACTTAGATTATAAGGGATAGAGATTGTACAAAATGAGAAGTCTTTGGATCTCTAAACTATTATGGGCAGAAAGAAGATAAGGAAACTAGTCAGGTATAAACACAGTCCCCTTTTTATGGAAGAGGAATAGTGACTCAAAGTACAGAAATACTTTGAGGGAAGAGAGTCCAGAGACATGGAGAATAACTCCTAGGAATTAGCACTGAGCCCTAATCAAGGAATTGGCTATATGTACCTAGCTGAATTTCAGAATTGCTATGGATCTGTGACTTTTGCGTGCTTCCTATTTTTTGACTCTTTTAGTATTGGAATATCTACAGCTTCTCTCACACCATTGTGGGGTTAGGAAGTATGCATGGAAAGGGTAGAGATTCAGATAACTTATCTCTTTAGTTCAAAGGTCTTTAGATCAAGTGGACCAGTAATCAAGAGGCTGTGCCCAAGGAACCAATCTAAGGAGGGCTCATTTAGATATTTAGGACCTGATATAGATGACAAATGCTGAATTCAGCCTGATGCCATGATGGGATGAGAGAGATCTGGGGCCTTGGGGAAAGAGAGAAGTATATTTAAATGTGAGAGAGGTGTAGCATGTTTTCCAAAGATAGCCTCAATAATATCTTCTATCCCCTTTGTTCACCTTTGACACCCTCCCATCCAGAGGTAAAGCTATGTTCCCTCTTTCCCTATTAAGATGGGCTTATGACTAAAGCACAAATGACATAATGTGACTTTTGAGGCCAGGCCAGAAAAAACAAAAAGCTTCCCCATGGTTTTCTTGAGGCATTTGCTTTTTCAATCCAGTCACACTGCTGTGAGGAAGATCAACTACATGGACAGGCCATGGATAGAATAGGTCCCATCAGATGGACATCATCAACCCCCATGAGTGAGTGAGTCTTTAGATGATTGCAGTGCCCAGCCTTAGAGACTTCCTAGCCGAGATCTCAGACATTGTGGAACAGAGATAAACCATGTGCACTTTGTCCTTTTTGAGTTCCTGGCCCACAGAATCCAAGAGCAAGACAAAATGGTTGCTGTTTTACATCACAAAATTGGGCAATTGTTATGCAGTGAATGCAACTGGAAGTCAGTTTTGCATGGAGTCTTATAAGCAGTTTTCATGGGAAAAGCATTCATTTCCTTGGGAAATGTTTTAAACTTTATGTGTATTCTAGGAAATCTAAGGGATTTTTTAAAAATATGTTTTGCATCAATATTAAAAGGGATGTATAACTGTCTGATGGGAGCTGGGGCAGACATCTTCAACCTTCCTATTACTGTCACTTTCATCACATGCCTCCTGCCTGCCTTTTTGAACAGAAAGCAAAAACAAATTTTTTTTGAGAAAGAGAGCACAAGATGAGGTGGTGGCAGAGGAGGGGGAGAGAGAATCTTAAGCAGGCTCATAGAGCCTGATGCGAGGCTCAATCTCATAACAAGGAGATCTTGACCTGAGCCAAAACCAAGAGTGGACACTTAGCAGACTAAGCCACCTAGTCTTCCCAAATAGAAAGCAAATTTTTAAAAAATTAAAATTAGAAAGGGGCACCTAGATGTCTGACTCTGTTAAGCATCTCACTCTTGGGTTACAGGATTGTGAGATCAGGCCCCCTCTTGGCTCCTTACTGAGAGCAGAGTCTGCTTGAGATTCTCTGCCTCTCCCTCTCCCTCTGCCCCTCCCCTCATTCTCTCTCATAAATAAATTAATTGATTAATTAATTGATTAATAAAATCTTTTTTAAAAAGTAAGAAAAAATAAAAGACACATAAAAATAGTTAAATATTTAAGTACTAAAACATTAAGAAATGCATAAACAGAAGATAATAGCCTTAATAGTAATAGCTAATAATAGATAAGAGAACTCAGAAAGCTATGGAAAGAATGGGCTGTAGAAACAGAGAGACCTGGAATTAAATTTGTACTCTTTCTGTCATTCATCAGTTTCATGATTTTTGTCACACCACTAAATATGTCATTGAGTCTTAGTTTCCACACTTACAAAATGGCAATAATATCTGCCTTGCAGGTGATTGCAAGAATTAAAAAAAATATCTAATCTGTTTATGGCACCTACACAGTATCTGGTACAGAGCATCCTATAAATAACATTGGCCACTACAATGACATATGAACTAGAAGTCTTTTCCTTTGTAACTACAGCCATGAAAATGAGGTGTTAGAAGTGCCCACCTGGAGTCTCAGACTGCCCCGCTATGCACCAATTCTAAATCTCAGTTAATATGGTTATTTCATAATTTTGCACAGATATAGGTCATTTTGCATAAAAACCTACCTATTGCACAGGGCGGTGGTGAAGACAGAACATAGAAATTTGTGTGGAAAGCACTTTGTGAATTATGAAATACTAAAAAACTCAGGTATTATTCTTTTTTTATCCTTATTAGTCTTTAGACCAGTATTGAGACAGCCTATTACTTTTCAGTTTTTGCCTGTTTTCTAATATAGAAGTTCTCACACACATGAAAAATAATTTTGTGAGATTAAAAAGCATGGGAATGGAAGTTTGTGCATTCTCTTATAAATGTAATTTATTTAAGCAAATGGGGCTCTTAGCTGATTTCCCCCTGTGACGTCAGTGATAGGTGATGTTTCTAAAATGTTTTACTTCATTGTGGCTTGAACCATTTTACCAGCATCTTCAACAAATTAACACTTTTATCAGAATATCTGTTATTAATTAAATACTGTACCTGGTTTCTCCTTACTTCAGTTTGTAATTGAATCTCACATAGTAGCAATAGCTACCAAAGCAAGAAATTGTACATAATTTCTCTAAAACCTGTCAATTATACCAAAAAATAGAGTTCCAAAGTCCAGGGAAGTTGTTGGTATTCATGACAGGTCTTCAAGCAAAATCAAAGTATTCCATCCTTGGATAATCCACAAATAACTAAAGAAAATTGTTATATTAATTATTTCCCTTTTGAACCTCTCAAAACCTCAATCCCCACAAGAAAAAATAAATCCCAAAATTATAAATAAAAATTTTAACAATATTTTTTCCTGGTGTATATCATTTTTAATCATAATAGGAATTTTATAATCTATATCATATTACAACACGCCTTTTTGCTTGCCAGAATGCCAGTTCTTTTAGGTGTTTCTTAACCAAAAATAAATCAATTTAATAAGCAAAAATGTTTATTTAATGCCAATACGCTAAATGGTATTGCTATCCAAATTCTTTGTAATATCTGATTACTAGCAGTATAATATTTTCATTTAGATTGTTGATCAAGAGGATTGTTGATTGTTGAAATAGAGGATGGGGAATCCCTGGGTGGCTCAGCAGTTAAGCACCTGCCTTTGGCCCAGGGCGCAATTCTGGAGTCCCGGGATCGAGTCCCACATCAGGCTCCAGGCATGGAGCCTGCTTCTCCCTCCTCCTGTGTCTCTGCCACTCTTTCTCTCTCTCTATGTCTATCAAAAATAAATAAATAAATCTTAAAAAAAAAAGAAATAGAGGATGCTCATGGTCTGGGTGAGATGTGTTGCAGCCAGGACTAGATGCCAATTAACACGGGGTTTGGGCTCTTTCCCAGGAACAGAATGCAGAACCCTCTAAGGGATGAGCCTCACCTATGAACATCTCATTCTGATATTCAGATTCTGATCTAGCCCGTTGTCTCCTCAGAGAAACAATGCCTCTGCCTCCCTGTCATTTCCTACACTAACCCCAATAGATATGAAGTAGAAAGGGCACCAATTCAGTGAACACATAAACCTGGATCAGAGAGACAAACTTGTCTCTAACTTTGTATTATCTTGGGCAAGTCCTTTAACAACTAAGCCTCAATTTTCTTATCTGTTAAAATGGGGATAATAATAATAACCTAAATATTTATGCATGGGGAAGCATAAATAATGATATATGTTTTCAAGCACAGCAGACCATGGTGTCCTAGGTGTTAGATAGTGAAAAAGCACATTTCCTTTGTATAAATATGTAACAGGGGGGCTTGTTTCCATGATGAAAATAAACATCCCAAACTATGTTGAATGGAATCCTATGCCCATCTTAAATTTATTCTCCCCTTAGTTTTACTAAACTCTGGATCTTTCTACAAAGTTGATGTCATTATTATTAAAAGTGATTCAGAGGCTAAATAGAATAAAAATATCTCTGATCCCTATTTCAATCTCTTAAAATCCAAGGATTTTATCATGTAGGCCAATAGTTTTCAGCCTGAGGTGATTCTGCTGCACAGGAGGGCCTTTGGTAATACCTGGAGACAATTTTGTGGGTCACAACAGAGAGAATACCTCTGGCATCTGGTGGGGAGAGGCCAGGCATGACACTAAACATCCTCCAGTGCAAAGAACAGTTCCCCAAATAATGAATTATATGGCCACAGTTTTGATTGTGCCAAGTTTGGAAAATACACTATAAACCATTTCCATTAATTCACTCAACAAGTAATTATTAAACAACTCTGGTATACCAGACACTATGCTGTATGCCAAGATAAACTGAAAAGAGAGAAAGAGATCCTGAATTTAGAGTTCACGTAGTGGGGAAGAAGGACAATTAAATAAGCAGTTAAACATTGAATATGGGAATATATTTTGATAAGTGAGAATAAGAACCACATGTCTAGAAAAAATTATGGTCTTACAGCCATAACATAAAACCATAGGAGTGGTTATTGTAAACTTTTATAATCAATGACAATTCCATAAACACATAAGCAAGTAAATCCAGAACCAGTTTTAAACCTACCTAACTGATGAGTGACTACTCACTTCAGTGAACATGCCTCTAAAAACCAACCAGTGAGTGATAGCTCATGTTTTCAAAGTCAGCAACCAGGTGAACTCATGCCAGGGAACTAACTTCTAAAGTTAATACCAACCCACTACTGCCTCTGTAGCCAACCAAAATACAAACAAAACATGTATCTAAATCTTATGCCAATCCACTTCTGATTCTGTAGCCAATTCAAAATATTCTTCTGCATCTAGTTCAAATCTAATGTCCAAAGCTTAGGGAAGATATTAGAAGTTGTGCTAAATCCTCAAAAAAAAAAAAATCAAAGTATTGTACCACTGAAAATAAACCCATAACTTCAAATCTTTCCTGTATTAATCACATCCCTTCTGAGCCTCCAAAAGCACTTCTTAGTGAAAAAAATATAAAAAAAAAAATCATGGCTAAACAGACACATGAGAAAATGCTCAACAACACTCGGCATCAGGGAAACACAAACCACAATGAGATACCACCTCACACCAGTCAGAATGGCTAAAATTAAGAAGTCAGGAAATGACAGATGTTGGCAAGGATGCAGAGAAAGGGGAACCCTCTTACACTGTTGGGGAGAATGCAAACTGGTGCAGCCACTCTGGAAAACAGTATGGAGTTTCCTCAAAAAGTTGAAAATAGAGCTACCCTATGACCAACAATCACATCGCTAGGTATTTATCCCAAAAACACAAATGTAGTGATCCAAAGGGACACCTGTACCCCAATGTTTATAGCAGCAATGTCCAACAATAGCCAAACGATAGAAAGAGCCCAGATGTTCATCAACAGACGAATGGTTAAATAAGTAGTATGGAATACTACTCAGCCTTCAAAAAATGAAATCTTGCCATTTGCAATGATGTGGATGGAACTAGAGGGTACTATGCTGGGTGAAAGAAGTCAATCAGAGAAAGACAATTATCATATGATCTCACTCTTACGTGGAACTTAAACAAAACAGGATCATGGGGAAGGGAAGGAAAAATAAAACAAAATGAACTCAGGGAGCCAAACCATAAAAGACACTTAATCATCAAAAACAAATTGAGGTTTACTGGAGGGAAGGGGAAGTGGGATAACTGGGTGATGGACATTAAGAAGGGCACATGATAAAATGAGCACTGGGTATTAGATAAGACTGATGAATCACTGAACTCTACCACTGAAACTAATGATATACTATATGTTAATTAATTGAATTTAAATTTTAAAAAAGAAAGAAAAATTACGGCTAGAACTATGTTAACTATGTTAACAATGTTTTCTTCTAGGTTCAATTTCTTTTTAACCCAAGACCCTTTGTTAAACCTGAAATACCCCCCACTACTCCAGCCTTTCCCTTATAACCCAATTCTGGTATCTAACACTGTCATACACAACACAACACACATGAGGCCAGTTGAAAACTTCAGTTCTAGGGATGCCTGGGTGGCTCAGTGGTTGCATTCGGCTTCGGCTCAGGTTGTGATCCCAGGATCTGGGATCAAGTCCCACATCCGGCTCCTGCGAAGAGCCTGCTTCTCCCTCTGCCTATGTCTCTGCCTCTCTCTCTCTCTCTCTCTATCTCTATCTCTATCTCTGTGTGTGTCTCTCATAAATAAATATTTTTAAAAAGAAAAGAAAACTTCAGTTCTTGAAAGATTGGTCATCACTACACTATGTAAAAAATGAATGAGGAAAAGGAGGTTGATGAGTGGAGTCAACTGTGAGAGAGTTTAACAGATAGTCCAGATGAAAGAGGACTCTGAGACACCTGGGTGGTTCAGTGGTTAAGCAGCTGCCTCTGGCTCAGCTCATGATCCCTGGGTCCTGGGATGGAGTCCCTCATTGGGCTCCCCACAGGGAGCCTGCTTCTCCCTCTGCCTGTGTCTCTGTCTCTCTCTGTGTGTCTCTCATGAATAAATAAATAAAATCTTAAAAAGAACATGGAAACCTCAACATAGAAGTACATGCACTCAGCGTCAACACCACTTAATGATTTACTTCATAAAGGAATAGAGAGTTGGGAGGAGTAAAGGAATGACCACATGACTCCCATGTGGGCCTCTGGGTTGTACCACTCACTGGGGAGCCAAATATAGAAGAAAGAGGGTATTTGAGGAAAAGATGAGAACAGTTTCAGATACATTAAATTTGAGTGTTCTGAAGGACAAAATAGAGATATAAGGTCAGAGGGTGAATATTTAAATATGATTCAAGAAAAAAGTCTGGGCTAAAGACATATTTGGGAGCTTTCACATATAGATTGTAATTGAAGCCATAAGACCAAATACGCTGGCCAGGAGACCAGGATTACCCAGGTAATCCTCTGCATTTGTGCTTTAAAAGCTGTGGCATAAGGATGATCATTATGACCGGCATATCAAGATAAGTAAAAGGTATTGGACTTAAAATGATGAAAAAAATATGACTGGACAGGACCAGAGTCCTTTTCTTTTAATTGAAGCTGACAAGGGACTTTGCCAATTCCCAAGCAAAGAAGGACCTGGAATTAATATAAAGAAATCCTAAATATCCTTTTTAGTCAACTTGTATATATCTAATTTAAACCAAATCAATCAATACTTATTTCATGCATAAACTATGGTTTACCTATTTCAAACTGGGAATTTCTTTTTGAGCAATAAGTATCTTGACCATATTTCCAAAATTTCATTCTACATTTTTCCTCCAAAGAACTGCTGGAGCTCTAAAGAATTTCACATGAAATCCAAAGATATGCCTTCTGCCTAATTAGAGGTCACTGCTAAGAAGCAGCCACTTAATTATTTCTGTGTCTTTTGTAAAATGTTGAAAATATTACCTGCTCTGTCATCCATGTTTCTTATGCAATGAGCAATTGTGAGAAATTCCTCTTTACCCCTACACTTTTATCCAGGGATGATTGTATCTCTGCATGTTAAGAAATAGTAGCCCTATAGATATTTATAAGACATGACTGAAATAATAATAGCTACATTTTATTAACAACTTACTAAAGGATAAAATACATTACTCCACTCAATCATGAAGACAGACACAGGTAAAGAACTTAGGGCTCACAGAGTTAAAGAATTTGCCAAAGTCATAGAACTTGGAAATGGTGGTGTTTTTTACTATTAAGGCGTATGACTACTATAAGGATCATACTCCAGCCTCTTATTAGCTGTGTGGGTGTGGGTGTAGGTGTGTGGTTGTGACCTTGGGTAAGTGTTTATCTGTGTTTCAATATTCTCATCTATAAAATGGAAAAACTAATGCTACATACATCATATGGCTTTTGTGGAGTTTAAAATGGTTAATTCATATAAAGAATGTATACTAATTTCGGCAATATGAATGTTGAATAAAGCTATGATGATGATGATGATGATGATGATGATGATGATGATGATTTCATTAGACTTCCTGACTTTCTTCTAGTTGATCCTAAGTAATGGCTGAGTCCCTAACTGAACTGATGAGGAGGAGGATAATAGTGATAATACTAATAGCCACATTAATAAGGACCTACCATACTCTAGTCAGCCTGTTAGATACTTTGCATTAGATATCTGTTTCTTCACAGAAACTCTGTGCCCGATGTCAGCATTTTGCCCCATTCACTCAATCCTCAGGAAAATCCACACTGATTCTCACTTTCATTATTTCACCAAATTAGCTTTTATATAGGTCATCAATGATCTGCCTAATACTAAATCCAAAGAGCATTCACCGTCCTAATCATGATCTCTCTGTAGCACATAATATTTGAAAACTCCATCCTTGAAATCTGCCTTATTCTTTAATTTTGTAACACCACACTCTCCCATATAAAGTCACTCTTTAATCTCCTTTCCTGGCTCAATAATGTTATGCATTTGTTTCATGAATATAAAGAATGAAAATACATCGTTCTCCATCTGTGTTACTATCTTTTCCACACAATTTGCTCTGTCCTCTAAAGAACTGTAAAATTTAAAAGTTCAGAAAAAAATTACTGTCTAGATACTGAAACTAGAAAAGATATTTCAAATAAAATGTTCCAAGTGGCTCTTCATAAGTAAAAATAATACCATTTCAAAATACATAAAGCAAAAACTGATAGAACCACAAGGATAAATAGACAGATTCACAATTGCAGCAAGAGATCTCAATATATCTTTCTCATAATGGATGGAACAGACTTGAACACTTTAAGTCGCTGTAACCTGATTGACATGTATAGAACAGTGTACCCAACAACAACAGAGCGTATGCTTTCCAACTACAAGCAGAATATTTACCAATATAAATTCTCCTGAACTGTAAAATGATTTTAAGAAATTCAAAACATTCAAAGTATGTTCCAGAACCAAAGTGGAATTAGATTAGAAATTAATAACAGAAAGATCTCTGGAAAATCCTCAAGTATTTCAAAATTAAGCAACATAGTTCTAAATAACAATGCGCTATTTGTTTTTGAAGGAATCAAAAAGAGAATGAGAAAGTATATTTCGAACTGCAAGAAAATTAAAATACAAGATTTGTGAGATGCCACTACGGTAGTACACAGGGTTTAAATTTAGAACATTAGATGCCTACATAAGAAAAGAAAAACGGTCTCATACTGATGATAAAAGCTTCCAATTTGTGAAAAGCAAAGTAAAAGCTTACTTACTCTAAACAAAAGGAAAAAAGTCAGCAAAAGTAAGGAAACAATAAATACCAGAGGAATACTTAGAGAAATATTCAACAGAAAACAGGACAAATAATGTAGAAAATCAATAGAAAAAAAAATTGGTTGTGGTAGAAAGAATTCTGAGATGGTCCACCAAGATTCAGTGCCCTGGTCTACACGGTCTTCAAAATCCCCTCTCCTTGACTGTGGGCAGGAAAGATGAATAGGATAGAGTATCTCTCCCAAGATTATGTTACATTTATAGCAAAAGAGATTTTGCAAGTATAATTAAGCTGCCTAATCAGTTGACTTTGAGTTAATCAAAAAGGCAGTAAAAGTCAGGTGATCCCTTAAAAGGGCTAAGCAGCAGGAACAGGCATCCTCATGCTGGTTGAAGAGGATGCCATATGGCAAGATTCTGGGGAGGCCTGTAGGAACTGAGAACAGTCCCTTGGCTAACAACTAACAAGAAAATGGGTATCTCAGTCATACAGCCATAAGGAGATGAGTTCTGCCAATAGCCAGTCAGCTTGGAAGGGGATCCCAAGCTTCAGATGACCTCAGAGTCCTGGCCAACACCTTGATTTCAACCAGATGACCGAGCTGTATCATGCTCAGATTTCTGACCCAAAGAAAAAAGAAGATACTGAATTTGTGTTGCTTTAGACCACTAAGTTTATGGTCATTTGTTATGAGACAACTAATACAATGGATCTTTGAGAAGACCAATAAAATTGATGAACCCCTAGTCAGAATGATCAGGAAAAAAGATAAAATGCAAATTAAGAATATCATAATTTTAAAAAGAGAATATCATGAATAAGAAGGGTACAATCACTTAAAATTCTACAGATAATTAAAGGATAGTAAGGGGATATTATAAATAACTGTATGCCAATAAACTCAACAACTTCGACAAAATGGAAAAATTCCTTTCAAGCACTATGAAAGCTCACCAAAGGAAAAATAGATAATTGATAGACCTATATCTATTAAATAAATTGAATTAATAAAAGAATAAATTGAGAATTTCTCAATTTATAAAGGAATATGTGTTTTGGTACCCACATATTTCTCAATTTTTCTACTTTTTTCTACTCTAAAACCTTTTTCTACTCTAAACAGCATCGGATAAATCTCTTGAAGTGTTAATGTAGACTCCCTCTGTCAAACCTCTATATCTTCTCCTATACGGGGAGTGGCTCTTTGACCATTCTATTTATTCTATGGTAATTGATCTCTTTATATTTTCTCTCTCTTCAGGAGTCAGTTTTGGTAAACTATATTTTCCTTAAGATTATCCAATTTTTCCATGTTTTCAGATATGTTTATATAGATTTGAAAAACTTGACATACTTAAGAAATTAAAAGAAGTAGCTTATGATTCCTTTGGTTACCTAAATATCGACATTACTTTTTCTTATTTTCCTCATTTACATTTTTTCTTTTTCTAAAGTTAGTCAAAGTGTGTCTATTTTATCTCTCCTCCCCACCACAACAGCTATTTTTAGATTTAATTCTTATTATTTTTTGTTTTAATTTACTTACTTTCCATTTTTGAAATCATTGTCCTAATTTCTACTTTCTTTACATTTATATTTTTTTTCTTATAACTTTGGTGGTTAAGGTTTAATTCATTGATTTTTTTCTTCTTGCTTATTAAAACAAATGTTTAATGGTACAAATTATCCTCTGAATATTTCCTTAGCTATATATATTATGTATAATATATAAATATATTTTTATTATATGGAAACTAAATATAGATAATATATCAAAAATGTTATGTGTGACTATATTATATTATATATAAACATATTACTTTTATGTATAATTTCAAAATATATAGTCAATAAACAAATAAATAATTATTAAATGTATATAGCTAAACTTGTGCAGTCACTCTGGAAAACAGCATAGAGGTTTCTCAAAAAGTTTAAAATAGAGCTACCCTATGATCTAGCAATTGCACTGCTAGGTATTTACCCAAAAGATACAAAAACCCAAAGGGATACATGCACCCTGATGTTTATAGCAGCATTATCTACAATAGCTAAATTATGAAAACAGTCCAAGCATCCATCAGCTGATGAATGGATAAAGAAGATGTGTATATATATATATATGTGTGTGTGTGTGTGTGTGTGTGTGTGTGTGTGTGTGTATAGGAATGGAATATTGCTTAACCATAAAAAGAATGAAATCTTGCCATTTGCAACAACATGGATGGATCTAAAGAGTATTATACTAAGAGAAATAAGTCAATCAGAGAAAGACAAATATGATATGATTTCACTCGCATGTGGACTTTAAGAAACAAAACAAATGAGCAAAGGAAAGAGAGAGGCAAACCAAAAAACAGACTCTTAAATATAGAGAACAAACTGATGGTTACTAGAAGAGAGGTGAGTGAGGAGATAAGTAAAATAGTTTATGGGGATTAAGGAGTACACTTATGCTGAACACTGGGTAATGTATGGAATTGTTGAATCATTATATTGTACACCTGAAACTAATATAACACTGTATGTTGAATATATTAGAATTAAAATAAAATAAAATAAAATGAAATTTTAAAAGAATGAAATCTTGTGGTTTGTAAAAATACGGATTGAGGTAGAGAATATCATGCTAAGTGAAATAAGTCAGAGAAACAAATACTTCACTCGTATATGGAATTTAAGAAACAAAACAAATGAATAAAGAGTGGCAGGGAGAGAGAAGCAAACCAAGAAACAGACTCTTAACTACAGAGAACAACTGATGGTTACTAGAGGGGAGGTGGGTGGGGAGATAGAGGAAATATTGGGGGATTTAAAAAGTTGGGGATTAAATGTTGGGGATTAAAAAGTACACTTACCATGATGAAAAAATAAAATAAAATGATTTTTAAAATTCTCTTCCAGTGGTGATAACCAGGTGAAAAGTGTGTCAAGAAACTTCTTGTTTTAGAAAAGTTTCAGCTAATATAGTCGCCAATACACTTATAAATTCCCTTTAAAATACCCATGTAGATCGGGGCACTTGCGTGGCTGAGTTGGCTAACCATCTGACTCTTGGTTTTGACTCAGGCGGTGACCTGAGGGTCCTGAGATCAAGCCCTGTGTTGGGGTCAGCACTCAATAAGGAGTCTGCTTGAGATTCTCTCTCTCCCTCTCCCTCTGCCCCTCTTTCACCCCCTAACTAAATAAATAAATCTTAAAAAAATAAAAATAAAAAAGAGATAGCCAAATAAAAATCAATCACCAGTCAAAAGGTAGTAATAAGAAATATACAAAAGAAGAAATATAATAAGTTAGAAATATTTGAAAATATACCTAACCTCACCAGAAGCCAAAGAATATAAATTAAACTTAAAAGCATATTAAATGATGAGGCCAATGATAAACTGGGGAAAACATCATAAATATATAAAGATCTTAGAAATTAAAAAGAAAACTAGGAATACTATAAGGGATATGCAAAAATGTGAATAGCTAATTTGCAAAAGAGAAAATATAGTTAGATATTTATGAAAATATTTAACCTCATTTTTAATCAAGTTAACACACATTAAAATAATTAAGTATTTATTCATCTATCATCTTTGGACAGATTTTCTTTTTAATGAAGAGATTCCATGCCCAGAAAGCAGTGGAAAATGGTCTTTCTCATGAATTGCTGATTAAGTTAAATTATGATATGCTGTATAATTAGGCTGCTGATAATAAGATCAAATTTTATATAACCTTTGATTCACTAACTCTAGTTACAGAAATTTAACCTTAGGAAATAAACATGAGTGTGAGTATAGAAGTATCTTTAAGCAACATTGTGTGTCATGGGTGAGGATGGGGAGAAGGCTGGTGAAAAATCTATCAGGTCAAAACTTTGTCCCCCTAAACATGAGAAATATATAAAATAAATAAATGAGGTGTGTCATAGGATGGTTCAGGACTATCAAGCCATGAAATTCACAGTATAAAAGAATACTCAATGACATGGAAAAAAGTTCATATGTGTTCTGAATTTTAAAAATCAGGTTATAATATATATAAGATGGCCTAATTCAAGTTTTAAAAAATATGAACACACACTGAGAAGCATAAGCAAATGATAACTGTGATTATCTATAGATGCTGAGAGTGGTATGAAAGATTTATAATTTTCTTTATATTGCTCCATTTTCAAATTTTTATAAAAAACAATTGTTCTAAGCAGAAAATACAGCTTTTACCATTATAAATGAATGCAACAGCTACTTTTTCTTCTTCCCTTTACTCATAACCATATTAAAAGTAATGTTAAAGAGGTGTTCCAGATTTTTTTTTCTGCTTAGGTTTTCTATGCTGAGTGCATCAAGTTATCACTCCATTATGGGAAAATAAATCCATACAGGATTTGGTTGTGTGAAGTGAAGTAGCTATCTATAATCCTATATGACAGTGAGAAATTCTCATGGAAAGAATAGTTAAATTCTTGAGAATATGGACTGGCTTTTCAAATACAAAGTTAAACAGAGATTTGGGGAAGCATGAAGGTCTTCTCTTTACGTTAGCTACATATGAATTCTTCCTTTTAATACTGTATTCTATGTAGGAATGAATAAAGAACATCAGATATCCATTCGGCTGCAGGTACTTAGGAAATTGCAATGATGATGTATTCATAGCTGTTTTATTTCCTTGACTTACCATGTAATCAGATAACATTTCCAGATCAAAGTCTATCTGAGAACACTGAGATAAAGCCCCAAATATTTCAAGCCTATTTTATTTTACATCCATACATTAAATATATTTAGAGAAAACAATCCTTAGAAATTTGCACATACATATTGAGGTTACGATCCAAACAGATTTGACCATTTCTCAGGCAATAGGTCTGCTTCATCCAGAGATAAATTAATTGTAAATATGTAATTATCACCATGAAAATCCTAAGACAAAATAAAGTGCAACAAACTCCATATTAATCACAGTCTTCCATGGTGATAGGAAAAGAAGCTTTTAGAAAACCTGAAGCCATTTGGCAAGTGTGTATGAGAAGGCAGACAGAAGAGGCAGGAGAGTGGATAAAGGATAGGAAGAGAACCAAATTGTCAAAAGTGGCTACTGTTAAACCTCAAGAAAGAAGAAAGAGAAGCCAGAAAAGTATTTTAAAATTTATTTTACAAAAAAAGTATTCACAGTAGATAAGAAGATAACAATATGATCACAATTCTTGATGTCAGCACCCTTCAAAAAAATATAAATCCCCAGAAAAATAAATGAAAACAATTGCATTTACAATTTCACCTAAAAGAATAAAATACCTAGAAATAAATTTAACCAAGAAGGTGACAGTACCTGTACTCCAGAAACTATAAAACAGTAATGAAAGAAATTGAAGATGGCACAAATGGAAAGATATTCCATGCTAATGGATTGAAACAGTATCACTAAAGTGTCCATACTATCAAAATACTTTGGTATTTGCTAAACAAAAGCAATCTACAGGTTTAATACACTTCCTATTAAAATGCTAACAGTGTTTTTCACACAACTAAAAAAAAATAATACTAAAATGTGTGTGGAACCACTAAGGACCCTAAATAGCCAAAGTATTCTTGAGAAAGAGCAAAGGAGGGGTATCACAATCCCTGATTTCAAGACATACTACAAAGCTGTAATAAAAACAGCATGGCAGATATCTTCTCCCATTCTGTAGGTTGTCTTTTAGTTTTGTTGACTGTATCCTTTGCTGTGCAAAAGCTTCTTATCTTGACGAAGTCCCAATAGTTCATTTTTGCTTTTGTTTCTTTTGCCTTCGTGGATGTATCTTGCAAGAAGTTACTGTGGCCGAGTTCAAAAAGGGTGTTGCCTGTGTTCTTCTCTAGGATTTTGATGGAATCTTGTCTCACATTTAGATCTTTCATCCATTTTGAGTTTATCTTTGTGTCTGGTGCAAGAGAGTGGTCTAGTTTCATTCTTCTGCATGTGGATGTCCAATTTTCCCAGCACCATTTATTGAAGAGACTGTCTTTCTTCCGATGGATAGTATTTCCTCCTTTATCAAATATTAGTTGACCATAAAGTTCAGGGTCCACTTCTGGGTTCTCTATTCTGTTCCATTGATCTATGTGTCTGTTTTTGGAGAAGATATTTGCAAATGACATATCAGATAAAGGGCTAGTTTCCAAGATCTATAAAGAACTTCTTAAACTCAACACCAAAGAAACAAACAATCCAATCATGAAATGGGCAAAAGACATGAAGAGAAATCTCACAGAGGAAGACATAGACATGGCCAACATGCATATGAGAAAATGCTCTGCATCACTTGCCATCAGGGAAATACAAATCAAAACCACAATGAGATACCACCTCACACCAGTGAGAATGGGGCAAATTAACAAGGCAGGAAACAACAAATGTTGGAGAGGATGCGGAGAAAAGGGAACCCTCTTACACTGTTGGTGGGAATATGAACTGGTGCAGCCACTCTGGAAAACTGTGTGGAGGTTCCTCAAAGAGTTAAAATAGACCTGCCCTACGACCCAGCAATTGCGTTGTTGGGGATTTACCCCAAAGATACAGATGCAATGAAACGCCGGGACACCTGCACCCCGATGTTTCTAGCAGCAATGGCCACAATAGCCAAACTGTTGAAGGAGCCTCAGTGTCCATCGAAAGATGAATGGATAAAGAAGATGTGGTCTATGTATACAATGGAATATTCCCCAGCCATTAGAAATGACAAATACCCACCATTTGCTTCAACGTGGATGGAACTGGATGGTATTATGCTGAGTGAAGTAAGTCAGTCGGAGAAGGACAAACATTATATGTTCTCATTCATTTGGGGAATATAAATAATAGTGAAAGGGAATATAAGGGAAGGGAGAAGAAATGTGTGGGGAAATATCAGAAAGGGAGACAGAATGTAAAGACTGCTAACTCTGGGAAACGAACTAGGGGTGGTAGAAGGGGAGGAGGGCGGGGGGTGGGAGTGAATGGGTGACGGGCACTGGGGGTTATTCTGTATGTTGGTAAATTGAACACCAATAAAAAATAAATTAAAAAAAATAAAAAATAAAATAAAAACAGCATGGTACTGGCACAAAAACAGACATCTAGGTCAATGGAACAGAATAGAGAGCCCAGAAATAAACCCACAATTATGTGGTTAATTACTCTTTGACAAAGGAAGCAAGAATATGCAATGGGAAAATATCTCTTCAATAAATGGTGCTGGGAAAACTGGACAGCTACATGTAAAAGAATGAAACTGAAACACTTTCTAACACCATACACAAAAATAAACTCAAAATGAATAAAAGACCTAACTGTATGGGACGCCTGGGTGGCTCAGTGGTTAAGGGCCTGCCTTCAGCCCAGCGCCTGATCCTGGAGACCCCGGGATCTCCCCACAGGGAGCCTGCTTCTCCCTCTGCCTGTGTCTCTGCCTCTCTCTCTCTCTGTTTCTCATGAATAAATATATTAAATCTTAAAAAAAAAAAAAAGGACTAACTGTAAAAACCATAAAAATCCTTGAGGAGAACAGAGGCAGTAATTTCTTTGACGTCAGCCATAGCAACATTTCTCTAGATGTGTCTCCTAAGCCAAGGTAAGCAAAAGCAAAAATAAAACATTGAGATTACATTTTAAAACGATTTTTGCACAGAAAAGGAAACCATCAACAAAACAAAAAGACACCTTACATAATGGGAGTAGATATTTGCAAATGATATGTCTGATAAGGGGTTAATACTCAAATTACATAAAGAACTTATACAACTCAACACCAAAAAAAAAGCCCACCAAGAAACCAATAATCTGATTAAAGGTAGGCAGAGGACCTGAATAGATAATTTTTCCAAAGAATACATACAGATGGCCAAAAGACACATGAAGATATTCCACATCACTAATCATCATGGAAATGCAAATCAATACCACAATGAGATATCACCTTATACCCATCAGAATGACTAAAAGAAAAAAAAAAAAAAAGAAAGACAAGAAATAATGAGTGTTGGTAAGAATGTGGAAAGGAGGAACCTCATGCACTGTTGATGGGAATGTAAATTGGTACAGGCACTGTGGGAAACAGCATGCAGGCTCCACAAAAAAAACAAAAAACAAAAAAAAAAAATTTTAAAAACAAATACCATATGACCCAGTAATTCCACTACTAGGTATTTACCCAAAGAAAATGAAAGCACTAATTCAGAAAGATACATGCTCCCCTATGTTTATTGAAGCATTATTTACAATAGCCAAGATACGGAAGCAAACTAAGAGTCCATTGATAGACAAATGGATGAGGGAGATGTGGAGTACACACACACACACACACACACACACACACTGGAATATTACACAGCTATATAAAGGATAGGATGATGCCATTTGCATCATTTGCCTATGGATAGACCTAGAGGGTATTATGCCAAGTGAAACAAGTCAGACCGAGAAAGACAAATATCATATGATTTCATTCATGTGTGAAATTTAAGAAACAAAACAAATGAATAGAACAGAGCTTTAAACACAGAACAAATTGGCAGTTGACAGAGGGGATATGGGGTGGCATGGGTGACATAGGTGATGGGAATTAAGAGTACACTTACCTCGATGAGCACTGAGTAATGTATAGAATTACCGAATCACTATACTGTACACTTGAAACTAATATAACATTGCATGTTAACTATGTTGGAATTTTTTAAAATGCAAACCTTTTCTCATGTGAAAAAGGGAGTTACGGATACAAGGGGCAGACTCAATGATCCAGCTTGCTAAAAGAATATCTTTTTTTAAAAAAAGATTTTATTTATTCATGAGAAACACACACACAGAGAGAGGCAGAGACACAGGCAGAGGGAGAAGCAAGGTCCTTGCTTCCGGGTAAATTTTTGTTCTTAATAACTGATTTTTATTAGTATTTTATACAGCAAGCTATATTTCTCAATTCAATGTTAATCCTTTTTTATTTATTTAAAATTGGTGCCTAACATTACTTTAATTTTGGGTGTACAACATAGTAATCTGATCTTTTAAGTCGTTACCATCTATCACCATACAATTGCCCCCTTGATTCATTTCACCCACCCCACCAATCCCCTTCCCTGATGATAACCAAAATCTGTTCTCTGTATCTATGAGTTTTTCTTTTGTTTTTAACATTCCACAAGTAAAATCATAAGATATTTGTCTTTGACTTATTTCGCTTATCATAATTCCCTTAAGCTTCATCCATGCTATCACAAATAGCAAGTTATCATTCTTTTTATTGGATGAGTAGTATTCCATTATATATATATGTATATATATGTTATATTCCATTATATATGTACCATATATATACACACACTATATATGTACACACACTATATATATGTGTGTATATATATGGTGTGTGTGTGTGTGTGTGTGTGTATATATATATATATATATATATATATATATCCATTGGTGAACGTTCAGGTTGTTTCCATGTCTTGGCTATTGTAAATAATGCAATGAACATTGGGTGCATATTTCTTTTCAAGTTAGTGTTTTAATTTTCTTTGGATAAATACTCAGGAGTGGTATAGCTGTATCATTTGATAGTTCTATCTTTAATATTTTGAGGAGCCATCATACTGTTTTCCATAGTGGTTGTATCAATTTGCATTCCCATAAACAGTATGAGAGTTCCCTTCTCTCCACATCCTCTCCAACATTTATGATTTCTTGTCTTTTTGATACTAGCCATTCTAAAAATGTGAGATGAAATCTCATTGTGGCTTTGACTTGCCATTTCCCTGATACTGTGTTGTTGAACATTTTCTCATGTGTCTGGTGGCCATCTGTATGTCTTCTTTGACAAAATATCTGTTTAGATCCTCTGCCCATTTTTTTTTAATTTAAATTCAATTAGCCAACATAGAGTATATAGTTTCAGATGTAGTGTTCAATAATTTATCAGTTGTGTATTATACCCAGTGTTCATCATATCACGTGCCCTCCTTCATAGCCATTTTATGTTTTTGCCATTGAGTTCTTTACATAATTTGAGTATTAATTTCTTATAGGATATATGATTTTGCAAATATTTTCTCCCATTCAGTAGGTTGCCTATTCATTGTGTCGATGATTTCCTTTGGTGTCAGAAGCTTTTTAGTTTGATTAGTTCCATTTGTTTATTTTTGGCTTGTGTTGTCTTTGGTTTTGGAGTCCAATCCAAAAATTCAATGCCAAGACAGATGTTAAGAAGTTTAGGGCCTATGTTTTCATCCAGGAGTTTTATGACTTTAAGACTGCCTAAGTTTTCTTACAAGAGTTTTATAGTTTCAAGTTTTACATTCAATTCTTTAATCCATTTTAAGTCATTTTTTGTGTATGGGGTATGATAGTGGTCTGATTTTAATTTTTTGCATGTGGCTGTCCAGTATTCCCAGCACCTTTTCTTGCAGGAACTGTCTTTTCCTCATTGTATATTCTGGACTCCTTTGTCATAAATGGACTATATAGGTTTATTTCTGGGTTTTCTGTGCTATTCCATTGATCCAAGTGTCTGTTTTTATGCTAGCACTACACTATTTTTTGATTAATATAGCTTTGTATTATAGTTTGAATCCAAGAGCATGATACATCCAGCTTTTTCTTTCTCAAGATTGCTTTGGCTATTAATCTTTTGTGGTTCCATATACATTTCGGAATTATTCACTCTACTTCTGTGAAAAATATCCTTTTAGTAGGAATTGCCCTGAAGCTGTAGATTGCTTTAAGTGATGAGGACTTTTCAATGATTAATTCTTCCAGTCCAAGAGCATGGCATATTTTTCCATTTATTTGTGTCTTTTTTGATGTTTCTTATCAGTATCTTATAGTTTTTAAAGTGAGGTCTTTCACTTTAGTTAAATTTATTTCTAGGTATTTTATTATTTTTGAAGCATTTTTAAGTGGAACTGTTTTCTTTATTTGTTTCTGATAGTTCATTATTAATGTATAGAAATGCAACAGATTTCTGCATGGCAATTCTGTATCTTGTAACTTTACTGAATTCATTAATTCTAACAGTTCTTCAGCAGTCTTCAAGGTTTTCTATATATATTATCTTGTCATCTGAAAATAGTGACAATTTTGATGACTTTTAATTTTCTTCTTGCCTAATTACTGTGTGTAGAATTTCCAATATTATGTTGAATAAAAATGGGACAAGTGGGCATCCTTGTCCTGTTCCTGATCCTAGAGGGAAAGTTTTTAGCTTTTCACCATTGAGTACAAATTTGTCATATATGGCCTTTATTATACTGAAGAACAGTCTCTCTATATCTACTTTTATTGAGGATTTTTATCATAAATGCATGTTGAATTTTCTTAAATGCTTTTTCTGCATCTATTAAAATGATCATATGATTTTACCCTTCATCCTGTTAATGTGGTATATCACATTGATAGACTTGTGAATGTTGAACCATCCTTATATCCATTGAATAAGTGTACATATTTAATGTGTACATATTTCTTATATACTGTTGAATTTATTTTGTTAATATTTTGTTGAGGATTTTTGCATCTATGGTTATCAGGAATATTGGCCTATAATTTTCTTTCTTCCTTTGTGTGTGTGTGTGTGCACACATGTGTGAGTGTCTGTCCTGGCCTGGTTTGTGGTGTTTAGTAATGCTGACCTTATAAAATGAGTTTTGAAGTATTCCCTCCTCTTTAGTTCTTTGGGAAGAGTTTAAGGAGGCTAGGTATTTAATCTTCTTGGACTGTTTGGTAGAATTCACCAGTGAAACTGCCTGGTCCTGGATTTTTGCTTATTGGGAGATTTTTGATTACTGAATCACTATCCATACCAGTAATCAGTCTATTCAGATTTTCTATTTCTTCCTGATTTGGTTTTGGAAGATTGTATGTTTCTAGGAATTTATGCATTTCTTCCAGATTGTCCAGTCTGTTGGCATATAGTTGCTTATAGTAATTTCTTATAATCCTTTGTATTTCTGTGGTGTCAGTTGTAACTAACTTCCCCTCTTTCATTTCTGATTTTGTTTATTTGAGCCCTCTATCTTTTTTCTTTGTGAGTCTAGCTAAAGATTTGTCAATTTTGTTCAGTTTTTCAAAGAACCAGCTCTTAATTCCATTGATCTTTTCTGTAATCTTTTTAGTCTATATTTCATTTATTTCTGTTCTTATCTTTATTATTTCCTTCCTTCTACTACCTCTGGCTTCATTTGTTCTTTTTCTAATTCTTTTAGGTATAACCTTAGGTTGTTTACTTGAGATTTTTCTTGTTTCCTGAGGCAGCCCTGCATTGCTATAAACTTTCCTCTTAGAACTGCTTTTGCTGCATCTCATAGATTTTGAGCAGTTGTATTTCCATTTCCACTTGTTTCAAGGCATTTTTTCATTTCCCTTTTGATTTCTTCATTGCCTCATTGGTTGTTCAGTAGCAAGCTGTTTAATTTCCACATGCTGGCATTTTTTCCCAGCATTCTTCATGTAATTGATTTCTAATTTCATCCCACATGATCAGGAAAGATGCTTGATATAATTTCAATCTTCTTAAATATATTGAGACCTTTTTGTAGCCTGACATATGACCTATTCTGGAGAATTTTCCATGTCCCCTGAAGAAGATAGTGTATTCTGGTTTGTTTGTTTTGTTTTTGTTTTTGTTTTTGTTTTAGATGGAATGCCCTGCAGATATTTCTTAACTCCATCTGGTTTAATGTGTTGTTTAAGGCCAACGTTTCCTTACTAATTTTTTTTCTGGATGATCTATTCATTGAAATAAGTGAAGTATTAAGGTCCCCTATTATTGTACTGCTGTTACTGCTGTTTCTCCCCTTAAGTCTGTTAAAATTTTCTTTATAGATTTAGATGCTCCTGTGTTGGACGCATAAATATTTATGAATGTTATCTCCTTCTGTTGGATGGACCCCTTTATTATTATGTAATGTCCTTCCTTGCCTTCATTACAGTTCTGTTTTAAGTCTATTTTGCCTGTTATAACTACATCAGCTTTCCTTTTGTTTCCATTTGCGTGGAACAACTTTTTCCATCCCTTCACTTTCAGTTTTTGTGTGTTCTTAGATTTGAAGCGAGTTTCTTACAGGCAACATATAGATGGGTCTTGTTTTTTAATCCATTCATCTATTCTATGTGCTTTGGGGAATTTAGTCCATTTACATTTAAAGTAATTATTGATAGGTATGTACTTATTGCCATTTTGTTCATCATTTTCTGGCTGCCTTTGTAATTGTCTCTATTCCTTTCTTTTTTTGCTCTCTTCATTTGTGATTTGGTGACTTTCTTTAGTACTATGTTTGGATGCCTTTCTCATTATCTTTTGTGTGTCTACTATAGGTTTTTGCTTTGTGATTAGCCTGAAATTCACATGTAACAGCCTATATGTAACTATAGGCTATGTAACCACATATGTAACCAACAACTCTGTAACCACATTTTTACTTCCCTCCCCTGCAACATGTCACACTTTGATGTTGTATTTCACTCTTTCTATTTTGTGTATCTCTTAACTGATTATTGTAGTTATTGTAATTTTAGCACTTTCATCTTCTAGTCTTCATACTGGCTTTTTAAGGGCTTATTCCACCATCTTTACTATATGTTTGTCTTTACCAGTGAGATTTTTACCTTTTATATCTTCTTGTTAATGGTTAGTACTTTGTCTTTTGAGCTTAAAGAAATCTCTCTAACACTAGTTGTTAGGACCAGTTTAGTAGTGATGAACTGTTTTGGATTTGGCTGGGCTAGAAAACTCTTAATCTCTCCTTCAGAGTATTCTTGGTTGGGAGTTTTTTCCTCTCAGCAATTTGAATATATCATGATGTTGCACTGGATATCTTTTAAAATCAAATATACACTAACCTGTTCAGGATTTGTGAAACAGAATTCTGACTAGAGCTATTTAAGAGCTTTCCAGATATAATGCTGACTCTCATCTTCATGAAGATATTAGAGAGATGTAGGTGCTCCAAGATGCTTCCTTAAGAACTCTTCCCTAATTTATCCAGTCACAAGTACTTTTTAAGTTTCACATTCCTTCAGCACTCAAAAATCAGTTTCCATTGCAATGTTTGTTAATTCTTTCTTCAAATATATTAAGTGCTTGTAATGTGCATGAAAGGCAGTAGGTTAGAAACAATGCCTTGACTTCAAATAGATGATGTATGATTCAGCTCAGCCACATAGAGCTTTGTAACTTTGGCTAAGTTGCTTCACTTCTCTAACCTTTGTTTTATTCATCTGTAAAGTGAGATAATAATGTGTATTCCTATATACAGTATCTTTTAATTATTATTTTAAAGGTTAAATGAAATAAGGAATTTAAAGCTCTTAGCTCTTGAGTCGAGAGCTAAGGTAAATGCTCATATTATCTATTACTACTTCCACTACTATGACTACTACCTTATACTTGGTTTACTGAAGAGGAAACCAAAGATATAGAATGACCCTGTAGGTGCCAACCCTATAGAATCTCCTAGTCTTAAAGGAGAACATATCATACACTAATGAAATGCTAAGTGACCAAATAAGTATGCTATATAAGTCTTTAAAATCCAGGAACATAAGACGCACAGATGGCAGCACAGTATAGTGATTAATATTGTAAACAATGCTGGAATCAATTGCTTCTGTTTATTTTTTAAGGGATTTTATTTATTTACTCATGAGAGACATAGAGAGAGAGAGGCAGACACAGGAAGAGGAAGAAGCAGGCTCCATGCAGGGAGCTGGATGTGAGACTCGATCCTGGGACTCCAAGATCTTGCCCTGAGCCTAAGGCAGACGCTTAACCTCTGAGCCACCCAGGTGTCCCAATTGCTTCTGTTTAATTGCTGGTAATATTATTGACCAGATGTGTCACCGAAGTCTGATTATTTATGCTTTCTGTCCTTCAGTTTGTTTAAATGTAAAATGAAATAAGAGTACATCCCACATAGGGTCATTGAGAAGATTAAATGAATGAATACTTAAATGAAGAAATAAAGAAAGCATTTTGACAGTGCCTGGCACAAAGTATTTAGTAAATGTTAGTGGCCATTACATACTTCTTTGTATCCAGCTCAAGACTTACCATAGTGATGTGCCAAAGATATTTGTTGGTTTGCTAGAGGTAATGGTATAAATACCAGACCATAGCCCTGTAACTATAATGCCATTAATTTATAATTGAAGTGGAAGGAGTCACTGTGGGCTACAGAAGTAAAATGGGTGCTCCTGAAGACAATCTCTTCCATTTTCTCACTAAGAAAAAGGAAAAAAAACTTTGACAGTTTAAGGAGAGAAGAGAGGACATATGAATAACAGCTATAAAGCAGTACATAACGTAGTATGATATATTAAATGTGGCCCATTATATTGGGTATCCCTGCCTCTAGTAGAGTAGCTTAAACTTGACTCAAACCCCCAACTTCTTGACTTGACTAAGTCCAGTGGTGGTCTCCAAGCATTCTGGAACTCCAAGTACCTTTATTCAGTGTTATTCAAACTGTAGCCATTGATACGTGTTAATCACTGTTCCTTGAGGAAACAAAAGGATGTGGGTTTTCCATGGTTAAATAAGTTGAGGAAACATTGATGAAGTTTAACAGATTACTCAGAGTTTCTTTTAACGTATACACAGCATTTCCCCAATGTATTTGACCATGGAACTCTTTTCTCACAAAAAACCTATCAATATCTTCTATTGCACATAAAGAAGTTGGAGATACACTGCCTTAATTGGAAGGAAAAAACTTACTGGCAAAATAACAGGTAATATGGAGGATATTTACATATTCGAAAAAAGGAAGAATTAATGTTTTGAATACCTATGACATGCCAGAAATATAAATAACCAGTTATATAATCCTTGCATTATATTGTATCTGCATTATATTTTATCACCAAGATTTTATGGATGAAGATTTTAAAACTCAAAAATTAAAACTAAGTCACACAGCTAGTAAGTAAAGGAGGTAGCTCCTTCCATTGATTAAAGTACCTAGCATCTGGGTACTTTGAGCACCTAGAATTGCACGCTGGGTGAAAGGAAGGCTGACAAATAAAAGAGAAAGATTACTCCAGGGTATGTATGCACACCTTTCACTTTGTCATCATTTCACTCCCCAAGTATGTTAACCAAAATCTACTTAGTGTAAGACAGAAAAAGTAGTAAGCCTTAATAATATAAGAAGTTCAGAGTAAATGCAAATTGCTCTAAGAAAAAGCACCAGATGCCACAGAAAATATCGATTATGTTCTTTTCACATTTTAGGACCAAAATTCCTTTAACCTTCACTGAAAAGATTTCACAGCAGGTCCAGTGAGGTACATGAATAGTGAGTCTTTATTTCAGTGGTCCTGGTTTCCTTTGAATATGGAACCAGTAAAATTAAGACAGATACAATTTTTAAACTACACGGGTTAAGAAAGGTACTGGATTCTGGAATCCACATTGAAAATTTTTTCCATACGTGTCCTGGTATATATATTCTATACATATGCATAATCAGTATTGTTGTTCACTGAATATCATGTAACTATGCCCCTCAGGTGCAACCCAACAAGTTATTTTTATAAATTGGATATATTCGTACATTATATTTTTATAAATTGGATACAGTTTCCTTATTGGTTCAAAAGGACTGACACAGATGAATGATTTCCTCAAAGACCATCACACTATCTTTCTGAAATAAGCCCAAGACTTTAATTACCCTGAACTGCAGATTTCCTCCCCTCAGAAAACCTAAAAGCTCAAAGGTATAGAGCCAAGAGCCATGAAATCGCTGGGTTCTGGCCACCTTGGCAATACCCAGGGACACCGGGGTCAGACAACCTTATTTCTCATGAGGAGTACTAGGAATATAATTTGTGACTTAAAAGGAAGCTCATGTCTCCGAGTCGGTGACTATTACCCATTGCTTGGAGGATTTTCCAGAAAGTTGGCCTGAAAACCTCTGACTCATTGCCATTTCTGAACTTGTTAAAAAAAAAATCTTTTGCCTCCTAGGTTATCTTAGAGAAAAGGGGACAGATTTGCCTGCAGATTTGAGAGCATTTCCCCACAACAACCTTATCAGCAGGTAAGGCAGGTACTTCTACTGCCACGTCTAAGCTGTGTAAACTGAGGCTCACACAGCCACAGTGAAGCAAGACTCCAGGGACCGAGTCCAGCACTCCTAATGTGACAACCTTGGCAATGGACACGCATCATAAACTGGAGGGCAAAGTTGGAATCATCACGGAGAACTGCACCTCGGAAGACCTTCTGGTTTCTTTGTCTACATTTCACGAATTTTTTTTTTTCTGAGACAATCACACTTATACCACAGTTGCAAAAACATTAATTTTCTTTTTTTATTTTTATAAATTTATTTTTTATTGGTGTTCAATTTGCCAACATATAGAATAACACCCAGTGCTCATCCCGTCAAGTGCCCCCCTCAGTGCCCGTCACCCAGTCACCCCCACCCCCCACCCGCCTCCCCTTCCACCTCCCCTAGTTCGTTTCTCAGAGTTAGGAGTCTTTACGTTCTGTCTCCCTTTCTGATATTTCCCACACATTTCTTCTCCCTTCCCTTCTATTCCCTTTCACTATTTTTTATATTCCCCAAATGAATGAGAACATATAATGTTTGTCCTTCTCCGACTGACTTCTTTCACTCAACATTAATTTTCTAATCAAAAAAGTCATGGGCGTATATAAAGCGTTTTGTTCCCCCCCCCCCCCCCCCCCACCACCACCCCTTGGTTAAATGAATTGAAAACAGCTCCCCCTCGCTGTCGTTCGAAAAAAACCTTCACCCAAGTTCAGGACGCGGAGCTCGGGCGGAGGGATTCCCGCGGGGCGCGGGGCGCGGGCCCTGCACCTGCCGCGGGCGGTCGCCGTCTACCTGCTAGTTAACAGGTACCCGTGTCGCTTCCTGCAAAGCGCGGGGGCTGCATCCTTCTCGCTCCCTGGCTCCCGTGCCCTGCACCGTGCCGGCCGGGCCGCATCAGGCCGCCGCTCCCGGTCCATCCAAGGGGAGGTCCCCACGACCCAGCAGTGACCCGACCAAGTCCCCACAGCCCGCGGTGGCCCCCTTTGCGCCCATCCCCTGTGGAATCGGGCTTTGTCCGGAGGAGGTCCCAGGAATGCAGTTCAGGGAAGCTCTCTAGGCACCCCGCGCACCCCCAGGGAGCCAGGAGAGCTTTAACCTGCAGTGGAGACGCGCACCGCAGCCGCCCTCCCACCCCGGGGGCCGCTTCGGAGACCTGCGCGCGGCCTTCAGGGCCTCAGACGTGGGCTGGAGGTAACAAAGAGCAGGGTGACCTTTAAGTCACCCAGTTGTTACCCTGCGGGGGGGGGCAGGGGTGGGGAGATGGGGACCCGAGGGGGAGGGGGCGCTGGCTAGCTGCAGGGGTGCAAACCGCAGCGGGAGGAGGCGGGGGTCGCGCTCCAGGTTCCCGCGCAAGGGCGCGCGCCCCGGGGGCGGCCTCGGGGTTGCAGGGGACCAACCCCGCTGCTGCGTCTGCTGGGATGACCACCGGGCTTAAGGTGGCTGTGGCCGCGGCCCCGGGGCAAACAGCGCCAAGGCACGTCCAGCTCTCCGAGTCCCGGCGAGAGGAGCGCGGGAAGGCGCCGGCACCCCGCCCCCCGCCCCCCAGCCCCACCCCCGCGGCGGTGATGCACTGAGGACAAATCACCGACGTCGAGAGGCCGGGGGAGGAGGGGGGGACAAAAAGAGGGAGGAAGAAAGCCCCCAGGAGCGGGGAGGCGAACGGGAGACGGCGGGCACCGAGCAGCCTCCGGCCGCTGGGGCGCTGGAGGGGGAGCGCTTTCCGGGGAAACCGAGGCCGCGAGCACCGAGGGTTCGCAGCGCGCCTCCCCCGCGTCCTCCGAGTCGAGGGGAAGCCGGGCGCGGAACGGGGCCTCCAGGCGACCGAGCGCAGCCCCGCGGGCGCTGGGACAGCGGACCCGGCAGAGCGCAGCGGCCTCCGCCCGGCCGAGCGGGCGCTGCAGCCGCGGCATGCGCATCCCCGGGGGCCCCGGCGCCCCGTCCGCCGGCAACTCCAGCCGCTGGTGGCCTGCGTCCGGCCGCGGAGCCAACGCGAGCGGGGACGCGGGGGCGCTGGCGGACGGCGGCGGGCCCCCGAGGGACGCGCGCAACGAGGAGCTGGCCAAGCTGGAGATCGCCGTGCTGGCCGTGACCTTCGTGGTGGCCGTGCTGGGCAACAGCAGCGTGCTGGTGGCGCTGCACCGCACGCCCCGCAAGACGTCCCGCATGCACCTGTTCATCCGCCACCTGAGCCTGGCCGACCTGGCCGTCGCCTTCTTCCAGGTGCTGCCGCAGATGTGCTGGGACATCACCTACCGCTTCCGCGGGCCCGACGGCCTGTGCCGCGTGGTGAAGCACCTGCAGGTGTTCGGCATGTTCGTGTCGCCCTACATGCTGGTGGTCATGACCGCCGACCGCTACATCGCCGTGTGCCACCCGCTGAAGACGCTGCAGCAGCCCACGCGCCGCTCGCGCCTCATGATCGCCGCCGCCTGGGTGCTGAGCTTGGTGCTCAGCACGCCGCAGTACTTGGTCTTCTCCATGGTGGAGGTGAACAACGTCACCAAGGCCAACGACTGCTGGGCCACCTTCATCCAGCCGTGGGGGCCCCGCGCCTACGTGACCTGGATGACGGCTGGCATCTTCGTGGCGCCCGTGGTGCTCCTGGCCACCTGCTACGGCTGCATCTGCTCGCACATCTGGCGCAGCGTCCGCGGCAGGACGGCCCTGCGCGCGGGGGCGGCGGCGGGCGCGGTCCCGAGGGGCCTCCTGCGGGCGCCCGGGGCCAGCAGCGTGAAGACCATTTCCCGCGCCAAGATGCGCACCGTGAAGATGACTTTCGTGATCGTGACCGTGTACATCGTTTGCTGGGCGCCCTTCTTCATCCTCCAGATGTGGTCCGTCTGGGACGACGGGTTTGTTTGGATCGGTAGGTGCAGGGGGGCTGGGGGGGCGGGAGGAGAGCGCAGGTCCCCCGGGGCCCGCGCTGCTAAACTTCTGCGGGGGCCCCGGGGGACGCCTTGGGCGACATGAACCCAAAACGCAGTTTCTGGGCGTCTCCACCCGCGGACGTTTGGATTCAGCAGATCCAGAACCAGGCCCAGGAATCTGCTTTTGCAGCTTGCAAGGATCCCAAGACGAATCCAGAAGCTGCGCCCTAGGGTCAGCCTGGCGACCGCAAAGGTGCCCGCCCGGTGACTTCTTGCTGCATCTCTAACCGCGGCGCGCTCACACCCTGCGGTCAAGTCTACCGGATACACTGTAGCAACTACTTTCTGCTAGTTTGTTAAAAGTATCACAATCAATACAAAAATTTTGTAGAAATGCGCCCCCCCCCCAAAGGACAAGGATAAACGGACCTATTTTCCTGAAGATTCTTAAGTCAATAATTCTAATTTAGTATTTACTAGGTTTACAAGGTTCCATTTCTTATAATCTTTTCCTTTTTCTTTTTCTTTTTTTCTAAAAATTACTGCAAGATTTTTTTTTCTGGTATTTTAAAGCAGGACTATTGCCAGATTTTTTTTCTGGTATTTTAAAGCAGGATTATTGATAAACTCTAAGTTGGATAAACTAATTAATTTGTCTTTCAGCACTAACTTAACCATACAGCTACAGCCTCCGCACCCAGCTCTTGCAGTAGCCTGTGGAGAATGTCCTCTATACCGACTAGTTTGTTTGATTTTCACTCCTCCACAAACTGAAAAAACGAACTTCACAAGAAACCTACCCCCCCCAAAAAAAATAAAACATTTAATGTTGAGTCTTGAAAAAAGGCATTTCCTTTTAGTAAGAAAAAAAAAAAAAACTTTTCAAATAAGATACATTACAGGAATGTTACCCAGTGGCTGTAGCTGGGAAATAGGTATCTGGAAAGAACTGTCTCCTTTTGTTGTTTGGGATTGGAGTAGGGGGTATAGGTGATATACTTTGGAAGTTACATCTGCAAATAAAACATTTGAAAGTGAATTTATTTCAAACAAATAAAAATACTCGAATGGCTATAATATTACTGATAATAAAGAATACAACATAAATGATATACTTTTGGTTTACCATTTCCTGTCTTGCTTGATCTTAGCCTCCTAACATTACCAATCAAATAAAAAAAACTCAGTCTAATTATTCCTTTATAAGGATTTAGATATAATTTCTAAAAACTTCTCTACTTGTGCCTAAGTATGCTGATGAGTTTCATTCTTTTTGAATACAGCCTTAGCCATGGACCATGATCACCATTAATAGTAGCATGTTAGCACAGAGTATGATGAAATAACCTGCAACTTATTGTAGCATAGCAAGAGTGAGAAGATTCAAGTTTATATTTAATAATCATGTAAAAGCACTTGCTGATTATTCTTTAGAAAAAGTATATTATCAGTGTTATAGTTCTGTAAAAGCTTATAATATTGACACAGTTTACCAGTGCAAACCAGCATAAAATATATCAAAAACTTGTTGGAATTTCCTAATTCAGCTGTTCTTAATATAATTTAATTGTCCAAACCACAAAATTGGTTTTCTTTTAACATCAAAAGGAGCCACAGAAAAGTAACCAAAAAAGACAAAACCCAGCTCCACTAACAAATAATGCATCCTTCGGGGACCTATTACTATGACCCACTCATGTATAGTTTTGTTACAGAATATGTTTAATAGTAAAAAATCTAAAACCACTAAACATGGTCCATATTGTCATACTTTTATTTTAGTTGTTAGGATGAATAGACAGTTTTGTATATGTGGCTATAGACTTTTGGAATTTCATTGAATTTCAGCCATTCTGTAAGCACTGTGTCCGTTACCACATACTAGTGCTAGTATAAAGAATACAAAAATCCTAAAAATAAATTATCTGATATTCTTAACTTTTTGAAAGTCCCATTCATTCTGCTGAAATATTTTTAAGTGGCTTAAGATATTTGAATTGATGTCAATGCATCTTGCTTATGAAAATATTTGACAGCCAGCAATTTCCGTACATTGGTAAACAATATACTTCATTTTCTATATCAACCCTTTTTTTTTGCCCCTTTTAAGAATCCATAGAAAAATGAGTTTATCCGGTGCACATTTCCTTGCTTGTGACTGTTTAAATAATCTCCGCTTATGTTTTTCGTACAGAATCAGAAAACCCAGCCATCACCATCACGGCATTACTGGCTTCCCTGAACAGTTGCTGCAATCCCTGGATCTACATGTTTTTCAGTGGCCATCTCCTGCAAGACTGTGTGCAGAGCTTCCCATGCTGCCAAAACATGAAGCAAACATTCAACAAAGTAGATTCTGACAGTGTGAGCAGAAGACAGACTTCCTATACTAACAACCGAAGCCCGACAAACAGTATGGGCACATGGAAGGACTCCCCTAAAACTTCCAAGTCCGTCAAATTCATTCCTGTTTCAACCTGAACCCACATTCACACAGCCCGCCTCTTGTAAAGAAAGGACTTTGGGGTCCACTGGCTGAATCCAGCTAGAAATCATGAGAAGAAATGAACTTATAGGTGATAAGTGTAAAGCGATTTGGTGAGGACAAAGACTGTATTTCTAGTTGCATTTTCACATTGCCTGGACCAAAAGTTATGAAATGTTTTATATGTGATGTTAATAAAACAAACAAACCTGCCACACTAAAGTTTGCAGGCCGAATTCCCAGAAATATAATAGAAGTTATATTTCTAAAGGAAAAATCATCACCACCCTGGCTTTACATTCTGTTGTTGGTTTCCTTTCGTTTCTTTTATTATGGACATAACTAAGGCCTGATTGGTTTAGAAGTCATACGGTGTAGGGGCCTTTTTTTCTGAACAAAGTGAGCTCATCGGCAGTCTTAGTGTTTGAAAGGAATTAGAAGACATTTCAGAGAAATTGTTTTCATCCAGTAAGAGTCAGTTTCTGCATCTGAAAATGCAGCCTCACACAGTGTCCTGGAGATGGGAAGGTGCCTTGCACAGGCATGAGTACTTGGGGCGTACGGAGCAGGGATGCCTGGTTCACAGCAGCAAGAGGAAAGTTCTGTTCAATGCTGTAAATCACCTCAATTTCTAAATGGTAACTTTAGAACTGGCGGTTCCCTCATGTTTTACCAATTGTAGAAAGCACAATTATTATGATGCTAAAGGTTAGAGAAAATACGGTCAAATGGCCAACAAAACCGCTGTTCTCCCACCGCAAGGCCATTTGAAAGTCAGATTTGTACAGGGAAAGTCAGATTTGTACCAGGAATATTCGATTTTATTAGAAGAGTAGAAATGGGTTATCCAAGATAACTATGTAGACTTTCTCTAGAACACTGTAAACATGTTTTGACTAGTGTTATAAACTATCCTGTGTCACGCTGGTTCATGTGTGGGGTGTCCAGATTTATAAATAAAAGAGTCTTCTAAAGAGTGACTCCAGATTGAGACACTTGGGTGCCTCAGTTGGTTAAAGGCCTGACTCTTGGTTTCAGCTCGGGTCATGACCTCGGGGTCCTGAGATCAAGCCCTGCGTGGGGCTACTTGCTCAGCATAGAGTCTGCTTGTCCCTCTCCCTGGCTCTGCTCTCTTGAATAAACAAATAATCTTTTTTTAAAAAGTGACAGGATATAGAATGCCCTCTCATTCTTAATCGAAAATAATTTAGTCCTTCCTTCTGTCTCCTATCCATTTAACAGTTACATAGCAGCCAGAGGCATGGCTGGGTAGGAGGAGGGTAGGATATTGGGGGGGGAAAAAACTATTGGGCACTAGTATGGTTTTTTGCTACTAATGCATGACATTGGCAAATTACTTAAAGACAAAAATAAAATAAAATTTAAAAAATTACTTAAAGACACATAAAGCCTTCATTTCTTTGGCTGTACAATGAGGTTGATAACTCTTCACAGGATTGTTGTGAGAACCAGATGAAATCAAGGGTGTGAAAAAATCTTCATGAACTGTCGAGCGCTCTACGAATGTACCAGTTACTTTTATTATAGTCTTATGATAGTCTTAAAGTATAGACTTTATTATAGTCTTCAGAATCGCACAGCTTTTTCCTGTTTACTTTCCATTAACCAGAATTTGTTGGTTTCATGTCTGGGATACAGAATCCTAAAATTTAAATATAGCTCTGCTGATTCACTGGAAAGCATTGCCAGCGGCCATGAAGACGGCCTCCTGCCTAACCACAATTTTCCAATTTAAAGATAGAACTTACTTTCCTTTAAATGCAGGTAAATCAGAGCCAGCTGAGAGTATCAATTTCTTTTATTTCTAAACAGAGATAAATTACAGCACTACTTGGCTGTTCTGACTGCATTTTTCATTAATGGAACCCAAAGTTTTTTTTTCTGAGCTATGCTCTCTGGCCCTTCTTCTTAGAGATCATGCAATGATTTGAGGATACATCATGAACGTTTTGCATCCCTTCGAGGAAGCAATAGTTATTTTAACAGCATTACTGTAGTTTTGTTTTGTTTTGTTTTACTTTGTAGATAAGAAGCTGAGGACTGGATGGCACTGTGAGAACCTAGGAGCTTCAATTTCACTCCTCTTCATTCCTTTGCCTTTCCAAATTCTCAGGCTCCGCTATTCCCTGGATTGACATGCCTAAAAAAAGTTTGCGAATGTTTTATAGAAATTAGGCCCGTAGGTTTTAGAATTCTGCTTTTTAAAAATAGCAAATATGTTTCTTAAAGGGCACCAGTCAAATTAATCAGTTCTTCATTATTTGGGTCATAGCAGCATCTCAGTAACCCTGCCCTTGTGCCTCTGTCAGCCCTTGTGGCAACTTGTCCTCAACACTTCAAAACTAAAGCCCTTTCAGTTGGTACAAAGGTGAGCCCATCCAGTTCCAAAATAATAACCTGTGGTTTTTGTACTGATTGTTTCAAAATGTTGACACATACATTCAGGTAGAAGTATTCAGTTTGAATCTTATTTGTAGGAACATCTCTCAAATAAGGTACATATCCACCTACCCAGCTGTGTTCTCTCCTTTTAAGTGCATCAGGAGGCAAGATAATACTAAAAGGTAGTGGGAAACCCCAAGAGATCCAAGTGCTATTTCTGCACTAGGCAAATAGATGGTCTTATTCTCTGTGATTTAGGCTGAGAATCTTAACCTAGCTAGGTGCTAAACGTCCTTAATGTTACATACCTGGAATGGCATTTATATGTCCCAACACAATATTCCAAATTGGAAGAGTCCTGTGTATTTCAGAAGAAAGGAAACTTTAGATGGCTGGGAAGGAAAGATTCCTCTTTCTTGAGAGAGGAGAAGATCTGAGATATTATGCCCAGTGAAGGCTTGCAATCAAGGATAAATGTGTTATGTCACCTAATTTTATTTTGCAGAATTATCTGCGGGAACACTCTGCAAATATACAATATTACTGCATCTGTGTGTGGGTATGGGGGATGTAATTAATAAGCAATTCACTGGTAGGGAGAAACTGGTGGTGGTGTCTATTGGGCATTTGAGAACCAATAATTGTTGATGAAAAAGGAACATTTAAAAATATGTATTAAGTGATTGATTTGGGTTAATTTGGGACAGGATTTTTAAAGTGTAAAAGTAATTGTGAAGGAAATCAGTGAAATTCTTTGGTTAAATATATACTCGCTCTACATACAGAATTTCTATCATCATCAAAGGAGTCTTACATCATAAATAAGGGAAGGGTGTGGTTTTTAAAGGGAGGAAAAAACTCAAATAGACTTAATAAGATCCAGTATCCTCCTACACTTACTACAGTTCTTAGAATGGACAACAAACACAACCTTAATCTATTATCTAATTAATCAAATTAAGTTTAAGTTTTCCAGACTCAAAAACCTGCATTTTTGCAATGCAATTTGATACTTGAAGCTTTAAATTATAGCTTCAGAGTTTGATTTTACCACTAAGGCATAATTAGAGCCATCTAGGAAGCAATTGAGCCTAATCTTTCACTCCAAATATCAGATTAGGCTCCTTTAAAACTGACGTAATGGGAATCCCTGGGTGGTTCAGCGGTTTAGTGCCTGCCTTCGGCCCAAGGCGTGATCCTGGAGACCCAGGATCGAGTCCCATGTCAGGCTCCGTGCATGGAGCCTGCTTCTCCCTCTGCCTGTGTCTGTGCCTCTCTCTCTCTCTCTCTGTGTCTCTCATGAATAAAAAAATAAAATCTTTACAATAAAATAAAATAAAACTGACGTAATCTGGGCCCTTATGGACTTTCACACTGGAAGCTACACTTGTATTTAGAGTAAGCCCAGGGCAGAGCCATCTGGGAGGTACAGAAACAGTCACTGTATCTCTGTCCTCTCCCACCCTGTGGCCCCCTTTACCACTCAGTGCCGTTTACCAACACTTGGAATCATGAGTAACACAGGACAATACATATGAGAGAATGAACCTTTATTACAACTTGACCTCAGCCAATTGGAAGAAAAATGTGAAGACTATCATAGAAGAGTTATTTCCTTTAAGTCCTCAGGACAGACTAAACAGGTTGAATCACACAAATTGTGTAATCCTACTTCATGCACAGACATTTTAAGAATACTGTTCTAACTCAGTTTTTAATTAAATTATCATGAATGAAACAATATATACGGCCCATAGCATGTCAGCATCAAAAATGCTGAAGGTCATAGATTAAATGCCATTCTTTTTTCTTACTGTATATACTTTTATATCACGTCTTTTTACACTGATTTGTATTCTAAATAAAAACAAAATGTTGGGATGCCTCGGTGGATCAGCGGTTGGACACCTGCCTTCAGTTGAGGTCGTGATCCCGGGATCTGGGATCCAGTCCCGCACCAGGCTCCCTGCATGGAGCCTGCTTCTCCCTCTGCCTATGTCTCTCTCTCTCTCTCTCTCCCCGTGCCTCTCATGAATAAATAAATAAATCTTTAAAAAAAATGTTGAGTGAATTAAATGTTTTTGTGTTCTAAATCTGAGAATAAATCTGATAGTAATATCATAATTGACAGTTATTAATAAATAGTATAAAATAATTATATATAGTATATATTATTAACATAAAATTATTATTATAACAAATTCACCAAGAATTAATATATTCCATTTTTGAAACTGTTTTTCAAATGTTATATATCTCCTAGTTTATTATGCTATATAGAAGAATTTTGATGTGTTTTCTTGAGGTAATTATATGATTCTGGTTTCGAGGGATGTTGAAATTGCTTGCGATTGTATCTTGATAGTCCTTTACAGGAAAGAAATGGCTTGCCACATTACATTGAAATAACTAGTGTACTTATCCCCTAATTTTATGGTGTTTTGGCTTGAGTCTATAAATAAAAATATCAAATTTATTTGAAATAATTCTTTTACAATATAGTTTAATAATGAAAAAATTGGGGATCCCTGGGTGGCTCAGCGGTTGGGCGTCTGCCTTTGGCTCAGGGCATGATCCAAATTCATGAATCGAGTCCTGAGTCGGGCTCCCTGCATGGAGCCTGTTTCTCCCTCTGCCTATGTCTCTGCTTCTCTCTGTGTCTCTCATGAATAAATAAATAAAATATTTTTAAAATAATAATGAAAAAATTTCAATTTTGCTGATTTTGAAAAAAACAAAGTAAGATCTGTTTTATAGCTTGTAGCTATTGATAAGTTTATATTTCAGCACAAAACCATTCATGTTTATATTATTTGACTACAGCAAGAACAGGTAAAATTTTGTAACTGCTTTTTCAATAAATTATAATCATGAAAGCACATAATTTTTATTACAGTCTGCACTGACAACAAAAATAATTGAGTTAGCTGAGGTCTTGTGTGTTGTCTCAACCCAAAAATGTCATCTCTACTTGTTTCTAAAGTTGGTAAGACTGACTTCTGGGCCCAAAGATCAAGACTCTTCCCATTTACAAGTCTTTAAAATTGAAATTCTTTACCCTGTGGATTCATAAACTCAAATCACACTAACTTGCAACTTATGCTGTTACATTTCTTTTTCTTTTACAAGTTAAACCCTAATGGCATAGTCTAAAAGGCTTATTTTGGGTTTGGCTTAAACTCTAGAAGCAGTGAATGCCCAGAATGGAAGAAAGGGAATTTGAAGTCTCTATTTTAAAATACTGTTATTTTAAAACTGTTATTTTAAAAGACTTATAAATGCTTAAGAATAAACTGATTTCTGCCAAAGCATATTTCCATAAGATCCTATGAATCAGGTAAATTTGAAATAATAGCTCCATTGTATAGCAGAAGACACTCATAAAGAAATATGTCTTTACAAACATTATATGGTCTCATTCATTTGGGGAATATAAAAAATAGTGAAAGGGAATAAAGGGGGAAGGAGAAAAAATGAGTGGGAAATATCAGAAATGGAGACAGAACATGAGAGACTCCTAATTCTGGGAAACGAACTAGGGGTGGTGGAAAGGGAGGTGGGTAGGGAGTGGGGGTGACTGGGTGACGGGCACTGAGGCAGGCACTTGACGGGATGAGCAGTGGGTGTTATTCTATATGCTGGCAAATTGAACACCAATAAAAAATAAATTTATAAAAAAAAGAAATATATCTTAAAAATTTTTAATTCATTCATTCGTTTTCTACCTTTCTATCTTCTTAATCTTTAGAGTTGTGTTTCTTCCCTACTGCTTTTCAAGGTATGTCCTCTTCATCTTTACATCTTCATATAATAGATACTTTCTATAGTAGCTGCTTAATTAATGTAGATATTTTAAGTGTACATATATATTTGTATACAATAAATACACATAACTACAATAAATACCATCTACATTATACATATGGTAATCCACATGTTAAATATGTTAAACATTTAGGTGTTTAAAAGTGAAAAGCTTTAATTACAAGAAAGAGCCTTGTGTCGTGAAATAGTACTCTAAACGGGGAATCAGAAGTCTCAGTTTTTCTACCACTGATAGCTGATTCATCTTTGGAAAATCATTTTGATAAATCTGGACATCCTAAGTGATATCGTATTGGTTGAAAAAAATGAATTTATAGATTCAAATCAAAACGTAAAAGGATCTTAATAGAAAGGCTTTGTCAGCACCACAATAAAGGGCACTTGTCCCTAGGTTAGTACCTATATCACCCTGTAGGAATTCAGCAGAACTTAAGTCAAAGTGTATATTTATTTCCCTGCTCAAAGCCTAGCTTCCATGGTTTACCAAAGTTTCCGTGTTTTGACCACAACTGCACCCCACAAACTTGTGGTACCTAAGTATCCGCTGCCTATATGGATGCTTCAAACCATTAGTTTTCTGTGCTCACTCTTTGCTTTAGTATCCAAATAAAATGTTTCACTCTCATCGCACAAAATGTTTCACTCTCATTGCACACGCTGTACACTCTGTGCCTTTCTCTAGATCTAAGTGGAAGCCTGAGAATTATCATGAATCTCTGCTGCTGTTGAACTCCCAGTCCACAGCTCCTTAGTTTACTTCTCAGGACTCCTTTTTTCTTTACTCATTCCCCTCTCCACCTTTCTTCTAGCATCTTCCCTATAAGCGCTTGGCTGCCCTACATGATGGGGTTCCCCTGAAGGATGGGGTCAACATAGGACTTACAATATGCCTCAGAACAGACAGTGATTCATATTCACTGTCCTGAAGTTCAATGACCTTTCCTTCTTTAATCATTCTTCCCTTTGGCATCTTGCTGGCTGCCATCTTGCTTAAGCCTCATCTCTCTACCAAGACCCCAAACCCCTATTTCCCCAACTGCTAGAAATGAAAATTTTTTCCATTTTAGTTTGTAGAACTATTTACATTTATTTGACTAAAGCACTCTTACTCAGACTATGCCTTTCCAGACAGTGCATTGTCTTTAAGGGGTTTTCTCAAGCAAAAGAGCTATTCTCATTCCTTAAGAAATGTTGTTTTTTTCTAGATCAAAGAGCTCAAACTATACTGAGCTTCTAAAATAACTTTTTTCTTCCCTTCTTCACTACTTGTAACATAGGATGCATAAATAATTCAGACTGCCCTTTTTATACACTTGTGTAACTTTTGCACAATTGCTATTTCTTCTTGTCGAGTAGCCCTCTAGTCCCATAGGTGCACAGTTACAAGGTCATCTCAAAATATTGTACCAGATACTCATCTCATAGATTCTTAGAGGGAAGCCAACCTAGATGCTTGAGTTCTCTATTTCTTCCTGATTATTGCATGTGTATTTTTGTTCATGTGCAAATTCTATCACATTGTTTTCCACAGCAACCAAGCAATAAGCAACTACACCGGCTAATGTTTATATGTATATATCATATATACGTACATATAATATGTACTTCATATATGCTACGCAAAGTTAATAGGTTTTATTTTTTTAGCAGTTTTAGATGGATAGCAAAAATTGAGTGGAAGACGCAGAGATTTCCCATATACCTCTCCCCATATATTCACAGCCTCTTCCATTATCAACATCCCTTTTGTTACAATTGATGAACCTACATTGACACATCATTATCACGCAGAGTCCATTGTTTACATTAGAGTAAACACTGCACTCTCGGTCTAGTAAATTCTGTGGCTTTGGACAAATGTAAAATGATATGTATCCATCATCATAGTATCATACAGAGTAGTTCCACTGCCCTAAAGACCCTCTGTGCTCTCTGCTATTCATCCAGCCTCCCCTTCCAGCCCCTGGAAACCACTGATCATTTTACTATCTTTATAGTTCTGTGTGTTATATTTTAATATCCTCTGTGCCCTTAATGCCCTCGCCTAGATCGTTGCTTCAGTTCGCTCAATTATTCTTTTCTTATAAAAACAATATCACATTGGGACGCCTGGGTGGCTCAGTGGTTGAGCGTCTGCCTTCAGCTCAGGGCATGATCCTGGGGTCCCGGGATCAAGTCCCGCTTGGGGCTCCCTGCGTGGAGCCTGCTTCTCCCTCTGCCTGTGTCTCTGCCTCTCTCTCTGCCTGTGTCTCTGCCTCTCTCTGTGGGTCTCTCATGAATAAATAAATAAAATCTTTAAAACAAAAACAACACAGTATCACACAAAACAGATTCAAAAATGACTCTAAATTATTTTAAAACGAATGACAACAAACAAAAGTCTTGCCACAGTGAATGCAGACATTTGTCAAAATCTCTGTTAGAGGAATTTATACCCTCTGCTCTTTCTTCTTTCTCTCCACCTTCTAGCTGCCTTAAATCATCTTTCATTTACCAATTTCTACTTTCAGCTATGGCTCAACTTTTAAGCACTAGACCAAATTGTCCAAATGAACAAAACTCTTCCACATTTGAATTTAAGTAACGCATCTTGCTCCTCAGGTCCTGTTGCCCATCAATGAGAAATCCGAGGCCCAGAATATGAAAAAAAATGTTTACTCTTAGGAAGGTCTTGAAAGCAGCAAAAAAAAAAAAAAAAAAAAAAAAAAAAAGCCTATAAACAGTGAGAGCCTTTAGGAATTCAAAGACTATATTTGGAGATAACAAAGAGCTCAGATAACCTTCTTATCCAGCTCTACTTTTAAAGAAAACATAAAATGTTGTTTTGAGGGTATTTCAACTGATAGTTAGCTTTCAACTGCTTCATTTTGTAGAAACAACATTCACTAAGGCATCCAGATGATTTGCCCAACCCCTGATCAAAAACAGTGAAGAAGGGAATCCCTGGGTGGCTCAGCAGTTCAGCGCCTGCCTGTGGCCCAGGGCCTGATCCTGGAGACCTGGGATGGAGTCCTGTGTCGGGCTCCCAGCATGGAGCCTGCTTCTCCCTCTGCCTATGTCTCTGCATCTCTCTCTTTCATTCTCTCTCTCTCTCTCCTCTCTCTCTCTCGAATAAATAAATAAAAAAAAAACACAGTGCATAAATAATGGTTAAGATGCTTGGGATGGAAACAGGGACCCTAATGATAAAGACAGAAGAGGAAAGTCGACAATTTGCAAGTTTTCATAAATACGTATAAATATCCTTTTCCTCCCATTTCTATTTTAAGTTACAATATATCAGGTAAAATTCTGAAGGAATTCTAATAACAGTTTAGATGACTATAAAAATCAACCTCTGGGGATTTTTTTAAAGTGGTTTACTTGCCTAAGCAAAACTGGGAATTTCCTTAAGCAAATACATCAATTATTCAATAAAGAAAGGAATATATATATTTTAATCTTTAATATATATGAAGAAATCTTTAATATGTATGAAGAAATCTTTACTATATAGTCAAGGGGTGACGACATACATAGCGTGGGAATGAATGTTTTGAGTGAATGAGATACTGTTTGGTGTCAAACATGGGTTAAGTATGTCCGAGTTAATTGGTCCCCAAAGCATTTAGTGCCTCTCCTGTTTGTGTTATGGGAGTATGAAGCTGTCATTTCAAGACCTGCACTGACATCCCAAGAGATATTAAAAGTTCAGGATCTTAAGAAAATAAAATGCTAATATGATTTATAGTTTCATTAAGAAAAGGAGCTACTAACATTAGCTTTACCATTCCAATTCTATTAATGAACTTGTCTGTAGAAATTAGAAGTGTATGACCAGGTCAGTACTTCTATCGGTAAATGAATCATTAGGGAGGGTCTTAAGAATTTTTTTCTGATATTTTAGGTTTAATTGGGTGTTCTTTTTCTCTCTTACTCAGACACAGAAAATGTATCTCTGAACATTTCAGAAAGAAGAGGGAAATGACTCCTCATCAGCTGTAACATCTTTTTGTTTTAAAGATTTTATTTATTTATTCATGAGAGACAGAGAGAGAAAGGCAGAGACATAGGCAGAGGCTGAGCCTGATGCAGAACTCAATCCCAGGACCCCGGGATCATGAGCCAAAGGCAGATGCTCAACCACTGAACCACCCAGGTGCCCCAGCTGTAACATCTTTGACCTTGGAAAAGGTCCCTATTTGTAGGCACCTTGCATATGCCTTTCCCATTTACCTGTCCAGGTTTGAGTTGAGTTGGGGGCAGGTTGCTGGAGTTTAAAACAAGTCTCTACATTAGAATATTTCATTTCTTAATCTGAGAACTCTTTCTCTTTCCTCGTAACTGGCATCGGGCATTGATGTCATCACATTATGCTGGCCTGTCTCATCCTATAATGCAGTCCTGCCTTGTACTCTTAGCTTCTGACACCCGTTGGCTCCAGCCCACCTGCACCTAAAGATCAACTCTTTCCATCTTGTCCTTTTATTTTTTTTCATCTTTTTTTTTTTCATCTTGTCCTTTTAACACTGACTCACAGAATTCTCATCAGCCCATCTGTCTCTGCATCCTTGTTTCTCAGACCAGTGCTTCTCAAACTTTTAGTGTAAATAACCTGGGGATCTTACTCAAATGTAGATTCTGATCCAGCAGATTCTGACTACTAGGGACTGGTTGTAAGATTCTAGATTTCCAACATCTCCCCAGGGATGGCAAGGCTGCTGGTCTGTGCACTACTCTTTGAGTTAGCAAGGCCTTATGGGGGTGGTGGGGCTTCTTTCTACATGGCAACGAGAAGTATCATGTAACCATTTTCAAGGTTTCATTCTAGATCAGTCCAGTATCTCGAGTACGTAGCCTCTGAAATGGTAAGCTAAAAATCAAATGATCTAGTCTGGTCAAATGGGAAATGGTTTCTGAGGTTCCTTACCCTGCTCCTAGGGATTTCCATTTGTAGCTACCAGATTCTAGATTGAGAATGCAGAAAAAGAGAATGGATCTGGAAACTCCACGCCTAGAATAAAAGTAATCTTAGAAAAAGAGGAGACTCCCAGGTGCCTGACTGGTTCAGTCAGAGGAGCATGTGATCTCACAGTTGTAAGTTTGAGCCCCATGTTGGGTGCAGAGTTTACTGAAAAATAAAGTCATTAGGGCAGCCTGGGTGGCTCAGCGGTTTAACGCTGCCTTCAGCCCAGGGCCTGATCCTGGAGACCCGGGATCGAGTCCCACATCGGGCTCCCTGTATGGAGCCTGCTTCTCCCTCTGCCTGTGTCTCTGCCTCTCTCTCTCTCTCTCACATAAATAAATAAAATATTTTTAAAAAATATATAAAGTCATTAGAAAGAAAGAAAGAAAAGAAAAGAAAAAAAAAGAAAAGAAAAAAAAGGAAAGAAAGAAAAGAAAAGAAAAAGAGAGCACTCCATATTTCTGATAAAACAAGAAGAACACTGCCCTCCAGTATAGAAGATTTTCCTTACCTAACTACCCTGTGATCACAATCTATCTCATATAGGCTAATCCCCTAGGACCTTATGTTTTTAAGAAAGATACTGGAGTGTTAGATCTTTCCCCACAGGCAAGATGATTGAGCTGTCCTCCCAAAGCACCTGGGCGTAGTCATTTCATAGTAGCACCACTGATCCATTGAAAATGTTCTATCTGATAACCGCCCATCTTTACTATGTTTGTACTGTTTATTCTTTTCCATTCCATTTTTTCCTATTTTAACAATGTGATAACATATAATTTTAAAAATCAGATGATACAAAGATGTTGAAAAGTAATACAGTTTCCCAGGGATAAATACTTCCATACTTTCAAATGATATACTTATTTTTAAATTTGTAGATTTAAATAAATAAAGTTATTTATTGACTTTCTGTTATGGAGAGATTCAGCACACACACCCTTGATCCTTCCTCTTCCAGCTTCCCAATATAATTATACCAATATATTAGTTATTTCAATAATCAGTCTTATACCATTATGATGTAGGAAATAAGACTACAAAGTCAGAACTTATACAGAAGATGATAACTGTTTATAAGAACTCCATTGGAGAAGAAAGTATGGACATTATCATGAGCCAGCATCTGAGCACCTGCATTCCTAGGCTCCATAACACATATAAATTGCAGGCTTTTTTTTTTTTTTTTAACGTGAAGACAACCTAACACCCTAAGATCCCCTCCAAGCACTGGCTTATAGTAAGCAGAGCTGGAGAATCCAGCTAGGGAAAAGGAGACTTCTTAGTCCTCTAATTAGACCCTATCCTATAAATAATGAATTCAAAAAGACTTAAAAGAGGTGCTAAAGGTATATATCTGAATGAGGTCACAGCATTCGTCCAATAAAACACTTAGTATACACAGAAAGTCACAGTGCTCATCCAGGGAAGTAAAACATTAAGCATCTGCTTGATAATAAAAATTTGAACTTTTTTCTCCAATTATTGACAGGCAGCACTCATTCTTTACTTGAGAGTCTAATACCTTCATGAAATAGAATATAGACCTAGAGAAAAACTTAAAAATAACTATTATTTATTGCTCATTTTCTAAATCTGATAGATATTATCCTAAATATTACCCTCATAGTTTTATCCTTAATACTTAGGAAAAGCTTATTATTTAGATTAGGAAACAGAGATTCAGAGCAATGTGCCAAAGATCATAAAAGTACCAAATGCAGAGCAAGAATTTAAAACCAGGCTTACGTGACTTCTTGCTTGTACCAGTGACAGTATCCTATTTCAGAGGAATGGGCAGTGTCCTATTAGTGTCTCTAGCTTCTCTTTATGTGTCATTTCCCTCTCTTCTACCACAAACGTGCTCAAATAAACAATTATGCAATTAATCACACCTCAATATAGGTCACCTTTCCAATGAAGTGTTAACATGTTAATAATTTTCCTTATGAATGAAATGGATGGTCTTTCCCCCTATTAAAATTATCTAAGGCCTTGGGGCACCTGGAAGGCTCAGTCGGTTGGACATCTGCCTTTGGCTCAGGTCATGATCTCGAGTCCTGGGATGGAACCCTGAGAAGGGCTCCCTGCTCAGTGGGGAGTCTGCTTCTCCCTCTGTCCCTCCCCCTGCTTGTGTGTGCTCTCTTTTTTTTCTCTTTTTCTCAAATAAAATCTTTTAAAAAAATTTAAGTTATCTAAGCTATTAGCAGACTAGATAAACTTTTATTTTTGTATTTCTGAAGTCATTCCACCCATGTATCAATCTAATCCCTGAACAGAGTTAAATAGAAATTTGACTCTATTGAGGAAGTTCCCCTGTTCTCAGAAGTTCTATAAAAACATTCCATGCCTCTTCATATTTTAATATTGTTAACTGCAAATGCATGAAACACTGTCTTCATATAATGACAACATCCATTCACTTTATAAACATTGATTGACACTTAACCAGGATATTGGAGAGTTTTCTAGGCACTACAGGTCTATTAGTGAACAAGACAATGAGGAAGCAAAAGAAATGTGTCAAATGAAAATAAGTGCCATGAAGAAAAATGATACAAAGAGAATGGATAGTGAGCAACTAGGAGCACAGGGACCATTTATATGGCATGATGGGGAAAAGCTCTTGCATAAGATGTTATTTTAAGCAGAGAGGCCTAAAGACAAGGGAGAGAGTCTTGAGGACATCTAAAGGATGAACGTTGTAGGTAGAGAAAGCAACAGAGACAAAGTCATCCACACAAGAGAACCATCATCATCAAGGTGCAGGAGGCTATAGTGAGATGAGTGAGGCAGAGAGTAGCACAGGATTTGACCTCAGTAATGAAGCTGCAGAGACTTCACTGGAAACACTATCCTAGTCTGTCTCTCAAATGCTTTCCATTTCATACTAAATTTCCAAATAGAGACAGTCATTAAGACCAATGAGAATTACTATTATTACTATTGCTATTTAATGTTGCCCTAAAAGTCCTCAAAAAGCAATATGAACTACACACAAAGGCACAAATATAGAAGATATAGGATTACCATAATTTACATGGAATGTGATTATGTAGTACAAAACCCAAAGAAACCCATTGCAAAGCTACTGAAATTAATACAAGACTATTAGACAAAAGCAGAGAGTATTTTTTATATGATCAGTGATCATAGAGACAATATACTGAAAAAAGAAACCCCTTCATAATATCTACTATCTGGAAATAAACAACACAAAATGTTGGAACCTCTATAAAATTATAAAGTTCTAATGAGATATATAAAAGAAAGTTTAAATCAACAAATGGAATATATGTTTGAATATCAAGACAGTAGAAGATACTGCTTTTCTTAGTGTATAGCTTTAATGGAATTCCAACAATAAAAATCACTTATAATATTTTTTGAGCCTGGGATCCCTGGGTGGCGCAGCGGTTTGGCGCCTGCCTTTGGCCCAGGGCGCGATCCTGGAGACCCGGGATCGAATCCCACGTCAGGCTCCCGGTGCATGGAGCCTGCTTCTCCCTCTGCCTGTGTCTCTGCCTCTCTCTCTCTCTCTCTCTCTGTGACTATCATAAATAAATAAAAATTAAAAAAAATATATTTTTTGAGCCTTACCAAATGTTTGAGAGTTGTCCAGGGCCCATGAAAATGTTAACAGCACTCATACCTAGGGAATGGAAGAAGGGGAAAGCAAGAGTGAAGAAGAATATGGGTTTTCAGTTTTTCTTATTTATATTTCAATAATGTTTCCATTTTTTACAATATTATAATTTAAAAATTAACAAAAATACCTCCCTATCCTGACATTTATTTCAAGGCCACTGATAGAAGATAACAAATGTGAACCCTTACCAAAGTTCTGGAGTGAGGAGAATCTTTGAATTCTAGAAATATTACGAGAAAAACCATAAGGTAAAAAATGAATAGTTTTGACTGTAAGTAGCTCTAAATTTCCTTGTAGTGCCTTTAAAAAACAGCATATTAAGGCATATTTAAACATATTATGATCTCTAACTTTCATGTCTGGAATTTTTCTATGTAGCCCTGAAATATGCTAAGAAGACAGACAGAGGTAAGACCAAAGAGTATTTGTAAGAAACAGAAAAGCAACATCACGTATATGTCCCTTAGATCTGCTCAGAACAAACCTAAGGCCAAAAAATATTTACATAGTCCTGTGATTTCATCTGGTCATGTGGTTAAAAGGTACAGCTCATGGGGTATTAGGAGAAACAGCTATTTTTTAAACATGGAAAAGAAGTTTTACTTTTAGGCAGTGTCTTAACCTGTCTGGGCAGCTGTGATACTACCACCGAGTTAATAGCTTATAAACGAGAAATTTCTTATAATTCTGGGTCAAGGCACCTGCAGGTTCAGTGTGTTGGTGGCAACCCACTTCCTGAATCACAGATTGCTGTTTTGCTATAGCTTCACATGATGGAACGGGCAAGGGATTTCTCTGGGGCCTCTTTCAAAAGAGCACTAATCTCATTCAAGAGACTCCATTCTCATAATCTGATCACCTCCCAAAGGTCCCACCTCCAAATATTATCACTTTGGGGATTAGGTTTTGACCAACAAATTCTGGGGGAACATAAACATTTCAGTTAAAAGACAAACATATTCTGTTAAAATCCATACCTAAAATTATATTTAGCTGTTACCTATTTACCTATGCTATCCTCTCAAATCTGATGGGCTATGAAGCTGCACTGTAGTCTGAATGACAGTCTTGCATTAGAAGGTTCTTTGAGTCTATCCAGAAAATTAAAGGTACATGAGCCAGACCTCATCTAAAACTGAAATCTAATTTACTTAAATAAAAACAGTTGTACTGGCAAAAGAACCTTTATCTTTCTGCTTGTTTTCAACATAACTGCACATTGAGAAAATATTTTTTTATGATCTTAGCATTTTTAAGTAGGGTCCATCTGAAGGTAATATATGAAATAAGAATTCAAAATGTAGCTGACTGAGGTGGGCACTTGACGGGATGAGCACTGTGTGTTATTCTGTATGTTGGCAAATTGAACACCAATAAAAAATAAATTTATTTTAAAAAGTAGCTGAAATTTTTTAATTTGAGGGCATTTAAATATTATATCGCATGTATTTTTAGAGTGTTTAAATTTGAACTTTTCCTTTGAATAACATAAACTTTTTCCTATAAAAATTATTTCTAAATACAATTTTATAGAATTCATTTGACATTTGGCAATTTTCCCCCAAAAAATGTTCAGGCCTCGGCTGTCGGATCAGACTCCCTGGCCATTAACCAATCCCACCCCAGGCCTGGCACAAATTGAACATGTCCCAAATGACATTGTGATTTGGGTTTTACCCCAACAGGAGCCAGATCCACTGCATCTAGGCTATATCTTCTGGCCTTGTGTCTACCTATATCAAGCCTAAATTGATTTTGAACTTCTATAATGTTGTTTTGAGATTTTTTTCCTCAGGTCTGCCTCATCATTAGACCAGAGGTTATCAACATTATATACACATTTAGATCATCTGGGGACCTACAAAAAGTAATACACTCCACTCTAAAACAGAATGATGTCAGAATCTCAGAAGAGGAGCCTGGGCATTGATATCTTTGGGAACTTCAAATATAAAACCCAGGGCTGAAAAACAAGTGCCCCAGACTATGAGATCCTCAAGAACTGAAGCTCTCAGAGTCGTCATTTATTAAGCACTGCCAGCCCCCTGGCCTGGAATAGGCTCTAAATAATGACTGGTTAATAAATGAACGAATCAATCAATAGAGTGGTTAATAGACTGACCACTAAGAGAAGATCAAATGAATGTGTAATATTTCCCTCTTTCCAACCTTCAGTCTTGAAGGAAGCAGAGTGATCTTTCTTCCCTCCTGTATAATAACCTGGCTGGGAAATGATCCTAATGAGATTTTGCATTTACTCTGATGTCTTACAGTCTTGAATTGCCAAAATGTTAGAAGTCGGAAGTCGGAAATGTGGTTTCCTCCCAGCCATCTGCTTGGCATTTTTCTAAGGCTCCCTAGATCTCTTACATGTCTCTCTCTCCAGGTAGAAGTCACCAGCACTTCCCAACACTGCTACTGCTGCCAGCCTTTATTGCTTCCCTGCTTTGAATTGGACCAGTCAGAGGCTCAATATTTCCACATAGCACAGTAGCTATTTGTGGAGAAAGTTACTTCGTGGGTACCCAGACTGCTGCCTCAGGACCCAAGATCCCAAGATCAGGTTCATTTCTCTTGGGTATATACTGTATGTGGGATTTCTTTATATCATAGAGTGGAGGTATCTTAGCTTTTCTAGATACTACTATACAGGTTTCCAAAGTGGTTATACCAATTTATGCTCTCTCAGCAAAAGTATGGGAATTTCATTTGCTTTGCATCCTCTCCAACACTTGGTCCTATAAATTTCAATCTCATCCTCTTTCCTCCCCCTTCTCTCTCCCTTTTGTTAACTGATTTGAGGGATCCCTGGGTGGCGCAGCGGTTTGGCGCCTGCCTTTGGCCCAGGGCGTGATCCTGGAGACCCAGGATCGAATCCCACATCGGGTTCCCGGTGCATGGAGCCTGCTTCTCCCTCGGCCTATGTCTCTGCCTCTCTCTCTCTCTCTCTCTCTCTCTGTGACTATCATAAATAAAAAAAAAATAAAAATAAAATAACTGATTTGAAAAAACATTATTCAGTTTCCATGGTCTGGATGTGATCTCTGGAATTAATACACATAAATAAAACATTGACTGTGGCATTAAATAGTGTAATATGTGGACATACAAACAGGCATGTGATATCTAGGCAATATGGTAAATTACAAAAGAAAAGCTTATAGAGGAAATGTAGAAAGCACAAGGAGGGGGCATGAAATCAATCATCACAGATAATTTTCTAGATTATTTGAATTGTGCTAAGCATAAGATAGAATTTTATCAAATTCTGTGTTTTTTTTCCTGAAGACCAAACCAACTCCAACCCACACTTCCATCATAAAAAAGTGGAGGTTACATGTGATAGTAATGGGTGGAAAGAATCACCAATGGGACAATATCCTTTACCTTTACCTGAACTACACTTGTAAACTTTCATCTAGCCCAGAATGCAGACAAAGACTTCAGTAATACAATTATAAATTGATAGGAGGAAAAATATTTAATTAAACATTTCATTCTCTCTATTCAACCCTCACCCAACAAGTCCACTGATGATTTTTCAAGTTTAGTAGAGACTGCCACCAGCTGTTATAGCAGGTACTAGAACAGAAGATAAACTCTGGGGATAGGCAGAGAAGAGATTATGCCAGAGAAAACCCAGAGAGGAAATATCCAACCAATGCAATTCAATTTTCCAAGCCAAGTGCATTTCTGACTTGTTCTGTTTCACACCCTCTACCCCCCAAAAAAATGTGTTCTAGATGACAGCCTTGTAAAGAGAGTGTGAAAATGAACTCGGCTCTCCCATGATATCCATATGTCATCAGCCCTAGGATATAGCAAGGTCGGTATAGAGGAAACCCCTTTCTCTCTCTTGGGTTGGATCTAAGCACTCAGATGTTGGATTTCTGCTGGCCTACCCACAGGGATCTCAAAGTTCTCCTTTGTCCTCTTCTTTGACATCAGATGCAGAGCTCTCCCATTTACATAAGGTCTCTTGTCTTCCCACACTTAGCATCTTCCTTTCATAATCCAGACTGTCTGCTGCTCAAATACTGGTCTACAAAAGTACACTTTTAGTCAAATATTTACAATTCCCTTTAGGCTCTCAAATTAGCCTGAAATTTGGCATTCCATGTCCTTGAAATCAAGAAACCAAGATTAATAAAGAATAAGATACTGACTGTGAGCCTAAAGTGAGTCCAGCAGAATCTTAGAGAAGAGATTTTCATCTTTACCTTTTAGGAAAGAATATTGATAATATTGTCCTAGACACAAAAGGTAGGATCAAAAACAGTTGCCTAGGCCAGTTAAAGAGTCTATTCTAGATGAGAAAACTACTTAAAAACCAGTTTGTTGGGACACCTGGATGGCTCAGTGGTTGAGCATCTGCTTTTGGCTCAGGTCATGATCCTGGGGTCCTAGGATTGAGTCCCACATCGGACTCCCTACAGGGAACCTGCTTCTCCCTCTGACTGTGTCTCTGTGTGTGTGTGTGTGTGTGTGTCTATCATGAATAAATAAATAAAATCTTTTTTAAAAAAAAAACTAACCGGTTTGTTTGAAATGCACTGTGGATATCATTATGCATGACCCTGACCCTATACATTCATTATGAATGATAAAAACAAATTTTCAGTATCTTTAGCAAAACTTTCTCCATACCTAGGAAAGCTTTGCCTGCTCACAATCCCACAAGCTCATGTTATTTGTTATGTGATGGATTTAACCAGTGATGCTCCTGCTTCCCCAGGTTTTCTAAGACAAATATCATCCTCTAGGATCCCTGGGGTTGCATTCTGTGTTGTACCTCTTACTTCGCCCTTTCTTTTCATACCATCTGCAAGCAGTCGTCCAGCTCTGCAAACTACCAGTCCCGTGTTTTTGCAGGTGTTTTCCTTCCTTCCTACATCACTGCCAACACCTAAACAAGCCTTCTCGCAGCTCTTTACTAGAGAACACAAATAATCCTGAACTCGGACCTGAAGAGGCATCAACTTTTCTCTGTATGATGTTGGCCCAGTCACTATCATTCCCAAGTTCCCTCACCTTTAATATGAGATTAATAATACATGCTCATGGTATTAATAGGCTTGGAATCAAATATTTACATTTCTAAGAAATCACCCACATAGCCTCTTTCACAGAATAATAGTATACACACAGCAAGCTCTATTACTTGTGCTCTTCTTACATCAGCTTCGTCTTCCTGTTTCTCCTATCTTCCTTTCCTAATCCAGGCCGCCCACTGCTCAAAAACCTCATATTCCAAAAATATTCCTGTAATTATATTGCTTTGCAGCTCACAAATTTGCAATGACTCTCTCTGACTCCCAAGTTAAGCCCTAATTATCTCCACGGCATTGAATGCCCTTCAACTCAGCGACCTGGAATTAGCACAGATGAATAAAACATTGACGTGACTTTAAAACTAGAGGAATTAAAAAATAAATAAATAAATAAAACTAGAGGAATTACATGGGTATACGAGCAAAAACTGTAATATTCATGTAATAGGGTAAACTATGAGGCAAGAATATAGAGGGAAGCCCAAACAGGATGCATGGAGTCAAACATGGAAGAGTCAAATATTAAAGAAGCATTCTGGAAGCCATAGGACTAAACTTGAGTTGTGAAGGGTGAGCAAAAATTAACAAAATAAAGACAGGTAAGAAGGACAGTCAATTAGTCACAGTCTGTTCAAACTCAGTTCTAGTTCTCAATATGAGAAAATATTTACTAATTATATCCTACATTCCTAGAACACTCTAGCTAATGTTCTTTCTTATTTCAATCCCATGGTTTACACATCCAAGCCCAAGAGTCACGTCACCATAGTTTTCTCAGGCTAAATGCTCTTTGCCTTGACCTCTCCTTTACTCTGATGGCCATCCGTGCTTAGGGGCAGCATATGTTCATGTGGTCTTAGGCTGGCCTATAGACGGTCACAGGCTAGCTTTCCAGTTGTTTCACGTTATTAAAACAAGTCTCCTTTATGCATTGTTTTAAGTCATTGGTTTATTAAATGTTTCTTTGACCATATGGAGAAGAGACAGATAAAAAGTCTTTGAGGTTCTTGTGCAAAAGAAAGGAAGAAAGAGGAGGAAAATATTTTATATAACTTGGAAAATTATAATGCTGTTATCCATAACAACCATTAGCATACAATGTCTGGGGATTAAAAGTTACATTCCACAGGAGGTAACATTAAATTTTAGAAGTCTACATATTTCCAAAAGTTTTATTTTATATATATATATTTTTTTTTAGATTTTTTAATTTATTTATTAGAGACACAGAGAGAGAAAGATACAGGCAGAGGGAGAAGCAGGTTCCATGCCTGACGTGGGACTCGATTCCGGGTCTCCAGGATCACGCCCTAGGCTGAAGGTGGCGCTAAACCGCTAAGCCACCGGGGCTTCCCCAAAAGTTTTATTTTTTTACATAGACAGCCTTGCAAAGACATTTTCGTGATTAGTTAATAAGGCTGAAGACTTTATTATTAGAATAAAACTAAATGAAAAAAAAAGAATAAAACTAAATGGCACTCCCATTGTGCCAACAGTCTCTCTGTCCACCTTACTATCTGCAGTTCCCTTCACTAAGTACTAGTCTTATAGTTCTGAGTCAGGACTAAGGAAAAGCTACCACTTAGTAAAGATAAGAAAATAACATAAATCAATCTAATGATAGAGCAAGACCATACCAGAGTTCATTTTTCATTCTTGCATTTTAAAGCAGTGCTGGGCTTGCCTGGCTGTGTATTGAATGAAGAAATTAAGACAAAAACCCAACTCAAAAAAATGCAATTTCCATTCCTTAGGAAAATTTCGTTATCAAGGCTGGACTTAAGAGAATAGTCCCCAGCTGTCATCTTCACAGGGTAGCAGAATAAAGCCTTGTGCACATAACAGGCCGAGTCCCTCCATCTCAGGAAAGATGGCCCCTCCACCTGGTCTGTCCATTGAGTCTTGGCCACTGAGAAATAAGGGATGCGTTTGTGACTTTCTAGAAACGATAAGGGAAATGAAGGAGCAGAAACTCTGTCCTGTGCGATCTCTTGCTTCCCATTTTCAAATTTAGTTGTTTAATAACATCATGCTTGGAGCCACCCTAGACACCTTCAGACCATTGGTCCCCTAGGGCCAAGAGAATGCAGGGACACCAGTCTAGACCTCTGAAAACCGGTGAGTGCTCAAACCACTCCTGGCGCGGCCTACCTCCGGACGTCATGTGATGTGAGAAAGGTAAAATTCTCCTCTCTTAGCTTAAGCAATTACATATTGAGGGTCTTTCACTTACTATGCATTGGTCAAATGTACTTGTACTTGACAAATCCGATTTTTTTGAGAAAATAATTTTTGCACTTTTATTAGAATTATTCACAAATGTGAGCACTGAGTAATGTATAGAACTGTTGAGTCATTATATTGTATACCTGGAACTAATATAACACTGCATGTGAATTATACTTAAATTTTAAAAATAAATTAAAGAAAAAGAATTGTTCACAAATATGAATGGCCATGCATTATCAAGTGTAGGGTCTGACCTAGACAATAGTGTCAATTAATGGAGCGTGTTTTGGCTCACCCTTTGCCTCTCAGAAATCTTACTCCCAGGTACCTCAACTATGATACACTCCTGGGGCTTCCATCCCAAACAGTACATGGGGCATTAGCCAGCAAATTTCTCCATGAACATTGTGGCATATGCTAGACTCATATACCACAATAATGATAAAGCAATAAGAGTAACCTGTACTGAAATTTTCCAGGTATCAAGCACATACGTGCACTGTCTCATTTCACTCTCTTAGCAACCATACAAGGTGGGCACCATAATTAGCTGCTCTTGCTGATGAAAAAAAAAAGTGAGGATTTAGAACAATAAAGAACTTTCCTAAAATCTCACAGACAGTCACTGGTATAGCAGAGAATGAAATGCAGGTCAGCCTTACACCAAGTTCATAATCCCACCACTATGGAGTATCACCTCTATCTGAGATAGAATGTGGATCTGTCAGGGGAATTCCTAGTCTACACCAATTACTCTGTTGATTGAATCAGTGCAAAATGATTTACAGGTTTATCTTCTGGTAATTGAACAATTTGCTTATATTCTATTCACTGTGACATTTTCCTTTTACACTAAGATTTTTCCAAGCCTTAGAAATAAATCTACACAGTGAAGTTTAGGAAGGGAAATATATATATACACATATATAAAATAAAAATAAAAATAATAAAATATATATAAATGTATATATATTTCTTATTCATACTCCATTTTATTTTCTAAACGATTTATGCCTGCTCAGATAAATCCATATACCACAAAAGAATTTTTTAATGATGGTGAAATCATTTCATAAATAGAATACAGCCGGGCGTGAGATCAGCCACAGGAACATGTCCCACGCCATCCTGTACGGTTGACGGAAGTGTGCCTCACTTTCTCAGTTTCCTGGCAAAGGGGGAATGTGATCAGTTACAAGAGGCATAATGTTCATAAGCCAAACCAAACCTGCCATTCCTGAGAACAGCTTGTCTTGACAGGGAGGACTGAGAAAATTATCTTCCAGCATCTTCCAAAACAGAAATAGTGCATCTGAGCACTGAGGGAGAAACACAACATATTTCAATACTCTAATGTTTTCTTCCCGAGTACTATGTTTTCAAAGAAAATCATGCCCAATTTCAAGTATTTACAAAAAATTGGACTTTGTAAATCATTTCACTAGTCTTAGAATAATTCCAATAAGGAATTTTGAAGTATATTTTGCTTGCAGGGTAAAATTTGAATCACTGATACATTCGTATTTGGGGGGAAAGTATAGATCTGGGTTAAATTTCGATATTCTGTGTTATGCAGTACTGACTTCCAGAGGAAAAAAATCACTACACTAGTTGTAATAACAGTGTGATGTTTCAGAGCTCACGTTTAGGTTAAGACAGAGCTAGGTTTAAATTTACTAATAGCAAGTATTTACTAATATTACTAATATTTTACTAATAGCATGATATTTGGATGAGTTCTTATTTCATCTTTCTGAATTTTGGTTCCTTGTTTATGTGTGGGTAGATAGATAAGTAAGTGACTAGGTGGGAAAATGAATGAATGGCTGGCTTATTACCATATAATCCAAGCTAATAAAATGCAGTGAAGAAGAGATAGGAAAGAACTATTCATTGTAACTACATTCCAGGGTATATTTTTAAGAAGTCTTGCCAGAGTAGAAAATAATAATTTTTATTTTTTATCTAAATCAGGTAAAGAAAAAAAAAGTTGGGGTGGAGTTTTGTGGTTCAAGGCAGACAAATCTAAGGTTATGAAAATAAATGAATGTTTTTTAAAGCAATCTGCACATTACTAACTAACTTAGCCTGTATAGTTCTCAATTCATCACAGCCCAATGGTTAATGAGGAAGGTTCTGGAATTTCTTCTCCCCGGACAATTTCAAAACTTTTTGCCATCAAGTAAATCCAGGAACACACATTAGTTTTTGTTCAGTTGGTTTCACAAGTTTGTTTTGTTCTTGCTATGTCCCTTTCTGAACCTATGATTTTGTAATCATATTTTAAAAAGTAAATCTGTGTCTACAGTTTACACAGTTATGAGGAGAGAGTGTTAGTGTTTGGCACTGTGATTACCAGTTAATTTTGTAAAGGCATGTGAAACATGATTTTTGCTGCCTGTGGGACTAATATATAACCTTGACTCAATTTCTTCGTTTCCACCTGAGCAATTTAAAGTGGTTTAATACCTCAGAATTTAATAAAATTTTAACTTTCTTCTAGGGCCTAGCTTTCAAAAGATGGCAGCACAATTATTTCAAGGTGGGCAGAGATGGAGACAATCCCATGTCACTTGTGATGAGTTTAAATTAGCTAATCACAACTGATTTTCCAACTAGCTGGAAAATTTGGAGCAACCCAGTACAAAGTTATCAGAGTTTTAACAAGGAACTAGAGGAAATTCCAAAGATGTAGAAGTCAGTTTCCTTTTTAAGATATTTATTACTTGTGCTGCTTTATTTTTAGAACATGATTAGGGCATTCAAGTTTAAAGGTGAATTGGATGAGGTAAAATAATTGCAATGAACTGCAGAGACTTTCTTAAGTCTCTTTCCACAGTTGATACCACTCTAGAAAAGTGGGCAGACTATTTTTTAAGTTAATAAACTGAAGAGGTTGCTATGACTGGCAACTTTTTTTTAAAGATTTTATTTATTCACGAGAGACACACAGAGAGAGGCAGAGACTCAGGCAGAGGGAGAAGCAGGTTCCATGCAAGGAGCTCCATGTGGGACTCGATCCCAGGACCCCAGAATCACGACCTGAGCCCAACGCAGATGCTCAACTGCTGAGCCAGCCAGGAATCTTGACTGGCAACTTTTAAAAGCAAACCTCAAAGGATATAATTCTTTCCATAAAGACAAGAAAATGTGTGTGCATGTTTCTGTGAGTGTGTGTGTGTGTGTGTGTGTGTGTGTGAGAGAGAGAGAGAGAGAGAGAGAGAGAGAGAGAGAGAGAGAGACGAGCACAGAGTACGAACATGTGTGTGTTGGTGAGAGGGGGAGATCATCCCTACCCATTCTTCCCTCTTTTCTGTAATCTTAGCAATCAGGAAGAAATACAGGATGTGATGGAAGCAACTTAGAGATTTTTTTTTAAGTTTTTTTTGTAATTTTTTATTTATTTATGATAGTCACAGAGAGAGAGAGAGAGGCAGAGACATAGGCAGAGGGAGAAGCAGGCTCCATGCACTGGGAGCCCGATGTGGGATTCGATCCCGGGTCTCCAGAATCGCGCCCTGGGCCAAAGGCGGGCGCCAAACCGCTGCGCCACCCAGGGATCCCCAACTTAGAGATATTTTTAAGAAAGTCTTAAAAATCTACAAGTAAGCCCCAATCTGCCATCTAGAAACCTCCCTCCTAGGGCTTCTCTAGTAAGGAGTAGCTTTTTCTGTTCAGCTGAGCACTTGCTGACCTATTCGATTATTCTTCTGATATCTTATTGGGATAGCTGACAAGCTATTTCCAAGTTTGTGCTGTGATTCATTGAGAGCATTTATCATGCCCTTAACTCCTCAGTTTGCCTCCAAATTATCCCTAGAAGTGTTTTACAGGCAAGAAAATATTCCATTTAAGAAGCAAAGGGATGTAGCCGCAATGTTAAATAAAAAAGAAAGTTTGGGAATACTATGAACATTACAATTCCTACTCTACATTGTTCATACTTCTATACACACACACACACACACACACACACACACAGAGCAAAAGAAATCCTGGGGAGAAAAAAACCACAACAGCATTTCCAAAACTTGTTCCATGGAAAACCAATTCTTCAGTATGCCAAATGGTGCTTTTCTTTCTTTTTTTTTTTTTAAAGTTGACTGAAGATTATGAAATTTTCACATTTTTAAAAAAGTTAAACAGGTTTCTTTACTGCAGGGCTGTCTCAAGCTGCAATATGATTGCGAAACTCCTATAATAAAATATGTGGTTGTAGAGGGGTAACTCCAGTATCCATTAAAATAAAGAATTTTCTAGAATACAACCTAAGGTATGACACCAAGCTTCCAAGCTTCCACTCTAAGGGAAAACATCTTCTCATTTTTTTCTGGATTTCTCCCTACTCCCTGAGCTGGGGTAGAATTTTGGAATTTCAGGCAGTCTTAAGGCATGTGTGTAGGGATGGGATATGGCTGGTGTTGCTGAATGATGGGACCCAGCCTCACTCCCATCCCCAGGTCATTGATACACACCAGTTGACATTGAATTATGGATCACTGTTTTCTTTTGCTCCTCGAAGAATGCTTACAAGGCCCAGTTGAGGGCCAGGAATATTTCATAAAACTGTCCAAGTTTCCTCCTGCCAAGGTATGTCAAGAATCATTTCTCAGATCTTCTGACTCCCTTTCCATTTCCTCTGCCCAACTTGGGTAAATCCCTTTCTTAACTGGCCTGGAGGCAGAGGTTAGAAGGATAACCATAGAACCCGTACTCTCAGTGGAATCCTGGAAGCAGATCAGCTCATGAGAGCCCACTGGTAAATATTCAGGAATTTTGCAATCACATAGATTTGATGTTAGTAGCTTGATATTGGCCATGGTGGAAATATTTACACCATGGTAATCTACAAAAGCCACAAGGCAGGACTTCCTGTCCTCCTTCCATAGAGAGCTCATTGCTAAATATTTGTCTTCACTCCCCTGTACTCTTCTCCTTTCTTCTTCCCCCTTTGAGCTTCTGGCCAAACACTTAAAAGATGTGTAGACTCGTAATTTTTGTCCTACCTGATCCCCCACCATCACCAAGTCAGCAAAGTACAAAGTTGTTTCTTGCTTAAATCGGTGGAAGAAGAGAGTCTGGGTGGCTCAGTGTGTTAAGCATCAGCCTTCAGCTCATGTCATGATGCCAGAGTCCCCAGTTCATTGAGCCCCATATCAGGCTCCCTCCTCAGCTGGGAGCCTGCTTCTCCCTCTCCCTCTGCCTGCCGCTCCCCCTGCATGTGGTGTCTCTCTCTCTCTCTCTCTCTCTCTTCTCTCTCTCCCCCCATCATAAATAGAAAAATCAATCAATATAAATAAATACATAAATAAATAAATAAATAATAAATAAATAAATAAATAAATAAATAAATAAATAAATAAAATCACTCTTCAAAAAATAGGTAAATAAATGGTAGAAGAAATGGGAGAAGAGGGAAAGATAGGAAAAACGATAAATACAAGTTACTACTTCCAGCTACATGGTAATTCCTGACTTTATCTGACCAAGGAGCCTAATTTTCTCAGAGAATGCTTTACTTTAGTAATTGATGGTGGGAGGGAGAGAATCTTAATTTAGAAAAAAATGGTTAAAATTGCATATGCCCACAGATCGTTCAAAATTATAGAGAATATTTAATATGTCTATTCAATTGGTAAAGAGAATTCTGCAAATCTACACGTTACTCTCTCAGTCCAATTTTTGGTTGTAATGAAAATAGCAGGAACCAATAAAGATAACACTGCACTTAATTCTTTTTCTAACATCTCAACACAGTGGAGTGTTAATACTCCTATTAATACTCACTCAACAAACAAACTTTAAGTTACTACTGTATTCTAGGCAGTGTTCTAAACACCGAGAATACAACAATAAACAAAACTGATAAACAGATATTCCTAAAGAGATGTTCTTTCTACAAGACTAAAAAGTTTTCAACCCTATTCTCCTCTCCTCCTTCCATTCTCTCCTTATACAGGCTCATGTGGTGGGAGTACATACAAGCTTTCTAGCCAATCATGTGTCTTACACAGCACTCATTTCATCATTGAAAAGTAATATTCCCATCCCTAACAAACCTGACATCAAAAAGATATGGATGGATCTTCAATGCATAACACTACACAAAAGAAGCCAGTTGGGATGGAGGATACTGCATGATTCCAATTATGTGGCATTCTGGAAAAGGCAAAACTATTAGAGCAAAGGTAAAAAAAAAAAAAAATCAGTGCTTGCCAGGGATTTGGGCATGAGAAAAAGAATGGAATAGGTAAACACAGGGGTTGCTTTAGGATAGTCAAAGTATTCTCTATAATACTGTAATGTTGGACATAAGTCATTATACATTTGTCAAAACTCATAAAACTTATAGGACAAACATTGAACCCTAGTATGCAATTTTGAAAAAAATCGTGTAGAAGGTTGGGGGATCCCAGGATGGAATGCAGAATGTAACAAGACAATCTAATTTTGTTACAAATGTATGAAACAACCTCACCAAAGGGGGTGGGAGAAAATGCTAACCTCAGTAACTTTGGAGGTGAATGGAGTCTGTAATATGAAAGGCAAAGGCAACTGCCTTTGTATGTATGTATGTATGTGTATGTGTATGTGTATTCATGTATACTCATAAGAGTATACATGAATTGATAAAGTTGTTTCCGATGGGAATATAGGTTAACAATTCTGAGAATTGTTGAGAATATATACTGAGATTAAACATAAAAGTGGATGGCAGACTGTGGGAGCCAGGTTTCTCACTATTGGAGTAGGAATTTACAGACAGGCAGGAGAGAGGGCCACAGTGATCTATGTGGTGATAGTTGAAGTTGGAGACATCAGTATGAATTCATGTTTATCTTTTTTTAAGATTTTATTTATTTATTCATGAGAGATGCAGAGAGAAGCAGAGACATAGACCGAGTGAGAAGCAGGGACCCTGATATAGGATCCAGGGATCACAATCTGAGCTGAAGGTAAATGCTCAACCACTGAGCCACCCCAGTGCCCCAAATGCATGCTTATCTTAATATTGCTACAGATATTTTCATGTAGAAACATGTATATACACAGGTTAGCATACACATACTCTTGTTCCGTCAACTGGGAGGGCCTAGAAGCAATGACATGCCCGAAGTAGCAAATACACCTACACCTAGATCTATGTATCTCATACCATTCTCCAAAGGAGAGAAAAAAAAAAAAAAAGGCAACTAGCTCCCAGGAAAAATGCCTAATTCTAAGGATTTGGGCAAGAAAAAGAATGATAAGCCTGGAGCATGTCGTAGTACCAGGAAATTAAGAAGTGTTAAGAAAAAATAAATAAAAAGGAAAATAAAAAACTTCAACCTATACTGACAAGGGAATGTTAAAGGGACACAGAAAAGTAACAAAATACATGGTTATTGAATTATAGGCCAAAATATGAAATAATATTCGTGAGTCTGTACTAACATAAATCAATGACTGAATAAATAAATAGGGGAGAAGAGACAAATCTCCCATGCAGAGGGTACTGTACCTTCAGAGAGATGAAGCGCAATGCTTCCCTCCTCCAGTGTGGCCTACACATAGTGACTTCCTTCCAAAGAGTACAGGGTGGAAGGGGAGAAAAGAGCCAGGTGTACTGTATAGAGTGGACTGTTTACCATTATTTATATAAAAGAAGTTATGCTGTTTACATTATACAACAAATTTTATATGAAAGGAACCACAATGAAAATCAAAGGAAAACTGTACGCTCTGGTTGGAAACTTTAGTCAACGTTGTTCCACATTTCAGAAAATTACTTCCACAATGGTGGCACCATTCATTATTTTTAGGCACTAATACCATATACCTTCAGTTTGATTCTGTAGCTGATACTCATATGGATATGAACAAATTTTTAGCCCACACTCTGTAATATCAACTGTAATTTTTAAATTTTAATAATATTTTATTGAAAACTGAAAATGAGTTTTATGGTTTCAACCACAAATCAGCATTTATTGATATGTCTATTGTGCCAACATATTTTTCTAATGAAGATATGAAAGAGTCCAGATAAAGTAATCTGTTTTTCAAGGTCTTGGAAGAAAAATAAAGGGGCACTGGGGTGGCCCAATGGGTTAAGCATCTGACTCTTGATTTCAGCTCAGGTTGTGATCTCAGGGTTGTGAGATGGAACCTCACATGGGGCTCTGTGCTCAGAGCGGAGTCTGCTGAAGTTTCTCTCCCTCTCCCTCTGTGCACCGCCCCTCCCCGGCCCCCACACTCACGCATGCATGCTCTCTCAAATAAATAAATAAATCATTTTTAAAAAGAAAAGAGAAATATCTTGTTTCTTTTAGAATAATACAATGACAAAATGTAGTAAGCCATAAAATGTTAAAGAAAAATAATCTTAACAGTTATACAACGGGATATGGTTTCACAAAAAGAATACAAATGAAAGCATTTCTTTAATTTTGTTGAGCAATACTATTGTTTTGAAAATAATAAGATATGAGAAATATCAAGAATCAGCTGTGTAATTAATAGCAATTGGGCAAATTTGATTTCCAAATGGATAAAGTAGGATGAGGTTTTATTGCTTGCATATATAAGCATCACATGAAATAAAAAGTCATAGGGAAAATGTCATTTTCAAAATTATGGACCTTAGCTAGAGAGGGGTTGTCAATATTAAAACACTTAAAACTATCTTATGAAAAAAATTCCCTTTTTCCAACTTCATTACTGTGTAAAAAGATGCACAACTATAGCTGGCTGGCTTTACAAAAAAAGTAACACCAAATATTTTAGCATTTAATTACACATTCATCAACAAAGCTCAGTGGGCAGGAATTTTTGTGAAAGAATGAAGGAATATTGTTAGAAGTGCTACCAAACTAAGAACAATGCCTTGATTCATAGATTATTTTATAAACCAATAAACCATTGGTAACAAAGAAGAGCTTTATTATTATCCTACACATGGAACTAAAATGGCTTTACACAGAGAATTGTTTAATAAAATTTTCTTCGTTAGTAGATGCTACCAGAAACTTTTTACTTCAAAGAATCAAAAATTAAACACTAAATAATGTATTACTAAATTACATGGTAAATTTTTTAGATAGATTTGAAAAAGTAAATGATTTACTTAAGCTGCAAGACTGGAAGAATTAAAGTAGAAGGATCATCATGATATGTATTAAGAAACATATTTTAAAATAATCTTGATTATTTTTAATCACTGACTATTTTCAGTTGTTCTGCAACAGTTGAAGAACAGCAGGCTTAAAGAAACTGATTTGTAAATACTACTCTTATTTGGATACTATTTTTAAAGGATAATGATTAGATTTAAAGATCTCTGTGACGTCACAACCCCTCATTGCATCATCAGTTCTTTGAAAAGGATTTGGAACACCTTAGCCAACTCTTATGTACAATTTTTTTGGGGGAAAGAGGCTGAAATACTTGTTTTAGCATCTCATGCTTCGCATTCAGCGTGGCAACTTCAAAGATAATGTAACCATTTACAAATATGCAACGTGCCATGTTGCCAAAAACATTTAAAATGCAGAGATCTCCTATGATTTTATTAATAAAGATTACTTCAAAAACACTTCACTTTATTATAATACTATATATTTTGAAAATTTTATAAAGGAATAATATGTTATAAAACTTCTATCTTGAAAGTATTTATTAAATTTGGGGGCTGTTGCTGTTGCTGGTTTTTTTTTATCTTACTCTAAAGGACTATTACACAAATTTTCTATAGTCTCTTTTCTAATTTTCAAGCCAATCTCTATGCACCATCACCTTTGAAGGATTTGGTTGCTGAGATCTTTTTTGAAGACTAGCGACAGAAAAAAATTTGGGCACTGGAGGCGGGCCTGGGTGGCTCAGTTGGTTAAGCATCAGTCTCTTGATTTCAGTTCAGGTCATGATGTCAGTGTCCTGGGATCGATCCCATCAGGCTCTGTGCTCAGCAAGGAGTCTGCTTGAGATTTTCTGTCTCCCTCTCCCTCTCGCTCTGCTCCTGCTCTCTCTCTCTCTCTCTCTCTCTCTCTCAGATAAATAAATAAATATTTTTAAAAAATTTTTTTAATGTGGACACTGTGTTTGACCGCAGACCCTGACCCCTTCTATACCAGCCCTAGTAGTTTATCCAACCCCCTCCAATATTTCTCCATGCCCCTCTGGGTGTAAGAAAATAGTCAGAGAGAGGATAGTAGAGGGAAGGGAGAAGTCAAGTTGCCTGACAGTATTCAGGGCCAACTTGAGATCAGTGCAATGAAATGAAGCTGACACTACTTCTCATGATTATGTGCTTTTTCCCACCCACAGTCAGCTGCTCACATCTAGGCAGAGTCAGGAGAGAGCTGGATTTAACCAGAGTTTGGATTTGGCTGAAGTATAACCTTGGAAGAGTAGGTCAGGGGAATTGAGTCTGTGCACAACAGATCACAGTGAATGTAATAACTGTAATCACTGCTTACAGATGATGCCATCGCTGTCCTTGCATCTGTCCATGGCCAGAATCAACATTAGTTTCAGAGGATTTATGTCTATGCCCCTGAAACAGAAGTCATCCTTCCACTTTTAAAATTAAATATCCCTTTTTGTAGGAAGGAAAGGAGGAAAGTGGTGCTTGTGTTAGCAGTGAGCACGGATTTGTTTGTATTCTTTATGTAATTTACATAAATAAACTTTTACAAATAAATCTCACATGTAATTCACATAAAAATAAGATTTTTATTGCAAAGTCCTTTTTTTAGATGAGAATTGAGTCACATAAAGTAACAGGCCCATTAGTCAAGGTGACTTGACCGCTCTGTAGCAAGCTTCTTGGCAGAGAGGGGCAAGGAGTCAGTGCCGGAAGTCAATGGAAACCCCAGTCCCATCCCTTGTTTCACAAAACCCCTATTTGTTTTTAATTTCAAAGTAAATAAGTCAATTAAACAGGCCAAGATAATGTCACCTTTTATGTTTGAGAACAATGCTGCTGTAAATCATGTTGTTTAAGGTCATCCCAATGGTTAGATTGTTGCCCAGTTTTTATTTAGTGTCCCATTTGCCCCTCATCGGCAGTTTCCAGTAATAAGACACGGCATTTACTCTTTAAATGAGACACCTGTTGGTGTCAACTCCTCAAGAAAGACACTAGTCAATCCAATGGCAACATAAGCACAGAATGAAAAACACTTTAATCTATCAAGTGGGGAAGGGAACTCAATTGTATTACTCAAAAAGAATTTCAGTTTTCAGATTAAATCTACTAATGCACAAAAGAGAAAAATAAAAAAGGTTGTAAAATCTGAAGGGACCTATGATCTTTTAACAATTGAAAGAGAGATAGCTCAAAGGAAATCATCAGTAAGGACTGGATAAAAGGAGGATTTACAGTTTCACTCAGAATTTCAGCACAGGCATTTGCCAAAAACAAAAATCTCTCCTAGGAAAAAAATGAAAGTATATCAGAACAAAATATTCAGGTGGTTCCTAAAAGTGGTATTAGATAACTATTAAAAATTGAACTTACTAGTGACTTCAGTCAAATACCTAATCACATATTTTTACTTTTTTCCCTTTGAAATACTCCTGCCAGGGAAGATAGTACTATTCCAGATATATGGATTGGCTAAAATACTTTAGAACAAGGATTGGCTAACCCACCTCGTCTTTCATATGACCTGTGAACTAGTTTTTACAGTTTTAAATGTTTTCAACAATTTCTTTAAGAAATTTTTGTGACACGTGGAAATCATATAAAATTAGACATTGGTGCCCATCAGAGAAGTTTTATTAGAACACATGTTTATACATGTCACACGGCACAGACCAGCAAATGCTTTCCTCAAAGGGTGAGACAAGAAATAGGTTAGGCTTTCCAAGGCATACTATCCCTGGCACAACTATCTGCCCTTGTAGCATAAAGGCAGATGTAGACAACACAGAAATGAATGGGTGGGGCTGTTTGCCAGGATAACCAACTGGATTTACAAAAGCAGATGGCGAGCAGAATTTGTCCTATGGGCCTGTTTGCCAACTCCTGGTCTACACCTACTTTTGCACTACCATTGGTGTAGTTTAGTAGGCGCAGCAGAGACCATATGGCCTGCAAAACCTGAAATTTTCTATCTGGCCTTTTAAGGGAAAAGTCTGTCAACCCCTATCCTAGAATATAAGGGAGATCGGGGACCTTGTCTTTCTGGCCTATGACAATATTCCCAGAATTTAGACCAGTCCCTGGCACATAGTAGGCACTTGTAATTACTTGGTAAGTGAATGAACAAATGACTGGAGGAACAAATACACATGAACTTGATGTGCCTGAAAACTTACTGTCCCATCATGCAGCCCATTCCTTTCTGGAACAGCCCAGTGTACTGCTCTGTAGTGAAGTTGAAATGTGTGTCTAACTTCCACCCAAGAGCCCAATTATGGATCCCTTCATTACTTATAAAATCCTAGTCTGTCTGAATGGATAAAGAAGATGTGGTCTATGTATACAGTGGAATATTCCTCAGCCATTAAAAACGACAAATACCCACCATTTGCTTCGACGTGGATGGAACTGGAGGGTATTATGCTGAGTGAAATAAGTCAATCGGAGAAGGACAAACATTATATGGTCTCATTCATTTGGGGAATATAAAAAATAGTGAAAGGGAATAAAGGGGAAAGGAGAAAAAATGAGTGGGAAATATCAGAAAGGGAGACAGAACTCTAGGAACAGAACAAGGGGTGGGGGAAAGGGAGGTGGGTGGGGGTGGGGGTGACGGGCACTGAGGGGGGCACTTGATGGGATGAGCACTGGGTGTTATTCTATATGTTGGCAAATTGAACACCAATAAAAATAAATTAACAATAAGTAAATAAATAAATAAATAAATAAATAAATAAAATCAATTTAGAGAAGAAAGGAAAAAAAAATCCTAATCTGTCTTCTACCTGCAACTTCTTCAAATATTTGAAGATGATTTTCACATCCCTTAACTGTCTCTTTAGACTGAATTATCTAAAGAGTATCTGTAAGGCGCCATCCCACGATATGATTTTTGAGTTCCTTAGAAGACCAGGGCCCCCAGTGAAGATTAATAATCCACAAATGCCTTGTTTTCAAAAACCGAACCATGAGATTAGGAACAAAGGGTCAGTGCAGCCAAAATCTGCTCATGTGCTACTTTGTCACTGCCATGCACGTGGCAACCTTATTCCTCTTCAAATGCCCAGTAAATGATTTGCCATGAGTTTTAAAGGATTTTTTTAAAGATTTTATTTATTTATTCATGAGAGACCCAGAGAGAGAGGCAGAGACACAGGCAGAAGGAGAAGCAGGCTCCATGCAGGGAGCCCAACGTGGGACTCGATCCCAGGACCCCAGGGTCACGACCTGAGCTAAAGGCAAACGCTCAACCATGAGCCACCCAGGCGTCCCTAAAGTATTCTCATCACACAAAGAGCTTACCACACACACATTAGAGAACTCCTCATCTCAGTTTTATTATTTTTATCCTATCTAAAAAGTTATCTATAAACCATAGATACAAAATTATGCTTAAATAACTGATTTTATTCAGCAAATTTGTTTCTTAAACAAGTCATGTGCACTTAAAATGTGACAAATAGCAAATAAGGATAACTTTTGGTTATCCTTAATTTTCTCATTAGCATTCGTACAAGAACCACTTCTTACAGAAACGCGTTATGCACCCTGTGGTTGCCTTGGTTTTAGTTCCAGTCTTTAGAAACACTCAGCCTATTTTTAGTTGCATTCCAGATCCTATAGCTACATTCAGGGGCTTACTTCCTCATTTATATCACTCTCCTAATCTCCTCTCCCCCGAGGCTCTCCCATGACCGAGGACAATTTTAAGCCACTGTGCTCTGTCCTATTACAGTGAATTGAGACAGATAATAGCATTTCTTTCTTTTTTTTTTTTTTTTGATAATAGCATTTCTAAGATAATGAGACATCTGTAATATAATTTTGCTGTTAATCAATGTATCTTTTACAGCAGATGGGCCATTATGCAATATAATTAACCAAGACATATTGAAAAACCCAAATATCACTCTCTCACCTAGAGAGCTAGAGGGAATTGCAGGAGATTGTTTGACTCTAATGGAATCTGATGGACCCCAACTATAGTCTCTGGGCCCCTCGTAAACAGAGATTCTCATAGTTTGATTCTACTTCCAGGAGAGGATGCTTAAGCGTTTTTCAGGTTCTCTTCCTCTACTGGGAGAGAAGCAAAGAGGGCATTTACCCTGAATGGCTTTGATCTTGGAAACTCATTAAGAAGTGCTCTACAGAGGGACACCTGGGTGCCTCAGTGGTTGAGCATCTGTCTTTGGCTCAGAGCGTGATCCCAGGGTCCCAGGGTCGAGTCCCACATCAGGCTCCCCTCGAGGAACCTGCTTCTCCCTCTGCCTGTGTCTCTGGCTCTTCCTGTGTGTCTCTCATGGATAAACAAATCTTTAAAAAAAGAAGAAGAAGATAAAGAGCTCTACGGAAATAGACTGCAGGGCTAGTGATTATGTTCCCACTTCCCTCACTTAGAAACACTTTCCCAAAAACTCAAGAAAAACAGATTGCAGCTTCAGGCCACTAGCGAGAGTGGTGGGAAGAATGAAGACATTGGATGGAGAAACACCTGAAGCTGAACCCTCCGTCTGCCACTTGCTAGCTCTGCCAACATCTGGGGAAGTTTCTGTGTTACTCTGGGTCTCAGCTGCTGCTTCTGACACAGGACCACCTACCTTGCAGGGCTACTGTGAGGATAAAGTGACAGAAGCTTGTAAGACACCTGATTCACCCAACACAGGTGCCCAGCAAGTGTCAGTTCCCTTCATTGCCAACGAATGTGGAATGATCCCCTTCTCTGGGTTCTACTGAGAACAAAAATAAAGAATAGGGAGAGGCTTCCTAAGACATAGGATTTTCTGTGCTAATATCTTGAGTAAACCAGGACACATTATTCAAAGGGCTGCATTTGGGGGCGCCTGAGTGGCTCAGTCGGTTAAGCATCTGCTCAGGTCATGATCAACTCAGGTCATGATCTCAGGGTCCTGGGATTGAGTCCTGTATCTGGCTCCCTGCTCAGCGGGAAGTCTGCTCTTCCCTCTCCCTCTGCAGCTCCCCCTGCTTGTGCTCTCTCTCTAATTAATAAATAAAACCAAATGAATGAGAACATATAATGTTTGTCCTTCTCCGACTGACTTACTTCACTCAGCATAATACCCTCCAGTTCCATCCACGTTGAAGCAAATCGTGGGTATTTGTCATTTCTAATGGCTGAGGAATATTCCATTGTATACATAAACCACATCTTCTTTATCCATTCATCTTTCGTTGGACACCAAGGCTCCTTCCACAGTTTGGCTATCGTGGCCATTGCTGCTATAAACATCGGGGTGCAGGTGTCCCGGCGTTTCATTGAATTTGTATCTTTGGGGTAAATCCCCAACAGTGCAATTGCTGGGTCGTAGGGCAGGTCTATTTTTAACTCTTTGAGGAACCTCCACACAGTTTTCCAGAGTGGCTGCACCAGGTCACATTCCCACCAACAGTGTAAGAGGGTTCCCTTTTCTCCGCATCCTCTCCAACATTTGTGTTCTCATTCATTTGGGGAATATAAATAATAGTGAAAGGGAATAGAAGGGAAGGGAGAAGAAATGTGTGGGAAATATCAGAAAGGGAGACAGAACGTAAAGACTGCTAACTCTGGGAAACGAACTAGGGGTGGTAGAAGGGGAGGAGGGCGGGGGGTGGAAGTGAATGGGTGACGGGCACTGGGGGTTATTCTGTATGTTAGTAAATTGAACACCAATAAAAATAAATCTAAATAAATAAATAAATAAATAAATAAATAAATAAATAAATAAATAAAACCTTTAAAAAAAAAAAAAAGACAAAGGCCACGTGTGATAAACTATTCCAAGTTTTAAATACAGGACTATTTGTTCCTTCCTGATGTTGTGAATAATGCTTTCTGCTGGCCTGTGGAGTAGAGTTGAAAACTAAGTATTCATTATTCTGATCATTTGATTTTGATCTCACTTAATAGAAGATGATAACTGCTTTTAGAGTAGTGATTCTTAATGGGGGGCAGTTTTGCCTCCCAGGGCACATTGGGTAATTCTGGAAACATTTTGTTATCACAACTAGGAGAGTGGGAGGGGGTGACTGGCACTGAGTGTGTAGAAGCTAGGGATGCTGAACAGGCAACAGTGCATAGGACAGCCCTTCGTCTCCCCTCCCCCCCCCCACCCAACACAACAAAAGAATTAGGTACTCCAAACACCACTAGCACCAAGGCTGAGAAACCTCCTTTCTTCAGGCTAAATAACCCCATCCCCTTCACATTTCTTCGTAAATATACATACAGAGAGCTCATACACAAAAAACTAACGTGGTATGCCCCCACATCTCCCACCATCAGCACTTCACTTTCCTACAGCTCAGTGATTGCGATAACATATGCGTGTTTTAGAATTTGCAAAGTGCTTATATGCAATATCTCACTTAACTCTGACAACAACATCGCGAGCAATCTATGATTAAGAATTCTCAGTATACAGATGTAGAGACCTTTTATCCAAGACCATACTTTTAAGGACTGAGCAAGGTTCAAATCAGACTTTTGACCCTAAATCTCACATGCTTTCCGCTGCCTCCTGCCTCACTTGGCCTCATTCTGAGCAATGCTATTCTCAGTGGGAAAGACCCACAAAGGCAATGGATCCCCACAGAGGATGCAAATGAAAATCACCCAGGGAGATTTTTAAAACACAGGCTGATGGCCCATAAAATCTATTGTTATCTGAATCCCTAAGGACAGTGCCAAGACTTGTATATTTCCCAAGAGCACCCCACGCGTGTTATTTCTTGTGTGTTTTCTTGTTCTGAACACAAATCAAGTAATAATAATCCAGGAGCATTTGTGTGTTAGCATTCCATAACCCCCACCGCCACAAAGAAAGTGAATTTCTAATGGCAATTCAGACATCAGGGAGCCTTGAGTATGGTGGAAATAGTTTTGTGTTAGTCAAGGTTTTTGACTACTCCAAATTGACTGCTATTTTACCTACTTTTCAGACTTTTTTTTTATTCTAGGCCAAAACAATTTTTTAAATGGGGCTATATTTGTTGTTTTTTTCTGCATATCAACTATATCTTTCACATAACATTATACACAATAAATTTCATAACAAGAAACCTAATACATTAAAAAGCAAGACGCTGGTAAGAAAAGTCCATTAAAGGCCCAATTAACATGGAAGGTGGTGGGATGGTTATTCTACAGCTCCTGTGTCTGTACTTCAGGTCCCTCCAGGACCACTTGTCACTTTTCAATTTCATTTACGTGGCTAACTCACACGTGGCCCTCTACCTGGTCTTTTTTTCTTTTTAAATCATAATCCCCCCCAAATGGCCAAATTTAGGTTTATAATGGTCTCTACAGATTGCTTATTCAATATTCAAGTACCTTGTTACACAGTATTCTTTCTGTGATCCAGCAGCATGGGCAATCCCTGAGCACCTGTCAGAAATGCAGAATCTACATTTTTTTAAAGATTTTATTTATTTGTTCATGAGAGACACAGATTGGGGCAGAGACATAGGCAGAGGGAGAAGCAGGCTCCCTGTGGTCCCTGCAGGACCCTGGGCTCACCACCTGAGCCAAAGGCAGATACTCAACCACTGAGTCACCCAAGTGCCTCAGAATCTACACTTTAACACAGTCACTAGGGATGTACATTCAAGTCAGAGGAGCACTGTTCTAGTGGGTTTTCAGTCCATGGAAAGGGGCTTCCCTAATCCACTCATGCTAATTCTAATAGCTCAACTATTCTGAATCAGAAACCCTGGGGGTGGGGCCCAGCACTCTGTTTTAAGAAGCCCTTCGAATGATTCTTGCTGGATATGGTAATGGTGAAGCTGGTACTCCACAAGAGGAGAAGAGGACAAGGCTTGGAAGAGGTTTTATTATCCTCACAGATCCCATACAGAGCCACCGCACACCATGCAGGGTCACAGGGGAAAAGACTAGGTGGTCAGGAGGCAGGTAAAATATATGATTCATGCCTTTTTAAAGAATAAAAATGTATTTAGCAGAATATATTTTTCAAAATATTTCCCACTCCACATATTCTTCTCCATGGTGACCTTGTCATCTCCCAATTAAAGATGGCATCTAATTACCCTCTTTTGACATTGGACATTGGGGCTGGACATTGTAATTTGTTTGACCAATAGACCATCATGGAAGTAATATTCTTGGACTTCCAACACTAGTTCATAAAAAGCTTGGAGGTTCTGCTTGAGCCTCATGAAATGCTCTGTTCTAAGCCACTTCCCACTTGAATCAGAGCCACCGTGCTGGGAGAAGCCCAAGTGACACAGAGAGGCTATATGTAGGTTCTCTGGTTCACAGCCTCAGTTGAGCTCCCAGCTAACACCACCATCAGCATTCTCAACCACATGCAGGAGTCAACTGAGATCACTGGCCCAGCATAGTCTTAGGGTGACTGCAGCCCCAGCTGACATCTGACTGTAACTGAATGAGTGACTCCAAGTGAAACCTTGCCAGCTCAGCCCAGTCCATCCACAGAACTAAGAGAGTATATATAGCCCCTGACTTTTGAGGTGCTTTTGAGCAACAATAACTATCTGGAACAATGGAATGTAAGAAAATATCTCCAAATGGAAAAAAGTGTGGTATTAGTGAGTTAATAGTAAATAAGAGTTGATTGAAAGGGTACAGGGTAGGCAGAGAGCAGGGAAGATCAGGAGCACAAAAGAAGAAAATAAAAGCATTTAAACAATGTCAGAACAGGAATATATTGTCTCCTTTAGAGAATCAATGAGATATATGGCCATTACAAGTTCAAGTTAAGTTTAGAAGGACAAAAAGTACATAAGTCTAGTCTGTAGTAAACCTATTTGCTGATAGTAAATTGTCTGAAATTACCAGAAAACCAGATATTTAAGAATAAAGAAATGTTAAGAATGCAGTTGAAAAAGAAAATATTTTCTAAGTAAAATTATGAGTAGACAAATGAATATTTCTATTCCTACAGAGCTCTACCTACTTTGAAACCTGGAGCATGGGGGATCCCTGGGTGGGTCAGCGGTTTGGCGTCTGCCCATGGCCCAGGGTGTGATCCTGGAGTCCCGGGACCAAGTCCCACATCGGGCTCCTTGCATGGAGCCTCCTTCTCCCTCTACCTGTATCTCTGCCTCTCTCTCTCTCTCTCTCTCTCTCTCTCTCATAAATAAATAAAATCTTAAAAAAAATAAACCTGGAGTAAAGATTCTGTGACCATAAATACTGCATCAGAAAATTAGTGAAGACCATACAGCCCCTTTGGCAATGATTTCTAGAGGACAGTTTTCCAGGTGGACAGGTAAACAAGAACATTTCCAAATGTCAGTTCTTTACTCCGCTGGATAAATACAGCACTGTATCAGAAACTCAAGCTGTGACCCTCTCTTTTCATATTTAGTATTCTTTCAAAAAAATAATGATTCTGAAATTGGATTTGGATGACAATTGCTTTTGAATCAAAACACACACAAAAAAGAATATTGCACAGTGTATTCTTGTCCCAATTTTTATCATGAAACACTGATTCCATAGTGGTTTTCACCATCAAAATATAATTTTATTACATTAGAGCCAACTTGCAAAACATATAAAGCACAGATGAATGTTATTTCAAGGTGCCATTTCGTGATCCAACTTCCCTTTTCCAATTCTTGAATTAATCTCCAAACACTGGTCCACGTATAACAATTGTTTGGCACACATGCTGCTACTCTCCTCTATCTGTGTTAGGAATCACTAATCAATTTTGGCTTTTCTTCTCTCTAAGCAGGGCACAACCTCAGAATTCTTCTCAACACACAATGACCCAGGCTACTACCAGTCAATCAGAAGAAAACTTTTTGTTTCCTTGAATTTCCCACCTTGATGTTGAATCAGGATAATTATCTCTCTATATATAACTATATTTATCTTCATTACTAGCTTTCTAAATTTGGTGGGAAGAAGAAGAAGAGAATCTCCTTACTGACTATATGCTGTGAGATATTATTTTATAGAAAGAATTTTTGTTTTGTATAATAACTGATTTCCCTTTTAAAAACTGCAAACTCTCATGTTACCATATATCATGTGATCCGGACCCCATGGCAGTTAAGATCAAAATGGTGATTCTTCATAACAAACATCAGAAATGTTCTTATTTTTAAATTTTTTTCAACTCATGTAAAAAAGATTGCTGGAGAATTTCTGGAGGATTTCTGGAGAATTTGAAAAATAATAATAAATATTACTTTTTAGAGACATGCATTAACTGGCACTGTACTGTCTAGAACTTCCATGGCAAGAGTCTGGGATGATTTTTCAACCCATAGAATCCATCCAGAGAGCTACACAAGTCTGTCACTAGGGTCAGCTCATAACCCTAGTTGAGTAAATAGGTATATTCAAAGTGGACCTGGGCAAATTAATCAATACAGGGCAAAAAGTAGCCATTTTTTTTTCAGTTATTATTTTTAAGGTACTTTGCTAGTCATCATGGAGAATAGGAGGTATTAAAGTGAGTTTTTCACTACTTTAGTTGGTAATAAATTGAAGAAGTTAAACAATTATCTAAGCAGCATGGTGATAAATAGTATAAGCCCAGGGGCCCCAGTTATTTTCCACAAGGACTGAATTTTTACCTTCTGAAAGTCTCAAGAGAAGCCAAGAGTGATGACAAGAGCCCTGGTACTCGCAACCTACAAGGTCAATGTGTTTCAAATATAGAATCTGTCTGGACCAAGGGAGAGAACATAGAAGACTCCTAACTCTGGGAAACGAAGTAGGGGTGGTGGAAGGGGAGGAGGGCTGGGGGGTGGGGGTGACTGGGTGGCGGGCACTGAGAGGGGGCACTTGACGGGATGAGCACTGGGTATTATTCTGTATGTTGGCAAATTGAACACCAATAAAAAATAAATTTATTATTTAAAAAAAAGAATCTGTCTGGATTGCTACTAAACTCTACTTGGACAAGAGTGAGGTGACTGAGCATCTCTAAGCATTAGTTTTCTCATTGGTAAAATTGAAATAATATTAATAGTCACCTCATAGGACTGCTACAAGATGAACTATGATAGGGGAGCCTGGCTGGCTCAGTCAGTAGAGCATGCAACTCTTAATCTTAGAGTTGTAGGTTTGAGCTCCACATTGGTGTAGAGATTACTTAAAAATTAAAAAATATATATAAAGATGAAATAAGATAATGTATGAAAGAGGTTAGCATGGAGCCCATCATGGAGTGGGTGCTCAATAAATGTTTTATTATCATATCAGCATTATACTGCCAGATGCTCCAGCAAATTGCACATGTTGAAATGGGAATGTCATGGAGGACAGTATTCTTACAACTGTAATTGGTTTGGAGGTTGACCTCTCAGCTGTTTGATAATCATCTATAGATAGTCAATTCCATAAATGTAGACAAAAACCAATGTGACCTGATGTAATCAAGAGCAGTTTTATGCTGGAAATAGCACTTTCACTGTGCCTTAACTAATGTGTAGACACAGGATAGGTAGAGAAGAAAATACAAGCAAGAATACCTTGGGGTACAAGGTGTCTGGAAAACAGGTCATGCATTTGTAACTCCAGAACCTTCTGGAGCCATCAGAGTGAAAAAGGCTTGGGTGAGTTGCCCTGGCTGCTGCCAACACCTATCTGGCCCACAGCAGAAGAGGCAATCAAAGAGCATACGGGGGCAGAGGGGGTTTGGATCATTACAATACATAAGTGACTTGGCACATAGGCAATAGGCCTTCAACCTTAGTTACACACTCTTGAGAGTGTGTGAGCTCAAAATACGAAACAATGAGCAAATCTAAAAATCAACATTCACTAAGAATCTACCAAGGAAGAGACCAAGAAAAATAAAACATACTCCATTCACTCAAGTTTTCTACAATCTACTTAGAGGCCCAATATACAGGTGCACAAGGTGGCACCCAGATTTTGTTACCAGGTAAAAGTGCAATAAAAATTCAGGAAGGAAAGAAATTATCCCAGGCTGGGGTAGTCATTGGAGGATCCATAGAAAAGGTAGGATTTCAGGTGTGCCAGGAAGGAATACACTAGGCTTTGTTTAGGCCAAAGGGAAAGCCAGTTTGGTGCAGGCACAGGTATAGTGTATCAGTAAGAAATGCAGCTTCAATGTCACAGAAGGTAAAGGCAGGAGAGCTATCAGATAGAAGACAGCATAAATGAGGGGAGGGAAGTATAAAGAATCTGAAGGAAAAACCAACTCATGTCTAGATGCTTTATAGGAACCATCTCATTTAACTTAAAAAAATTCTGGGATGTCTGGGTGGCTCAGTGGTTGAGCATCTGCCTTTGGCTGGGGGTGTGATCCCAGAGTTCCGGGCTCCTTGTGGGGAGCCTGCTTCTCCCTCTGCCTATGTCTCTGCCTCTCTCTCTCTGTCTCTCATGAATAAATAAATAAAATCTTTTTAAAAATAATAACTTACTAAAATTCTGTGAAATAGCATCATTTGGGGCTCTCTAAGAATACCCTCAGATTCAATCACATATAAACCACATCATTAGTTTAAACTACCTGGTGTGGCTCAAAGCCTCAGGTAAACAAAAAGGCTTTTAATAAGCAGGATTTTCTGGGGCACTTGGGTGGCTCAGTGGTTGAGCGTCTGCCTTTGGCTCAGGTCATGATCCCAGGGTCCTGGGATCGAGTCCTGCATTGGGCTCCCCGCATAGAGTCCGCTTCTCCCTCTGCCTATGTCTCTGCCTCTCTCTGTGTGTCTGTCAGGATTAAATAAGAAAAAAAATTTTAAGTAAGCAGGATTTTCTAAGAGCCTAGAGATTATTTCTAAGAGGTCAGGCAAGGGCCCCACCTTTCTCTGAAATGTTCAGGGTTTGGACAATGTAAACCTGTTGAGCTAATCCTTCCCTGAACAAATAGATATTATCTTATAGTTAAGCAAATGGATTCTCTGAAAGGTTAGGTTACTTTTGCAATATCTAGTGGATATAAATCTGTACCCAGGATTCAAGTCTACTTTTGTTTGGATCCAAAATCTGCCCTTTCCACTATAACACACTGCTTCCTCCACAGGACACTGAAAGTCAAACAGGTGATCAGATATACTTCTGAAAAAATCCTGGTGTCAATACAATTCTAAAGCAAGGAAATGGCACATGGAAATCAGCGTTCTATGAGGGCTTCAGAGGTACTCTTCAACACTAAGGGGGAAAAATGATTTGCAAAAGGGAAGAGGAAAAACAGTTACCAGCTAAGAGATGTTTGCAGCAATCCAGGTATACCAAAGAAGGGATATGCAAGACATTTCCAAGAAAAGAAATCACAGGGCTTCGCTAAAGACTGGATACTGGGATTTGCCATGACACGGATGCAGCTAGAGTGGATGATGCTTAGTGAAACAAGTCAGAGAAAAACATATACCATATGATTTTGCTCATATGCGGAATTTAAGAAATAAAACAGATGAACTTTGGGGAAAGGGGACAAAAAGAGAAGGAAGCAAACCATAGAGGACAAACTGAGGGCTGCTGGAGGGGAGGTTGGTGGGGAATGGGTTAAACGGGTGATGAGCATTAAGACTTATTCCTCAGCCCTAAAGGTAAGATACTGGAGGAGACATTCACCAATGACCAAGGCACTGGTAGTGTTATTTCCATGTGAAAAAAAAAATGTTCTAATTCATAGCAATCCTGAAACCCAGTACAGAAAATAAAATCAACCACAGGAGGTTGCACATCTATCAAATTATAAAACTATATTCTTTCCTCATCCTTCTTTGGCAGGGTCACATCTCAGAATGAAGTCAGTGGTAGGCAGTAGTAGTAGTAGTGACACTTCTGCTAGGTGAGTGACTATTTTTGCGTTGAAGCACGTTGTACAGTGATCTAAGGAACCCAAGTTATTCTGGAATAAAAAATACAACTTCGACCCAATCTGTTTACATAGGAGGAGATAGTTTGCAGCCAGGAAATGCCCCTATTAGACACCCCCTTGCTTTCTCTGCCAGGCTAGTCATTACCTTGCTCTGCGGCATCCTGCGCAGTGATCTGAGGGCTCTCGCTGAAGAAAATCTCTGACTTATAAATCTATAAATATGGGACCAGAGAGTTTATCATATCCAGGAAATGTCATGAGAGTAGTTATTACAGGAACTATTGGCCCTCTGGGAAATTTCAGGATTTCTTGGATTCAATTTCTGAATATGAGCCAGAGACAGATCCAAACCAAGCAATATGGATTGGTGACTAGAGAAAGACTCACTAACCCTTCTTCCCTGAGAATATTTTTACCAAAAGGCCCCAATGATTTTGATGATTTGTCTTACCACGTATAGTTCAGTTTCTTAAATACAGAGCATAGCAATTACCCTGTTCTACCGAACACATCACTGAAAGTGAGTCAGAATTCACATTCTTCTGCAACAACCCCTGCAAGATAAGATGTAGATTTTAAGGGGCTGCCTGCTTATTCCTTCTACCTCCTTCCTGGTCCTACCCCCCAGACGCACCATGAGTCAAGCCACTAAAAACTCCGTCGTCTCATTTGAGTCCTTGCACAAGCTGTTCCCATTGCCTGGAGTGTCTTGGCAGGCCTCCAGCTTTTTTGAGAGGCTAATTCTTACTCATCCTTCAGAATTTTGCTCAGAGCCACTGCTCCAGACTGTCTTCTCTGGGCTCCCAGCTCCCATCTGAGAGGTCATTCCCCTTCTGTGCTCTCCAGGCAATCTGTGCTCACCTCTCCCACAGCACTGATACTGAACCAGCCCCATGTCCAGTACTACCACCAGACCATGATTTCTCTGAAATGAACCATGGTATCTACTCCTCTGAGGTCCCCAGGATACCATACAGGTAATATTTAGCACCTAACAGTCGCTAATAAGGGCTATGAAATGAATATATGGATACATACAATTCAATACCTTTAAAGCCACAATCTGTTACTGGAAAATATTGGGAGCCCAAATAGACACGTCATAATGAGGTGGGATCCAAGTACCATATTGGCTTCTACGAAAGATTTCTCTGCTTCCAATCTTGTCCTCACCATCCATTTGGACTCTGCCACAGAATACTCTCTCTGAACAAAAGCCATCCTGTGCATGGTCCTTCATGATCTGGCCTGGATTACTTTTCTGGTTTTGCCCCTCCCCCGATATCCCACTATGGCCTTATTAGTCCACTTGCAGTTCTCAGGGCACATCATGACCGCTCCTTCACAGTGCCCACTCACAGGAAGCACTCGGTCATGGTTTTTTTAACAAGGAGAGAAGGCCAAGCATGTTGTAACGTACTAAAGCTCATAGATTGCAACCGAGGGGGAAAATCTTAGCTACATTTGGGTTTAATAACGTACTATATACTAGGCACTGAGTTAAGTACCATGATAACAAAGGTGAATAAAGCATGTTCCCTGTCCTCACAGAATTTACTGAATAATGGGGTAAAAAAGACACATAAATGGATCATTTATTTTTAATGATGAATGCAATAAAATAAATTGACTATAATAAAATTATGCACAGTTCAGAAAAGACTTCATAGAGAAGAAGATTCTTGGGCAAGTCTTGAAGGATGAATAAGTCTATCAGTTTAAGAAAGGGTGCCTCAGAGGGCACTTGGGTGGCTCAGCTGGTTAAGCATCTGACTCTTGATTTCAGCTCAGGTCATGATCTCAGGGTCCTGGGATTGAGCCCCACGTTGGGCTCCATGCAGAGCGTGGAGCCTACTTAAGACTCTCTTTCTCCCTCTCCTTCTACCCCTCCCTCAACTCGTGTGCTTTTTCTGTCTATATTAAAAAAAAAGAAAGAAAGAAAGAAAGAAAGAAAGAAAGAAAGAAAGAAAGAAAGAAAGAAAGAAAGAAAGAAAGATGTCTCAGGCAAAAGCAATCAAAGGCATAGGGCCATGAAACAATATGGCATAAAAGCTATGAGTGACATAAGCAAAGGATGATGGTGGCCTGAACTAGAGCAATTGTAACAGACATGGAGGGGAAGGGATCATTTCAGGAAGTAGATATAAACAGCATCCTTGCTGATGATAGAATGGTGAGGGGTGGAGGGGGAAAAGTAGCAAGATGGTGGAGAAGGAGCAGGTATGGAGTGGGGTGGGAGAGGAAAAGAATTCCAGTTCCAACATGTAGACTTCAGATGCCTGGGAGACATCAAGTCACCATGAGCAGTAGATAGTTGATATCCAAGCAGACATGCTGCTGGCAATTTGCTATACAACCCAGGTTCTTATCATCAGAGTAAGAAACCTAAAGTGGTAAGAGGAAATGAGACTGCTCCGGAGAGCACATACAGAAGCAGCAGCAAAGACCCAAAGACACAGCTCCGAGTCACAGAGAAAAGCAAAGAAGGACCAGCCCAGGAAGACAATCGAAGGAAGTAGGAAGAAACTGCATGACCAGAGGTGACCAGTTCATGAAAGTCAAGGGCATAGACTTCAAAGAAAAAGAAACCAAGAGTGAAAATTGCAGTAGAGTAGTCCAAAAAAGATAAGAACAAGAAAATAATCACAGGGCTTGGCAAGGTGAATGCCATTGGGCTGATGCTTATGTTGGAAGAGTCGGTGGAATGATGGGGGCTGATGCCAAATTGCAGGTGAGGAAGGGGAGGCAGTGTGCGCACGATGACCCTGAAGGATGCCTGAATGGGATAAGAAGAAAAGAAATAGGGTAATAGGGGAGGTGGGCAGGCAGGTGGGTCCTGCCGGTGGTGCTTCTGTGGTCACGGGGAAAATTATATTAGGAAGGAGTGATGAGAATATGGGGACCTGGGGAGGTCCCTAAAATGCCCTAAAAATGCCCTCCCTAAAAATGCCCTCCTCGCTGCCTTGTATTCCATGTCCTACGTGCCCCCTCAGTCTCAGCCCCGTGCCCAACACACAGGCGTCCGATGTCTGCTCGGTGGGCAGGTGAGCCATGAAGCAATATCCCCCAGGGAGCCCGCAGAAAGCGATCAAGGGACTAGTGGGAGACACTCAACCACAAGAGAGACACTTAATTCTCTGAAACAGAAAGATATGAAGGAAAATAGATTTTCATGCCAGAACTTTCTTACATTAATTTTGTGGACTGGCAAATACAAGTATTTGAAATCTGCTAATTAATTGTCAGGAGTTACTATTTTATTTACTGTTTCAGGATTTCTCAAATAGACATTTTCAGGATGGTAAAATATATTCTTCCCAGACTTCTGGTCTATTTTTCTAGCATATCATTCCGTAAAAAACATTAAGCCCCTTACGAACATGAACCTTGACTTTTTTTTTTTTTAAGATTTTACTTTTAAGTAATCTCTACATCTGACATGGGGCTTGAACTCACAACACCAAGATCCACAGTCACATGCTCCACCCACTGAACCTGCCAGGAACCTCTTCAGACTTAATTTTTTTTTTTTTTTTTGAGTTCTGGCTTGCAACAACACTAAGAGGCAGGTACAGAGAGTTCCCACTTACTCCCTACACAATATACATACCCCACCTCCCCCAATTACCAACATCACCAGAATAGAACTTTTTTTTTTTTTTCAGAATGGAACATTTTTAAACTAAGAATGCAGCTACACTGACACATCTTAATCACCCAAAGTCCATAGTTTACACTAGGGTTTGCTCTTGGTGGTGTACATTCTAGGAGTTTGGACAAATGTATAAGGACGTGTTCCATTGTTATAATATCACACAGAGTATTTTCACTGCCCTAAAAATCCTCTGTGCTGTTTATTCATTAATCTCCCTCTCCCCTCCCAGCAACTATTAATCGTCTTACTATATCCATAGTTCTGCCTTTTCCAGAATGTTCTATCGTTGGAATTCTAAAGCTTGTTATTTTTTCAAATTGGCTTCTTTCACGAAAGAACATGCATGTAAGGGACGCCTCAGTGGCTCAGCTGATTGGGTGTCTGACTCGATTTTGGCTCATGATCTCAGGGTCATGGGACTGAGCCCTAGTTAGGCTCTGCACTGAATGGTGAGAGTGGAGCCTGCTTGAAATTCTCTCCCTCCCTCCCACTCTGTCCCTGTCCCCAGCTTGTGCATTCTCTCTAATAATAATAATAATAATAATAATAATAATAATAATAATAAATAATATATGCATTTAAGTTTCCTCCATGTCTTTTCATAGCTTGATAGCTTGACTTTTGTTATCCCTTACAACACTTAGTCTCCTATACTGAATAAATGCTTCATGAATTTATTAATTAAATATTACTACAGTCAGAGTCAATGTGATCATATTGGTTTCAGAACTCTGGTAAAGTGGACTATATACTTCATATAGGAACTTCAAACGTCAGGACTATGTATAGGTTCGATAAGTCAGGAAGTCGTCAAAACATCACAGACGTGACTATGTAACACATTTGATACACATTTGCCTCAAAATGGTCATTGAATGAACTGAAAATGCTTCTGGAAAACACCTACATTTCTTCTCTTTCAGGTGCTCCACTACTAGCATTCAGGGCATGACACCAAGAGAAAATGTTTTCATCTTTCTCAAATCTCTTACCATCCCCAGACCACAGCCCCCCTCCATGTGCTAAAACTTTCTGCCTCAAACTTTCTCCCACCTGCAGTCACCGAGCCAACATCTACTCATCCTTCAAGATCTGGTACCAATGTCACCTTATTTATAAAGCCCTTCCGAGCTCTGTGTCTCACCCTTCAGTGGCGATTCCTTTATTATGACCCTAATCTGTTGCATTATCATTATTAATCAGATGAGTTCAACCAAGTATTCCTTTTCATGTTTATACGCCAAATACCTGCTACACACAGTGGCTTGGTCCAAGGTGGGAGCTGTAGATGTGGCAAAAAGTGGTTGACTTTAGGTTATATTTTGAGGATAAAGCCAATAGGATATGATGATGTCAACTGGACGTGGTGCATAAAAGAAAGAGGAGCCAAGGCTGGCACTAAGGTTTTTACCTTGAGTGTCTAGAAGTGTGGAGTTCCTATTACCTGACATGGGGAAGACTATGGGAATAGCAGGGCAGGCATTCAGTTTTAAGTTGAGATGTCCAGTAAGCACCCAAGCGGAGAGGCAGTTGGATATATGAGTTGAAGGGGAAAGGTCTGTGCTCTATCAGCTTGGAAGTCGTCAGTATATAAATGTTATTTAAAGCCATAAGCGTAGGTGAAATCTCCAAGGCGTAAATATAAGTAAGCAAGAGAAGAGGCCCAAGGACTGAGTTGACACTCCAGCTCCAACATGGGTATTTTGACAGTCTCAAGTAGTGGCTTATGCAGCAGAAGATAAAGTTGGGGGAAACCAGGAGCGCAATGCTTGGTGTCCTGAAAGTTACATAGGGAAATATTTCAAGGGGGAGAGTGTGATCTATCCCGGGGAGGTTCACTGGCTTTAGGAAAGCGGAGGTCACTGATACTCTTGGTTAAAAGGTTTCTGGAGTCATGGAAGTGGAAGCCTCATCAAAGTAAGGGCAGATGGCAGGAGGAGGAGAAGCCTCTGAGATACCATTATGCGGACAACTCTTTAAAGGAGTTTGGGTGTAAAGATGAGCAGAGAAATGACAGTAACTAGAGAGGAATCACCAAAGGTTTTAATTGGTTTTGGTATTTAAGGATGATTCCTATTGCAGAATGCTTAGTATTAATAAGAATGATCTAGCAGATAGGGGGAGAATTGATGAAGCATTAAGAAGAACCCGAATGAAGGGGTGCCTGAGTGGCTCAGTTGGGATCCAACTCTTGGTCTCAGCTCAGGTCATGATTTCAGGGTCATGGGATTGAGCTCCGAGTGAGGCTCCATGCTTCGCTTAGAGCCTGCCTAAGACTCTCTCTCTCCTCTCCCTCCACCCCTCCCCTTGCCCCCACTCTCATGCTATCTTTTGCGCTCTCTCTCTCTCAAAAAAAAAAAAAATCTTAAAAAAAAGAAACCCTAAATGAAGTTCTAACTAATTACAGGGTAATTAATAGCCAGTGTCTTTGAGCAGCTGAGGATTGATGGGGATCCAGGAGACAAGTGAAGGGACAAGGCTTAGGGATGCAGACAGTAGCAGGACGGAGAGCAGGATGTGGGCAGGTGGGGATAGGTGAAGAAATTCTCTAATTCCTCCTATTTACTTAGTCAATAGGAAGCAGGGTCATCAGATGAGAGTGAGATGGAGGAGGTGATAAAAGTTTGAAGAGAGAGACAATGTGAAATAATTTTCTAAGACAATATTTCTCGGACTTTTTTTTTTTAAGCAGGCTCTACACCCAACGTGGAGCCCAGTGTGGGGCTTGGACTCACAACCCTGAGATCAAGAACCTGGGCTGAGATCAAAGTCGGATGCTTAGTCAGCTGAGCCACCCAGGCACCTCTTGAATTTTTTTCAATGCCAAGTACATTTACACCTCAGCCCAGCACACATGCACATGTAAATGTACCTATGACGAGGGATGAAGTAAGGGGATTGATTATAGGATGTCGAAGCTTGGAATCCAGGCCAGGTATGGCTGTCAAGTGAGGTCACGAGGGAGAGTGAGAGAAGGAGAAAAGCTGGTCAGGTCAGGGGCCTGAAGGTCTGGAGGGGTTGGAGAAGTGAAGACAGCGTCAGAGAGACGGAGCTAGAGAAACAGGCCATGGTGGGAGGGAAGAGGGTGCTTGAAAGTGACGTTAAGGGAGGAAAGTCATTTTTGGCCAACGCAGGGGCCAGTGTGACCGTGGGAGTGACGACTGAGGTACCGATAAAGGACAAGATCCCAGGAGAAAAGGAGTTTACGGAAGCAAGAGCATGGTGTGTTGAAAGAATCATTTATCTGGATACTGAAATAACCAAAATTTGTTACAGGAGTTTTAAGAAGATGATGGCAGTGAGCCAGGAGCTAAAAATATTCAAGAAACAAGGAGGAGGGACAGAAGTCAACGATGAGGCAAGCAGGGGTTGCAGAACAGTCTGATGACAAGGAGTTCAAGCTGGAGTTTTCAGGAGGCAGGAGACTGGTTGGCATGGTGATGGGGGGCCAGAGAGGCCTCCTGGGCCCCTGGCGAGAGGGCCTGGGAGGGAAACTGAGACAGGCAGGGAAGCAGGGTCCTCAGCTCTCCACTGAGCAAAAAAGTAAAAAGAATACTCAGAGGAGTGGACAGCCTATGAATTTTGCAGATGACAGCCCTTGAGCACAGCAACGTTTTCCAAAGTGGGAAGGGGCGAGAAGTGGGCCTGGCTCGCAGCCGTACAGAACCATACGACCATGAGCATCTAGATCAGTGGCTCAGGAAAGAAAGCCGAATAAATCAAACAACTTCATCCAAATACGCTGCACGTACATGAACGCCAGTCCTTTCTAACCACATGATAGAGAAAATTGCTTCGATTCTCTCTTTTCCTTTAGAAGCTGTCAGCACGGTTGACAGTTACATGACATTCTTTACCACCTCTGGCCTCTCATTCTCTTTTAAACAGATTTTTCTCATTCTTTAACACTCTCAGCTCTGTACTCAGAAATAAATGCACTGGATTTAACAATTTAGCTAAATTTCACAGAGGGGAAAACTTTTCACTTAATATTAGCTCAAAAACCAAATATCAATGTCAATGTGAGACAAGATTCCATCAAAATCCTAGAGGCGAACACAGGCAACACCCTTTTTGAACTCGGCCACAGTAACTTCTTGCAAGATCCATCCATGAAGGCAAGAGAAACAAAAGCAAAAATCAACTATTGGGACTTCATCAAAATAAGAAGCTCCTGCACAGCAAAGGATACTGTCAACAAAACTCAAAGACAACCTACAAAATGGGAGAAGAGATTTGCAAATGACGTATCAGATAAAGGGCTAGTATCCAAGATCTATAAAGAACTTATTAAACTCAACACCAAAGAAACAAACAATCCAATCCTGAAATTGGCAAAAAAAAAAAAAAAAAAGAACAGAAATCTCACAGAGGAAGACATAGACTTGGCCCACAAGCACTTGAGGAAATGCTCCGCATCACTGGCCATCAGGGAAATACAAATCAAAACCACAATGAGATACCACCTCACACCAGTGGGAATGGGGAAAATTAACAAGGCAGGAAACCACAAATGTTGGAGAGGATGTGGAGAAAAGGGAACCCTCTTACACTGTTGGTGGGAATGTGACCTGGTGCAGCCACTCGGGAAAACTGTGTGGAGGTTCCTCAAAGAGTTAAAAATAGACCTGCCCTACGACCCAGCAATTGCACTGTTGGGGATTTACCCCAAAGATTCAGATGCAATGAAACGCCGGGACACCTGCACCCCGATGTTTATAGCAGCAATGGCCACAATAGCCAAACTGTGGAAGGAGACTCGGTGTCCACGGAAAGATGAATGGATAAAGAAGATGTGGTTTATGTATACAATGGAATATTCCTCAGCCATTAGACACGACAAATACCCACCATTTGCTTCTACGTGGATGGAACTGGAGGGTATTATGCTGAGTGAAGTAAGTCAGTCGGAGAAGGACAAACATTATATGGTCCCATTCATTTGGGGAATATAGATAATAGTGAAAGGGAATATAAGGGAAGGGAGAAGAAATGTGTGGGAAATATCAGAAAGGGAGACAGACCATAAAGACTCCTAACTCTGGGAAACGAACTAGGGGTGGTGGAAGGGGAGGAGGGCGGGGGGTGGGGGTGAATGGGTGACGGGCACTGAGGGGGGCACTTGATGGGATGAGCACTGGGTGTTATTCTATATGTTGGCAAATTGAACACCAATAAAAAATAAATTTATAAAAAAAGAAAAAGATATCAATTCTCTATCAGAAAGTTGTTAATCAGAGGCGCCTGAGTGGCTCAGTGGGCCAAGTGTCTGCCCTCGGCCCAGGTTATGATCCCAGGGCCCTGGGGTCGTTGGTGGGTCACCTGTTTGTCCCTCTCACTCTGCCTCTGCCTGTCGCTCCCCCTGCTTGTGCTCTCTCGCTCTCTCTCTCACTCTCTCTCTCTCTCTCTCTGTCAAATACATAAATAAAATCTTTTTTTAAAAAAGTTAAACACAAATAAATATTAAATGAAAAAGGCTGAAGTTTGGCACCAATTAATATACTTCAAAGAAAACCTAAATTTATTACAGAGCTTGGGCAGAACCACCTCAAATTCATGCAAGGATATGGCTCATTCATCAAAAAGTTCCAATTTTTGTCATATACAAAATGCAACGTGGGCCCCACCCACTGGACACTTCATGTTACTGCAACGTTGCCCTTCAGCGCAAGGGAGAAAGTTCTCATTCATTCTATATTATTATTTATTGGCAAATGTTCTTTATTGTCTTCTCTAGGCCAGGGACGTTTCCAGATCTTTACAATAGTAAAGACAAAAGACAGAAATCTCTGTCTCCGCGAAGACTATACTTCGTATATGTACTTAGTGTATGATGTGTCTTGTTTTGTCCACCACAATAAACTACTGGCCAAATCTGTTAAATGGGTACCCTGGATAAGGCCGAAGCCTAAGACCTTAAGAATTTGATGAATAAAAGCCAAAATAGCCTTTTAATTAAAAGTTACCAAAAGTTGTCGCTGTTCTGAAATGGAAACATTAATTCACCTCTAAGGCAAAGTGTTCCCTATGGCAACAAAAACACACATTCTGTGTTATCTACTGTCCTCTTCCATTCTTTTTACACAGTTTTATGAACTGACCATATATTCATCATATTTAAATTTTAGTTATTTTCGGGATCCCTGGGTGGCTCAGCGGTTGGGCGTCTGCCTTTGGCCCAGGGGGTGATTCTGGGGTCCTGGGATCGAGTCCCACATCGGGCTCCCTTCATGGAGCCTGCTTCTCCCTCTGCCTGGGTCTCTGCCTCTCTCTGTGTGTCTCTCATGAATAAATAAATAAAATATTTTTTTAAATTTTAGTTATTTTCACTTTTCAAAAATGGTATCATGGTTTATGTGATTGGGGATGGCTTCTTTCCTCATCTCATATTACATTGCTAAATTTACTTATGGTGCAAATGTACCACGGCTCATTTATCCACTCCTCCACTGAGAGCATTTACATTCTTTCCAGGTTTTTCTCTGCCGTAGCTAGTAGTGCCATGGACATGCTGTACATGTTCCCAGGTGTATGCACAGGAGAGATTCTCTTAGCTATATAACTAAAGTGGAATTGCCTGGGTCATGGGGTGTGTAAACGTCCAACAATTGGAGATAATGACAAGCTCTCGTTTGAAGTGACAGCAACAAATTACACGCCCTCCAGAGATTCATAATGGATCATTTGAAACTGAAGCCTTGATATTTCCAGATTTTTATTTGGGCAGTTAACCAGACGCAAAATGGTGCCTCACGGTGGTCCTGATGGGCACCATGAAGGATGCCCAATACGTAGGTCATCGTGGCTTCATTAGCCACATAAATATGCTTTTTTTTTTTTACCCACTGGTATTTTTTAATAGCACACTAACCATACACAATCAACAAATGGGAGAAAATCACAAGCTTCTTAAACCTTTGCTTTTATGCTTTTCCTCCTTGCTGTGTCAGGTGTGTTCCCTGTCTATCTCCGGAGCCGTGTCAACAGTTAGGGGTTGCGAGGACCTTGGTTTCACCCACACACAGGAGGGGAAATCAGAGAGAAACAGGAGCCATCAGTTGGGGGGCAGCGACCCGGCTTCTCTGCACCTGTGGGCCCTGCACAGGCAGGCGCGTCTCTAATTCATCATCTAATTCATCATCCACGATTTCTGCCCTAGTCCTTAGGGACCAGGGGCCTTCACCGCCCGGCCTCTTCGCAGCTGCACCCACATAACTCCTGGACGCCCAGGTCACCTCCCCACAGAACCACACGTCCTAAGGGCCCTTGGGGTTTGCATCTTCTCCACTGGCTTCAGGACCAATGCCAACATCTGGGCTGCGCTGTGCCAGACCCACAGGTGACCTGGAGGACAGCGCGCCTCCTGGCATCCACCAGGATGACTGTCGCCACCCCTTCTGCTCCTTTGGCCAGGAGGACCAGAGCGCTTTTCGAAGCCATTTGTTTTTTGGGTTTTTTTTTTTAAGATTTTATTTATTTATTCATGAGAGACAGAGAGAGAGAGGCAGAGACACAGGCAGAGGCAGAAGAAGGGTCCACACAGGGAGCCCCATGCGGGACTCGATCCTGGGACCCCAGGATCAAGACAGATGCTCCACCGCTGAACCACCCAGCTGGCTCATGATATATGCTTTTCCTTTGTATCCATAGGAGCCCCCAATGTACTCTTTTAATTCTTTATTTTAAAATAATTTAAACTTACAGGAAAGTCGAGAGAAAAATACAAAGTATTTCTATACATACCCTTCACCCACCGGGTAGCTGTTAACACTCTATCACCTTCGCCTTACTCTCATTTTCTTCTTTCTCTCCTCCTGTCTGTGTGTGCAGACGTGATTTTTTTTTCTTCGAACCATCTCAGAGAGTAACTTTCAACCATGACACCTGTTACTCATCAATACTTGAGTATGTATTTCCCGAAATCAAAGATAGTCTCCCACACAGCGAATGCAACCGCGGAGACCAAGGGAGTAGCATTCTATAGCACCACCGCCAAATTCACACGCTCCATTCAAACTTTGCTGCTGCTCAAGTTTCTTTCATGCTGCATGTAGTTGTCATGCCTCTTTGGCTTCCAATCTGGAACAGTTACTGGGTCACTTGTCTTTCATGACCTTGACATTTCTGAGAAATACAGGCCGGTTACTTTGTAGAATATCCCGCATTTCAAATTTGTCTGGTGTTTCCTCATAATCGCCTCTAGGTTATGCCTTTGGGGCCAGAAGACCATCGAAGTGATCTGGGTCCTTCTCAGCGCAGCCCATCTGGAGGCATGTGATGTTGATTTGTCCCGTGACTGGTGAAGTTAACTTTTATTAACTGATTAATTTGGTGTCTGCCAGATTTCTCTCTCATAAATTTACATAATAAATATTCTGAATTGACAATAATATCTAAATAATCAGTATTTGAGGGTACTTTGATACTACCCTCAAATGTCTACCCCATGCCTATCCCTGTGCTGTCACCCCAATGCCTTAATCATGGCTTCCCATTAAGTTCTGATACCTGATACTTCAGAAGTATCTTGGCCATTTTTGACCCTTTTCTCTCCCACCTAAATTGTAAAATTAGCTTAGCAACCTCCATGATTTTGATTGTAATTGCTTTGACTTCGTAATTCAAGTTGCAGAGTATTGGCATCTTTATTATGTTGTCTTCTTTCCTTATGGGAAGGATAAGTCTCTCCATTTATTCAAGTTCTCTTTTACGTCTCTTAATAAAGTTTTATAATTTTCCCCATGGAAATGCTTCAAAGCATTTGAACAAGTTAGAGCTGAGATTTGGACCAAAAAAAAAGATATAAAAGTATAATCTTCACCTCAGACTGGAGTTCAGTCTAGATTGAACTGGGCTCAGTTCAGTTCAACTTGGAATACTGAAGTCACATCTGTACATGACGAATATTTAAGATTGATGGTGAAATATGTTTGGCTTTAGATACTTCAAATAGAATGGAAGTATCCACCACTTCCTTCTCCACTCCTGACCTGAGACCAGTGTTCAGCCCTCCCTCTTGAGAAATCAGTAGATGCTACTGTGAAGAGACAGATTGTTAAGATACAGTAGAAACCCAAGAAAGAAAAAGGACCTAGGGCCAGAATTCTGTTATCTTAAGAGAAAGATTGCTGCTCTGTGGGGAAAGGTGGCAGCATTGAGCAATGAAGGAAATTATGAGGGGGATTGTGGGAGATCTTCAGGAAACTAGGCAACATCTGGAAGGAAAGTTCCTTGAGTAAGGATTAAGAAAGTGATGGATGACTGTTCCATAAATAGGCCATTGTCACCAACCCACCCATTGTAAATTACCACTCAGAGGGGTGTCCCTATCAGACCAAGAGATCATAAGGCAAAACCCCCTGGTTTCTACTACTGACATCAAAGCCCGCCTCACTTTCCTCAGTTCTGGTACAGCTCCTTCCCCAAACACATAAATAACCAAAAATCAAAAATTATTCTTCTAGCCTGAAATTTTGAAAGTAGCCACTAGTTTTCCACTATAGCCACTAAAATTCAGCAACGCATGCTTGTCTTTAAATAGACTCCATGCTGGATCTCACGACCCTGAGATCAAGACCTGAGCTGAGATCAAGAGTCAGATGCTTAACTGACCAAGCCATCCAGGTACCCCAAAATGTCAAATTTTAAGTCATGTAACTTCCTGATGAACTTTTCAACATAATTTAGCCAAAAAACATATTCCAGGGAATTAAATGCGTTGACCAATTACATAAACCAATTAAAGACTGCTGGCCAAAATGATGGTCTGCTTTAGAGTGGTATGTAGGTCATTTCCTATGACAGAAATGAGATGCAGAACTAGTTTCCATGGAGGCAAATTCATGACAGCTCTCCTACAGGTCTCCACCACGGTTATTACCCACATTCTGCCAGTAACTCACTTTGTAACCTGTGGAAGAATGTGATTCACTAATGTGTTTAGATTTAGAAACTGCCAGATAAGTTTTTATTTAACTTAAGCTTATCAAGCACAGCTACAATATGGAGATTATTGCAACCGTCCTAGCCATCAGAAGTCAAAGCAAGACATTATAGTCAGTGGAAGAAAAATTGTGATTCAAGTCAAGAGAGGAAAAAATTTTAAAAAAAAATCCCAGTGAATTCAATCTGAGTGAAGATCTGAAATGATTGACAATGAGTCCAACTGATGAAATATTTCCACCTTCTGGTTGTCAAATTTTATGACAATTTACTTTTTCTTTTTTTTTTTTTTTTACAGAATGTGACATCCATAAATTCAAAGAAATTAAAATTTGTATTTTTGAACTCGTAAGAATAAAGCTGCATACACATGACGATTCTTATCTCCTGGAACCATGGGTGAGAAAGCTCAGAATATGTCACACACAGTAATCTGACTTGAGACTTTTGTCTTTAGCTTAATAAGTTCAGCTAATAGCCCTTGTAAATCACTCTTCACACACACACACACACATACACACACACACACACATTTAAACATTTCAGGGCTTAGAAAGTATCCTATATATACCAAATGTGGATAAACTTGGATAAGCAAAGATTGTTTCCTTTTCATTTATCCAATGGCACTTTCCCTCCTGTGGGCAATTTATAATTCTGATTTCATATATTCCATCTTCAGAGCCTTCCTTTTGCTCTTCAAGGAAACAACAGACAAAAATGTCCTCTGGCCTCCATCTTCCCAGTGAACCACCACATTCTTTCTTCCATGTTTGCCATCTTGAGCAGGTTCATAGGAAAAAGAGCAGTGACAAGCTGGGATCAAAACCCAGCTCCACTGCGTCTTAGCTGAGTGACTTGGTGCCTGTACCTCATTTTTCTGTCTATCCATCTTTCAGAGCCGTTGTGTGGATTTAAAAATAATATGTGTATAGGGGATCCCTGGGTAGCTCAGCAGTTTAGTGCCTGCCTTCAGCACAGGGCCTGATCCTGGGGTCCCGGGATCAAGTCCCACATCAGGCTCCCTGCATGGAACCTGCTTCTCCCTCTGCCTGTGTCTCTGCCTCTCTCTCTCTGTCTCTCTGTGTGTCTCTCTCATCAATAAATAAATAAATTAAATATTTTTAAAAAATAAAATAAAATACGTGTATAGTAACTGACCCATAATAACACCAGGAAAGTACAGCTAATCTCTTCTTCACACGAGTGCTGTCCTCCACGAATATAATGCTATCCCTCTGCAGCTACATTTTTTTCTTTGCTAATCAATTTGGCCTTTCCTTCTGTCACATTTGCTTTCACAGCCCATTGATATCTACTGTGTGACCAAATGTGTCATGCGGCTCTTTGATTTATTTTTTAAACTAGTAAATCTCTGTAACTGTTTTATATATGACCTGAATTTTAATGCCACATCATTATTTGAGATAAGCACATGAGGAAGAAGCCATCCTGGAGGTCCCCACATGAGCCAAAACATTCGTAGAGGTAGGGGCAGGAAATGGGAAAGGGGCATTATGGAGTAGAATGCAGGGGCCTCTGAGGAAGTGCTGGGAAGAGAAGAGCCCAGTCCAACAATGAAAAGAAGAATCGGGAGTCCAAGAGTACGGGGCTCCTTTCTTTGCTCTGCTCTCCCCATACCACTTGACCCTAAGAATTCATCTTCCTTCTTCAAGCCTGTTATCTTACCTATAGACATGTTATAAAAACTACAAAAACACCCACCTCCTGGGTTCATTGTGAGGACAGGATAACATGTCAGACATTTAGCTGAGACACTCAAAAAAAAAAAAATGGTAGTGGTAGCAGCAGTATTCATCTCTACGATGCTAAAGGGTGTAGATCATATTTTCAGTTTGTTTTGCTCTGTCCTTTCATTGAGACACGGGGGATGGTGAGATGTGCTGTGTGAGGCAGGCAAAACACATTCTGTTACGGGTGCTTGCTATTAATTGAGAATATTCAGTTCTACTGTAACAAGAGAAAGCAAGGATGGACAAGACTCCTATGACGTACTAAATAACACCAGCAAGTAAGCAAGTGGCTTGTGAGACGTGAGTGGAATTCAAAAGATGTACTGTTAAGTGTCGATCCTTGGCCATCGGGAAGACATGTTCAAGACAGAATGAATGAAATATATGATTTTTTTAAAAGAACGATCAAGAATGTTTACTCATAAAGAGAAAATGATGGAAGGACCACAGCAAAAGTTACAAACCAAACCCCCTTCAGGCTGACAGACATCATCTCTAAACTGGGCAGCCACTGGGGTCCCATTCTGGCTTTGCATCTACTCTGTCCAAGAGAGAAAGGTCACAGCTGCTCAGCAAACAGAGGAGTGAGCTACACCTGAGACCAGCCACCCTTGCCCCTGTGCCAACAAGTGTTGACTCCAGACACTGTAAGCTTGCCAAGTCTCCTTGTTCATACTCAGCTCCAGTCTTTGGAACCACGCCACCATGAGGAAAAAATTAATGCAACAGTTAAGAGGAAGCAGTGGGCAAAAGGAAAGAGAGAAGGATAAGGAAAGAGAGAGGTCATAGAAACAACTGTGTCACACACACTTCCTCCACTGGAGGAGCCTGGGTGGCTCAGATGGTTAAGCATCTGACTCTTGATCTCAGCTCAGGTCTCAGTCTCAGGATCATGAGTTCAAGCTCCAGATTGGGCCCCATATTGGACTCCGCACTGTATGTGGGGCCTACTTAGATAGATAGATAGATAGATAGATAGATAGATAGATAGATAGATAGATAAATGGAAACACAGAATTCAGTTGTGCGGTCCTTCCACTCCATCCTAGGTGTAACCTTATCCCAGATCTCTTTTCCCTTGCTACTGGGTTTATGTTTTATATTGATCCAACAAACCATGTGATGTGAACATCTCAAATTGGTCTGTGAGACTTGCTGCTATGATCTCTGGGATGGCTTGCCTGGAGTGCACTAGGAGTCTAGCATTGCATCAAAGTCATTTCCCATACAACATATTTTTGCTTGGCACCACAATTTCTTTTGCTATAAAAACCGGCTGATATTCTTCTACAAATCCATCAAGTTGCTATTATTCTGAACACGAGAGCAATAAAAACTTCTCCCCTGCATTTTTCTGGTGAAAGAAGTGTGCTACCTCGTTTATGTTTGAAGAACTAGTAATTTCATATGAAATTGCAGCTTTTCCTTCCAAGTGATTGTTACTAGCTACATTCCCTGCTGTTACCTGATCTCTTTTTATCATCATGGAGTTTGGGGTTGTTTGTGCTTTTTTAAACTAATTGTCGGCACACCAGTAGTGGCCATTAACCTCACGGGATAGAGACACAGCCTCCCCAGAAAAAAGCAGCAGAAACTCAAGCTCCTATGGACAATGGCCAGAGCTGGTGCCTGGAGATCACTCATCTGTCCAGTCACATTCTTTGCCTCTCCTCCTCCTTCCTTTTTAGCTTCTTGCATTTTTTACTACCACCTTCTATTTCCCATCTCAGGAACCACATGTAAGTCCACTTAGGGCTCTACTCTGAATCATTTCTCTGCTCTAAAAATTTAGGGTTTTTTCACTAGACCAAGTTTGTGTCCTGGGCTTCTCAGAAAATGAGATCTTCCCTGGGAGATGCCTCAGTCCTTTGTGCACAGGAGCCCCTACCAGACCCACCCCACTAATGACTCAGGCATGTTTATACTAATCGGAATCCCACCAGTAGACCAGTCTTACCCCAAGCTCCGACCTCTTACTAGATGTACATAAAACCATGTATTAATACCCAGGGGGAAACCTTATGAAAGGGTTATTCTGTTTGAGAAGGAAATTTTGGCCATTTTACCTCCATGTCCTTCTTCAGGGTCCCAGGCTCCTACTCCTGGCTCTCCCAGGCAACGTGCACCATCTTGTGTTTCCTTCAATAGAGCCTGACAACGTCAGTTTCTTCAGAATGAAATAGCTACACACATTTTAAAAAGAGAAATCCTTCTCTTGCTAATATTGCCTGCCAGGAAGAGATGAGGGAGAAAAGCCAGTCATCTCACAATCAAGCTTAAGTATAAAGAATCTAGGTTGACGGTTCTTGTACAAATGTAAAGACAAAACTCTCAAAAAAAAGGGGGGGGGGGGGTCATGCCCAGGTGGCTCAGTCGGTTGAGCCTCTACTCTTGATTTCAGCTCAGGTCATGCATGATCTCAGGGGTGTGGGATCGAGCCACCATCAGGCTCCTCACTGGGCATGGAGCCTGCTTAAGTTTCTCTCTCTCCTTTTCCCTTGGCCCCTCCCCCCTCCTCTTGCTCTAAAAAATAAAATAAATAAAATAAAATAAAGCTTTATACTTCCATCGCTCTGCATCAAGCAAACAAGCAACCAACCGATTAATCGACAAGCAAACACTCTGGCAAACAATAAAGGGCATTTACTAGATCATGAACCTGAGAAGTGCAGAGGGAAGGCACTGGATCTGGTCTCATAAGGCTCTGGCTCCATGTTTCCACACTCCTTGGGGTTCTCTTCTCTCTTCTTCATACTGACTCCGTCTTCAGGCTAGCTGCTCTCAGGACCAGATGGCTGTCTGCAGCAACCAGAGCTGCAAGCCACCTTGTTCACATCAGGAAGAGGAACCCTGCTTCTTGGGACAAAAGTTCTGAGCTTCACACAGATTGGGCCACCCTCTGACCAGGATAAAACCCATGGCACTGGTTGGCTTCAACCAGGAGTCCTTCACCAATCCTGGTGGCATGGGAGATGAGATTGTCTGCTAGGGATGGGCAATTGGAGGTGGGGCCCATTGCACCAAAACAACAGGGCTGCTACCCAAGAGAGAACAGCAGCTTCCAGAAGAAAAAATTGGAATACCATTAGAAGGATAAAAGAAAGGAAACTTATGGGCGTATAGGCAACAAACGGTGTGCTGTGCCCACAAGGTAAAAAAAAAATCTTTCAAGGCCTACAGGTGCTCCATATATCTCTAATAAACGTGTTGTCTCGTGAAATATTATCAGCTAATTTACCCCAAGTCCATTATGTGCTTCCGGAAAGTTACTGCGATTGAAAGTCACTTATCTCCTGTTGCCTTATGGCAACACCAAGCGTTTCAATATGATAAGAGGGAGTCATTTCAGGGAGATTAACACAATTCCGCTTCCTGCTCCCCAAATGCGAACTGTTAAGAATGATTATTTAATGTTTTGCTTTAACTACTGGCTGTTGACTTCAAAGACCTGTCACTCACTCAAGAACGAGGTATTTCAGCAACCTTCAATACCTTTCTCACTTAATCTTATTCCCATGCTGTGTTCCTATCAAAGTCCATTTCCTGCTGTAACACCACGTGACGCAGCCTTCCAGAAGTCAAGTCCTTCTGTGAGTGTTTTCCGCACGTCCAGCATGCTTTTTGTCAGGGCCAAGTAGAATCAAGACTCAGGGGAGACGGCCTTGTATTGTTTTACAAAGATGTGTTCAACACATCTTTCCCAGCAGTCCTCGGGGGGCTCTGCTGTATCTTTCTCCAGCTCCCCAGCCAAGGGTCTCAGTATTTTCATTCGTAAGACTACTTTCTGCTGAGTTATGATGCACGGTTAGGTCAGAATATTTGCAATTTGAATTCTAGTTCCTTGACTGATTTACCATGTGCACACGTAGCAAAACTTCTTTTCCCAGACAGCACACAAACTTTAGGGTGTGGTTTGTGCTTTGGTGGTAAAAGCAATGTGATGTCGCCACTAGTTCCAATCAGATATGTGGTTAGAACCTGTTTTCTCTCAGGTGGCAGAAGGGTTAGGATTGCCCTGGCAACCAAGACCTGTTGGAACTGTGACATCTGACCAGAGCTGACTGCTAATTTCAATTTCTTGCAAGAGCTGGGATCAGGGAAGAGGGGGACAAGGGATAGAAGATGTGTGTTAAGATGTGCCCAAGATTTGTTTTGGTCAGGAATGTAAGAGACAACTATTCTTGTCTTGGAGACAACTATTCTTAAAAAAAAAAAAAAAAAAAAAAAAGCTTATCACTTACAATTCCCACGGTGAGGGGCATGCCATGCCACCCAGGGCCATATGGGTTAATAGCAGGGTGAGTCGGGAGGCAGAGAGAGTGAGGGGAAAGCATGGCCCGGAGCATTTACCGTAGTTTCTACAGGAAGGAATGGGCAATGCGAGGTAGGCAAGTTTGAGCAAGCTTAGGTTTAGACAGTTTGATCATTTCACTGGGTTCTAGGCTATGGGCTGGTGTCTAGTTGTGGTAGCTGGCACAGAGGTGATTTAGGGCAGGGAAAATATTGGCTTGACCTGTGAGAGTTAAATAAAGGAAGTGACTGGTGGTATTGCCTTTGGATTGGCTGGCTTGCCTGGGAGGGGCAGTCTCTTTAGGATTAGCAAGACCCCAAGATGTCAAGCATCATAAAATACAGAAATTTTTTATTATGTTTATTATTTTTTAAGATTGTATTTATTTACTTGAGAGAGAGAGAGAGCATGAGCATGGTGAGGGGCAGGGGGAGAAGCAGGCTCCCCATTGAGCAGGGAGCCCGACATGGGCCAATCCCAGCACTCCAGGATCATGATCTCAGCCAAAGGCAGACATTTCACTGACTAAGCCACCCAGGCACCCCAAAACACAGAAAAAAATTTAAAAACATGATTAACACAGTGAGGAGAAAGGAGAAGACTTCAGTGTTTGCACTGATTTTATAGGGAACCAGGGCAAGCCTCGTACATGAGTCACATCTGTCCTGGCCCATCGCTGGGCTTTCATAATGTCCTTCCTACTCGCCTGCTCATTCAACACCCACCCCACGCTACCTGGCTCCCCGCCGGGTGCCTCTCCTGAAGAACATCTGCTCACACCCAGCCTGAAGCTCAGGCCTGTGGAGGTTTTTTCCAAAATGGTGTGAAAAGCAACTGATCCTACAGGAAGGCAACTTTGTCATCTTCCTCCATCTCTCTGCCTGTTGTCCCAAACAGAGATAAGTAGGAGGACAACACTCTGGGTGCCAGGGATGTGGAATGGAACACGATGCTGACAGTCGGCCCTCTCCCTCATTCTTGTTTCCAGTCGCCAAGTCCTGCTGATTTTATCTTGGGAATATATTTTAATGATGAATATTTATCCAATAGTGTCTTGTTCCCCATCATCCCTGCTGCTCCAGCCCTAAGTCAGCCCCTCATTATCTTTCATGTATGTGGTATCTCACCCTATCAGATGGGGGCCCCTAAAATGTGGGGCTCTGACCTCATCGGGTGGAAGCCAGTGGCAGGAGTGGGTGTAAGGATTCACCTGGGGCAGAACAAAGGAGATAGAAGTTTATTGAATACACTGCACAGGAGCTGCGGGCAGGACAGCAAACGAGAGGCTGTCTGCAAGGAGGTGGTAGGTGAGGGGAACCTGGGGGGGCTCAGTGGTTGAGCCTCTGCCTTCAGCTCAGGGCTTGATCCCAGGGTCCTGGGATCGAGTCTCACATCAGTTTCTCCACAGGGGGCCTGCTTTCTCCCTCTGCCTGTGTCTCTGCCTCTCTCTGTGTCTCTCATGAATACATAAAATCTTTTTTAAAATATAAATAAAGGGAGAAGGTGAGAAGGTATGGGGACATATGGAATTCTCCTGTTTTTGGTAACTGTGCCTGGTTGCCAGTAGCCCATTGGTTAGTTAGGGCCTACGGATATTTTGAGAAGGGTCTCCTGATGGGCCTGTCCGTATTGGGCCAAGGAGTTAGGGTCACTGTGGGCCCTCTTGCCTTGACCAAGTTTCCATTGCTCAAGCCTGTTGCCTAAAAGTGGCCTCCACAACTTAGATTATTAACTCATAAATAGTCTTCCCACTTCTGGTTTTGACTCCCTCGGTTCCTCTCTCCACACAGCTGACAAAATTGTTTATAATGTAAATTGAGCTCCCGAGTCCCATGGCTAAGTCCTGTCAAGGGTCCCTTGTCTTCAGTAATGGTTCTCAGACCATTACTTGCAGATGGGGATAGTTGGGTTTTTTTTTTTTAATATTAGAAACTTCCAGGGATCCCTGGGTGGCCCAGTGGTTTAGTGCCTGCCTTGGTTCAGCCCAGGGCATGACCCTGGAGTCCCAGGATCAATCGAGTCCCACATCGGGCTCCCTGCATGGAATCTGCTTCTCCCTCTGCCGGTGTCTCTGCCTCTCTCTCTCTGTGTGTCTCATGAATAAATAAATAAAATCTTTAAAAGAAAGAAAGAAAGAAAGAAAGAAAGAAAGAAAGAAAGAAAGAAAGAAAGAAAGAAAGAAAGAAAGAAAGAAAGAAAGAAAGAAAGAAACTGCCAAATGAAGATGCCAAATTTACCAGCTAATGAAAGACTAAAAAAAAAAAAAAAAATCTAACACAATCCTTTGATAAAAGAAAAAGATCATTTAAAACTACACATACAATGTAATCTCAGAAAAACAGAGTCATTTCCATGGACTAAATTCAGCCCTGTGAAAGAACTCTCTATACATCCTCAAAGCAGTGAGAATTTTGCCCCATGTGGGCTCCAGTCTGCAGCTTCCCACAGTGGGCCAGGCCTCCTGTGAGCAGGCCCCAAGCACCACTCTAGCCTTATCCTTCCCAGTCTGAGCTCCAGCAACTACTCTTCACTGCTCATGGTTCACCCACCACCACCACCTACCCCTTGGCTTAAGCCACCTCCATGGGTTGTGCCTGGATGGCCTCCCACTGCCACCCCTCCTTGCGTGGCTGACTTTGTGCAGCCTGCAGCACTCCAAAATTGAGCTCTGTCCTTAACAGCCACTTTCTTACTCCTCACATACTCATGTCCTCATCCCTAGAGACGAGTTTAATTCAGTAAAATCCTGTGCATATCAGTAACATGAATAATTCTGAGTATATTTATCTACCTGGGGCCTTGCATAATTATCTGCCTTTCACCTTGCTTCCTCTAGATGGTGGTTCTAGAAGCCAGTGGTCCGTCATGGTGTATTTTCACTCTTCCATCTGCAGTATCTAGCGCAGTGACCCTCAGAACCACATGGGCATTCACAAATGTCTCCTCACTTAAAAAAAAAAAAAAAGTAAATAAACACATAGCTCTATTTCGAAGCAATATATGATGATGAGAAATCTGAGAAGCCATTTTTAATTCTTCAGCAGAAAGATAATATATAAACGAAGTTCCATTGGTCATATTTCTAGTTCAGCCTTCTTTAGGTGGGTGACACCACCTTCCAAAAGTAGGATACGTGCCTTACTTTGTTTTACCCCCACATCTCACCTTATTAACTCGAGAGGTCAATCAATTCTCTACTTCGGTGCTTATTGTTCTAAGACTTTCACAGTCAAAAAAAAAAAAAAAACAGATGTGAAACCCATTTTTTGTTGTTGTGTTAATGCATGCCTCAATGCAATACTTATCCCCAAAGAAAGTGTCTTTAAAAACGATTAAGTGACCACAGGACACATAACATTTCTTCGGTGGTTTACTGTTAAAACGTGTGCATGTTGCTGGGAACATTCCTGATTCCGCCTCAGAGCTCTCATGTGAAGCTGGGGATTTGCAGCCCTGGAAGCAGGGTGGGAGCAAGCAAAGGCCCCAACAAGGACTGCACCCCGGCTCTTCCGTGCCTCCAAGTATGGGCCACACCTCAGGAGGTGACTGGAGGCAAGGCCCCCCGACCCGACAGCTTGAGTTTCAAACCTGCATTCCTCACCTGCTGGCCAAGTGACCTTGGACGTTGTACTTCAATTACATCTTCCTCAAAAGTCTTATCTGGAAAATGGGGGACAAATCAGAACGCCGTTCCTAAGGTTGTTGTGAGGATGAAATGACATAATCTGGGCCACCTGGGGGGCTCAGCAGTTGAGCGTCTGTCTTTGGCACAGACGTGATCCAGGATCCAGGATCGAGTCCCACGTCGGCTCCCTGCAGGGAGCCTGCTTCTCCCTCTGCCTGTGTCTCTGCCTCTATCTCTCTCTCTCTCTCTCTCTCTCTCTCTCTCTGTCTCTCATGAATAAATAAATAAAATCTTTAAAAAAAATGAAATGACATAATCTATCTGAAGTGCTTGGCTCTCAAATGCATTACACTTTTACTTGCTGTCCTCCGGCCTCCCCATGGGGACCCCAGCCTCCCGAAGAATGCCACTTGCCACAAACAAATGAAGTGCACTGGCCACTTAGTTCTCCCGAAATTGCCCAGTTTCTCCCACTGCTCTAACTCCCTGACAGCTTATCCCCTCGCCCCCTAGAGCCCTCCAGGTACCACGGTCTCCAGGCACTGTCACCCACCAGTGTCACAGTGGAGCCCCTTCGGTGCCAAAGCTGATTTGGGAAAGCGACACGAAGTACCAAGACATCGATCCCGGTGCCTTAGGGTCTAGTGGAGTTTTTGTAAAATAGCTCCTGCCGATTTTACGGATGATACACCATCATCACTGGATCCCACCCAGTCTATAAGGACAGAACTGAAGAAACAACGATACCTTCTTTCTAGGTCAAGCTACAAGTACTAAGGGGTAAACTCACTCCTAGGACATTTTTTAGTTCCTCAAAAAAAATTGGGTGCACTTTTCTGGACAGACCTCCCATAGCTGAACTCAATTCCTACTGAAGACATCTCTACTCAAGAGGGAAGGTTTTCCCTCGCTATGAGGACAGCCTGCAGCTCTTTCTGGATCATTCCAAGGCAAACTCCTTAAAGTACTTGGCAGATCCCTATCTTCAAAGAATTATAGTAGAGACCAGTGGGAAGCTTCTGAGTTTGTAGTTTGGAAACAAAATTCATTTCCCCAGTGAAAGTGGTGGAAGAGGTGACTACTATCTCTCATATCCTAATTCCTTGGTGAGTGCTCTTAAGGTCTGGGCCAAGCTCCTTGGTGGAAAAGGAAGAAGAGAAAAGAAGGAGTCATACCTCCTATCACGTGGATATTATTTATTCCAGGAAAGGCCCCAGTCCTGTGCAGGGTGCTTCCCACTCGTCACAGAACCCTCGTACTCTCTCAGCACCTCACCCCTGGAGAAGGTATCCCATGGCTTTTCACCATTACTGATATTGGGGAAACCAGAGAAAAGGATAATGTTTGCATATACTTTTATTTTTTTTGTTTGTTTTTTCCCATATACTTTTAAAGACACACAGTATGACTTGCCACTGATATTCCCTAGAGAGTCGGTACACACAGATCTAAATCTTTTTTCTCACTACACAACGCTGTCTTTATTAGCTTTCTCACAGACTTTGTCTCACCTCCTTCCGCGCCTTCACTAGTCTGGGAAATATGGTTCCAAATCTCTCTCTTTTGGATAAAGAGGATCCTTGCCAAAGTATCTCCTATCTTTCATTTTTACCTAAATTCAGGGCAAATAGAAATATAGGCTAAGACTAAGGTAAACGAAAACTAGTCTTAAATTTCAGAGAAAATTCCAAACAACTGTTCCACAAGTACCTTCCTTTATCACAGTATTTCTTCACCAAGGTCACAAGCCCCTGGGTGGCACATGGGTCTCTGGCAGAGCTGAAAGGGAGGATACCATCAAAGATGAGTTCAGTGTTGCTCTCCTGCTGCTGCTAAAACTGCTAGGAATGAGGAGGATGATATTGAGCCCACGTGCCTCACATTGTTTTATATCCTCCCATGAGTCGGAGTAGATACTCACTATTCCCTTCATTTTTCAGAATAAACAAAATCCTAATCCAAAGTGATAAGTGGTGAAACCATGAGTCAGATGCTGTGTTCACTCACCCGTGGGCTGCTGTCTGACTTGATGATAAAACCAGTCTGCCAATGAAAGGAAGAGAGCAGAGGTTGAGGACAGTCTGCTCTCTCTTGCTACTCTCTTGCCTTCTCTCCAATACGTCCTGACATTGCCTACGGTAGCAGCCAGCTCTAATTAGAATGCTGTGGAATAAAACACCATAAACTCAGTAGCTTAAAACAGCAATCACATGCATGTGTGTGCAGGTCAACTGGGGTCAGCTGATGCGAGCTGTGTTTGATGGGCCTTCACTCCAAGTGCAAGTAGGGTCCAGCTCTGTCCCATTCATTTTTCCCAGGCCCGAGGGGCCAGCAGGCACATATTCTCTTCATGGCATTGACATGAGTAGCAGAAGGCAAACCTAACCCCATATGCCTATTTCAAGCCTCTGCTGGCCTCACCTCTGCTGACACCCCATTGGCTGAAACTAATCTCATGGCCAAGCCTAGATTCAAGCAGAGAAGCAGAGTTGGTTCACCATGAGGTCATAGCAAGCACTGTAGGATACCAATAGAGATGAAGGATTCTAATCAATAATTTAATCTACATACCTAGACAAAGATGCCAACAAAGAATTGACCAAAGGTTTGGTTCCAAGATCTGTAGCAGCAAGGAGCAAGACTTAAGTGGCTGAGAAAGATGGAACGGGAAATCTCTAGAAAAGCAAGAAAATATCAAGAAAAGAAAGGGAATAACCGTTGGATCACTGGGCTTGCTCTGCAATTGACTTATCACGACACAAGTACTTAACTTCTAATACAAAAGCCTGGCAAGCCTGGCCGTCGCAGAAGTTCCAGACACATCTAGCAAGAGCCAGAACTGCTCACTGTCACAAACAGAAAGTGGGAGACAAAGAAAATGCTTTCCCAATTTCTCCATTTCTTCATCGTTTGTGTTCTTTAGGGTGGATTAGCTCTCAAGATATGCAGCTCAAGTGAAGCACCGCTGAAGTGTGACATGTTAGATCCCAACAACTTGCAAAAGGCAGGCTTTGTTGCTTTCCAGAAACAACAACAAAAAAAAAACAACCTTACATTTCCCTGTTACTATATAAAAATGTCAACTGGATGAGACCATGGGCATTCATCAGTTTAAAGGAATAACAATAAATTCAAGAAACTTCAGTGGTTTCATACAAAACATCAAATGTAGCCAAGCATGAAACACTATTTTGTTTTCTCTTACAATGTTTATGATGATACTATGGGCGTGGCCCATAATGTTTCTCTGAAACTTAACTGTAAACTGTTTTCTATTTGACAAGCAAATATTTAATTACTTATTTAAAGTACATGTTGCCCCAGGTATTCAGTGGACAGCTTATGAGAATTACAGATGTTAGCAAAAGAGTTGCATACTCTGTCTGCTATCCCAAGATATAATTTCATAGTAAAAGTGATTGGGATAAAAACTTGGGTTTTTACAGAGGCAATGTGGTTTTCTAGAAAGAAGTCTGGTCCCCACTGTGCCATTAAACTAGCTCTACCTAGGGCAATTCATGTATATAGAATTGAAGGCTTTTAGCAACCTGGCACCCAAGAGTTTCTCAATAAGTATTTTCAACTTCTCATTTTTACACTTAGTTCCAGCCCTCTTCCCTTCTCCTCTTCCTGCCTTTTTCATTCCATCACTTTGCAGAGCAATTAATCAATTACTCTTTTTTTAAGATTTTATTTATTTATTTGAGAGGGAGAGAGAGCATGAGCTGGGGAGGAGCAGAGGGAAGGGGAGAAAATATCTCCAGCAGACACCCTGCTGAGCATGGGGCTCTCTCTGAGGGCTCAGTCTCAAGACGGTAAGATCATGACCTGAGCCAAATCAAGATCAGGTGCTTGAGCAACTGAGCCACCTAGAAGCCTCACAACTAATTAAATTCTTTGCAGAGTACACCTTGGATAGTCTTACTCTTCACTATGAAAGGATCCTCTAGGGCATTTTCCAAAACAAAGTAACAACTCTCTTGATACCTGGTGTTGGTGCATTTCCCTGGTATATTAATATATTGCTAATAGAATAGCAAATTTCTCTTCCACTTATATCAGTCTAATTATAATAGGCTTTGAATGAGCTTATTGAATAAATGACAAATAATTTTTGCTTTTATACCTATAACATTTTGACCACTAGTCTGACTTAAAATTCTTACATATCTCTTACCCTCCGAAGAATCTGTGGGAAAAATTGAGCTCAGAGAAGTTGTTGGTTGTCAACCCAGGACTACCGCTTTTCTGCAATACAGAAGATAACCTAACATTTCCCAAAGTTACTTTCCCCCTATTTTGAGGATTTGCCAGTGAGACTTGGAAGGCAGAAGAAAAAGAGAAGACATTATCTGCTAGAAGTAGTTGCAGTCTGATGCATAGACCAGGGATCAGCAAACTTTTTCTGTGGCAGACAAGACAGTAAATATTTCAGCCTTTGCAGGTCATACCGTCTCTGTCACAACTACTAAAATCTGCCATTGTAATGCAAAACAACATATGAGTAAGTATATATGCAATATATAAACAAGTAAGTATAGCTATGTTCCAATAAACCTTTATTTGTGGATATTGAAATTTGAATACCATGTAATCATCACACCACAAAATATTACTCTGTTTTTGTTTTTGTCAACCATTTAAAAGTGTAATTCCATTCTTAGTTCACACACTGTTTAAAAACAGGCGGCAGGCCAGATTTTTCCCAAGGGCCATAGTTTGGCAACCTCTCCCATGGAGGGTTAGCAGATATGATGCACAGTGACTGCTGAGTGAGCTCTGAAGACGCACCCGCTTTAGTGTTTCGGGATGAGAAATGGCTTCTCTGATTCTGATCCCCCAGCCTTTCCCATGGTTTACAAATCCTTAATTCCCTGGATTAAAACCCTTCAAGCTTGAAATATACAGAGTGACTTCTGTTTTAATGACCAAGCTCTGGCTCTTAAGACATTTCACATTGGGAGCAGTTTCCAGTTTTTTTCAGGAAAGCAGAACCAAGAAAATTTAGACTCTGTTCTATGATGTGAATGAAGTTAAAGGAAGTAGTAACCTCATTGCTAGAACAAAATGTGACTTTTTGGTGTACAGCATGCAGTAGTAGATAATTCCTTAACTTTCCACTGCCAATTGCCTGGTATTATGTGCCTATAGGAAGCTAAGTACTACTACTACTACTACTACTACTACTACTACTAATAATAATAATAATAATAATGATAATAACAAAAAAACAAAACAAAACAAAAAAACAAAAAAACCCACATGACTGTTGCAATAGAATGTTCTAGTAAAAATTTGATGACAAAGACCATGGAGCTGATTAGATCTATTAACACTGCAGCTTGCAGAAGGAAAGTCTTCAAAATTCTCAACTATAGTCAGAAAACCAAAAAGTCTTCAAGACTATCCTAAAAGAACCTTTTATTTCATGTCACAGCAGGGTTGAAATATCTGAAAATCAAAACCAAAAAGTGATCCTATAGTTGGCTGGATGACAATAAAAGTTGAATTCACAGTGACCTTGGTTGAGTCTGAAAGAATAGGGCCAGAAGAATTGGGACGGGGCGCTTGGGAAGATTCCAGAGGAAAGGAGAGGCCACTATTCTCTAGGGGAAGTTGTAGGGCTGAGCAGATGGCGGGTGAGAAGCACACAGCGCTGTCTTCCATGCTCTTGAGGACCACTCACTTCAACGTTGGCTGAGATTGTTGGCAGGCGGCCTCTCGACTTGCCCTGTCCTATCCCATCTGACAGGTGGGAAACCTCTAACTCCCTATATTAAAATACAAAGAACAACTTCCATTTTCTTGAGTGAATGCTGACTGATACAGTGACTAAACATCAGTGATCCAAAATACTAGGAAATTTGTTAATGTGACACTTTGCTTCTCAGAACTGTGCAGACAAGAAAAAGTAAGCAGTGTTCCCAAAGCCAGTAGGAATGGGTAGATATTGATGTTTCCAGCCATGGGCACTGGATAACACGTGAGAACCTGTGTATGTGTGCGGGCAGATACCAAGGAAAGAAATTTTCTCTTAATTAAGAGCTTTTAAGGCTTTTCACTTTGTAGCTCAAGCCCTATCCCAATGCCTAGTACACTTCAGCACTCAATAAATGTTTATGTAGCATTTTGATTTGCCTGGGCACCATGAATCCCTCCCCACCCAACTGTTATTAACAATTTAATAGCCAACAATTAGCATTAACATTATTTATTCATGAGAGACACAGAGAGAGAGAGACAGAGACACAGGCAGAGGGAGAAGCAGGCTCCATGCAGGGAGCCCAACATGGGACTCAATCCCGGGTCCCCAGGATCACGCCCTAGGCCGAAGTCAGGTGCCAAACTGCTGAGCCACCCACAGATCCCCTGGATAGCTTTTGAATCTAGTAGATTTTTGAGGAAGGCATGCATAACATAGAATTTAGCTATATGTATCCAAATTTTGGGAGAGAGTTTTATTGAATATTTTTAAATTACATTTGTAAACTGCTATATGAAGTGTATTTCAGTAGCACATTTGGAGTCATAAAGTTATTTTACATATCTACCAAAAAAAGCCTCTCCTTGTGATCTTTTGATGCTAATATAGTTCAAGAAAGGATATATAAAAGAAAAATATTTTATCAATCAGCATTTCTGGGTACACAAATATAAACATCTTATGGAAATGAACTAACAAACTTCAGAACTTTTAGCCAATAGAGCACTTAGAAAAAGTTCAACAAAATAGTGGAAAAAGCAAAATAAATCCAGCATGTCCTAAAAGATAAAATAAAACTAAATTTGATCTGTTTATTTCTTTCTGAAGGTGACATTGACCATTTAATCTCAATATTCTGAATTTATTTCCATTGAGAGTAGAAACTTTGAACGTAGGAACTTGGCCTACTTCACCACTTTACTCAGTACCTTGAATATTTGATGTAAGCAAAGCCCTAAGCAAATATACTTTGACCATAGCATGGATAGATGAATGATTTTCTTAATTCTTTTAAGATTTTATTTATTTATTCATGAGAGATACAGAGAGAGAGAGAGGCAGAGACACAGGCAGAGGGAGAAGCAGGCTCCATACAGGGAGCCCGACATGGGACTGATCCCGGGTCCCCAGGATCCCACCCTGGACTGAAGGCGGCGCTAAACCGCTGAGCCACTGGAGCTGCCCAATAAATGATTTTTCTATCTTTTGTTCTACGTGCTTTTCTTCTACTCCACCCCCACTCACTAAAGACTGCATTAAAAAAAATTAAGAATTTCATGTCTGCTCCAGTTACCATTAGCAACCTCTCAAACCATACAGCTAATGCTTGTCCAACATCAGCCCTTGAATAACCTTCTTACATACACAGCAAAGTGCACCTGTGGTCTTTGCAAGCTCCCTAGTTTCTCCTTCCCATGCCTTCCATCCCTACGACCAACATACCCCATGTCTCAGTAAACATCACCACAGTCCACCAACTATCTCCATAATCCTTTTTTATATCTACTTTTTCCTTACTCCCTACATCCAGCCACTACCAAGTCCCATAAATTTTATTTCCAAAATTCTTCTCCAGTCCATTTCCCATTTCCTGTTCCTATTTCCATTGTCATTAATCCAAGCCATTCCATCTCCATATGAACCTGACAAAAGGTTTTTAACTCATCTCCAGGCATTCCAACATGGCTCCTCCAAATCATTTTTGTAACTCAGCCAGAGAGATCTTTTTAAAACACTACATCAAGACTGCCTCCTCTTTAAAGTATTTCAGTAAGTATGTGCAGAAAAGGGAATCCTTGTGTCCTGTTGGTGGGAATACAAATCGGTACAGCCACTATGGAAAACAGACTGGATGTTCCTCAAAAAAATAAAAATAGAACTACCATAGGATCCAGAAATCTGACTTCTGGGTATTTATCCCAAGGAAATGAAAATAGGATTTTTTTTTAAAGATTTTATTTATTTATTCATGAGAGACACACACAGAGAGAGAGGCAGAGACACAGGCAGAGGGAGAAGCAGGCTCCATGCAGGGAGCCCGACGTGGGACTCGATCCCAGGTCTCCAGGATCACACCCCGGGCTGAAGGCAGCACTAAACCACTGAGCCACCGGGGGTGCCTGAAAATCAGATTTTGAAGAGCTATCTGTCCTCCCAGGTTCACCATAGCATTATTCACAACAGCCAACATATGAAAACAACGTAAGTGCTATCAATGGATGAATAGATGATGATACGGTGTGTATATATAGACACCATGGGATTATTATTCAGCCATGAGAAAGAAGGGAATCCTGCCATTTGCAACAACATGAATGGGCCTTGAGGGCATTACGCTAAATGAAATAAGCCAGAAAAGATAAATATTGCACATATCACTTATATATGGAATTTTGAAGAAGAAGAAAGAAGAAAGAAGAAAGAAGAAAGAAGAAAGAAGAAAGAAGAAAGAAGAAAGAAGAAAGAAGAAGAAAGGGGGGCACCCGGGTGGCTCAGTCAGTTAAGCATCCAACTCTTGGTTTTGGCTCAGGTCATGATCTCAAGGTCGAGAGATGGAGCCCAGGTCGGACTCCACACTCAGCAGGGAGTTGGCTTGGAATTCTTCCTCCCTCTCCCTCTGCCCCTGCCCTCACCCACATGTGTGCGCACATTTTTCCCTCTCCTAAATAAATACATAAATATTAAAAAAAAAAAAAGGTAAAACTCTTAGAATCAGAGAGCAGAAAAGTAGTGCCAAAAGCTGGGAAATGGGGAGATAGGGAGAGGCTGATAAAAGGGTACACACTTTGAGCTATAGGATGAATAAGGTCTGAGGATCTTATGAAAAGCTTATAGTAGATAATGCTGTGTTATATAATTTGCTAAGAAGAGAATATAAATTTTTTCTCTAAAAAATAAAGTACGTGAGGTGCTGGATGTGTTAATTAACTAGATGAGGGGATCCTTTCACAACACAGATCAAATTATCATGATGTACACTTTAAATATCTTACCGCATTATTTATCAATCGTACCTATATAAAACTGAAAAGAATAAAATATAGCTTTCCTCGTGGAAATACACACACACACACACCTTTCAAAGTCTCACTTCTCTATGGCTGACCTGTGCCCACCTCTTTTTGTGTCACCACAGAGATCTGGGATTGAACCCAAGGACATTTAGATAGCTTTAAGGCTGCAGCCTGGCCAGACAGAAAGACTGAGAAGCAGGCAATAAGTAGATTAGTTTAATTCAATCAAGGGGTAAACTAACCTGAGTTTGATTTTCAGACTCAAATCAGATAGAATTAAGATAACATTCGATGTGAATCTGGGACATGTACATCGTGAGAACACACTGCCTGCGGAAGGCGTGGAACTGAAAAGATAAAAATCTCATACTGGTTAGTGGCAAGGAGAGAACCATACCTAAGACCAAGCCAAAAATTCTCTGGCCAATCAGCAGCCTCACCGAGCTGGGATTTTTTTTTTTTTTTTAACCTGAATTTGCTTGAGAAGATAACCTCCATATTGTTGGAGTGGTAGAGATGTTTCCCTGAAGGGCCAGGGCCACCACATGCAACCGTGCTGAATGCCCACGGCCCAACTCTACAGTCTCCCTTCTTCGTGGTTGTTGCTATGAATGTTGCCCCCAGAGTTCTTCCGGGAACCCTGTGTGCAGCCCCAGGTAGCAGTCTTCATGAGTAAATGTATTTTACCTCCAGAAAGAATTCTCATACTTTTGTATTAGGTCCAAGAATAAATATTTGTAAGCAATCGTTTTGACTTGGTATGGTTACTTTTTAAAGTGTTTTAATATTGAAGAAAAGTTGGCATATTAGGATATCTAAAAGATTAGATTTATAAATCAGTAGGAAATAGCACACTCAAACTGGGAAAATCTGAGCAAAGCTTTAACAAAGATATTAAAAAGGGATAAATAATACTCTTCAGCTAGTGACAGTGACAGTTGCCTCTCTAGGCCTGAAGGGCATTGGGGTCATCACCTGAACTTAGAGGCAGAGAGAGCGGTGTGCTATTGTCATTTTGAACCCAATTGTTCCGTCAGTGCCTCCTGACTTCTCTAACGTCAGCCCTTCCAAGAAGTTTATTCCCTGTGTTGAATCTCTTTCTGCTTAAGAGACCTAGGCTGGTATTTGAAGTGCCTGCACTAAACCAGGACTGGCACAGATACCCAAAGCAGTTGCAGGGGATAGACCCTCAGGGATAGAAAGGTATAACTGCTGATCTGATCTGATTGCACGGAAGACAGGGATTATCTGGAGACTATAAAAAATGGGACACGTATAGTTCATGTGGTAGCAAAATGATTGCTTTACACTGTCACCTGTGATTTCTTAAAATGAAGTGCCTACGGCAGGCAACGCTTTACCAGATTGTTTGGCAGTTAAAGGGGGTTTCTACGCCCTACAATGAAAGGCTTAGAAAAAGATTTTTAATTTCCAGTTAATGTTTTTAACTTTCATTTTAAAACATGGTCAGGAAACCAGGAATCTCCTTTGTCTGTCTGAACAAATCTCTTCTATCTTTAAACCAGAGGGGTCACCTACTTGAAAATCAATTAGCATATGATCCTGAGGAGTAGAGAATTACAATTTCAGTTTCATTCAGAGACTCATCAGGCTCTTCATGTGAAGGTTAGGATATTAATTGGAAAGGCTGAGACTTAAGAACTGGAACATGGAAAAAAAAAAAAGAAAAGAACTGGAACAGGATGACTGGAAGGATTTAGATGACTCTGAACTCTCCAAACCTACTAAATCCCCTTTAGCAGTTGCATCTGTTACCAACTGCTGCATAACAGGCCACCCTACAACTTAGTGATTTAAAATAACTAACATTTATTATCTCACAGCTTCTGGGGGTCACGCATGTGGGCCCAGCAGAGCTGAGGGTCTCCCCCAGGCTGCTATCCACCTGTAGCTGGGGCTCTAGTCATCTTAGGTCCTCGCGGGTGAAGGATCCACTCTCAAGCTCACTCACATGACTATTAGAAAGCCTCAGGCTCTCACTGGCTGTTCGCCAGAGACAGACTTCTCACCACAGGGGCCTTTCCAACAAGCAGCTCACAGCATGACAACTGGCTTCCCTCAGAGCAAGCGACCAAGAGCAAGAAGGGATGCCCAAGACAGAAATCATAATCTCTTTGTATCCTAATCTCAAAAGTGGCAAGTGATATTCCATTACTTTTCCCATATTTCATTGTAAAAACCTACTACACTCACCCACATACAAGGAGAGGATTACACAGGGTGTGACACCAAGGGACAGAACACGCTCGGGCCGCTCCTAAGGCTGCCTACCTCAGCAGGCCAAGTCTCTCTTCTCTTAGCTACAGTTACTCCTGCCCTGTATGAAGACTTTGTAACGACCTCATGTGACACAGTAGTAAGTTAACTTTCCAAAGGGGTAACTGCTCATCTCAGGCCCCTCTCCTTTTGCCCCCCTTATTTGCCCAGACAATGGCATGAGCTCCTACCAGTTCCCGAGAACTGACTGTGTTCATCTCTCCCCAAATCCAAGTACAGAGACTTCAGGCTAATGTTTTGGAAATGGCCATGGTGAGTGCTTCCACCACCGGCAAATGCTATAAATCAGGCTTTTCTGAGAGCTGATTTGCTAGCACGCTACTGGCCCCAGACCTACAGATAAAGCCAGGTTCTAGCACACCTTCAAAGGAGAAGTACAGGCTTGGATGCTGGGGAGACAGGGCCAAACTAATTGTAATATTGTGCTATATATATTTGCAGAAATCATGGTACAATGTGTGGGAATGAATATAAGGCTGCTAGAAGAAAGCCTTTGGATCGGCCCAATGTTCCTTTGTGATTGCACTGACCAGATTCCAACTGGATGCGCCTGGTTAAACAGCAGATGTGCTAAAAAGAGAAAGTGGAGTTGGTTTGCTGAAAACTGCACTCGATGGAGCCCTAAACTAAATCGAATGTACAATCAGCGAAATTCCGAATGTGGGGAACTCTATTGGTAAAACCACCCGAGTTCTTTAGAGAAGAAGTTAAAAGAAAAATAAAGGAACGGAAGATAAATAATATAGAAGAAAATGAAAAGCCAATCAAACCAAAATTATGGGCCAGACTAACCTGCAACATTAGGGATGCACCTTTGGGAATTAAAATTCTGAAGAAACACAAGGACATAATCACTGTGAAAATCAAAATTAGCAAGTTGCTTACAGGGTGAACCAGGAGGTCGAGGTTGGAAAGATAGGAAAGTTGACGTCTTGACGGGAAGTGATGGTTACTGAGGTGTTTATAATAATTAGGCTGTAATTATACTTCAGTGTTCTGTGTCATTTTCAGCATTTGTGTTTTATTTTAACAACTTGAAAAGCTAACTAATATAGATATGTGAGTATTGACTGGAAAGAGCCACTCATTGAACAACTATTTGTTGAGCACTCCCAGGGAGGGATGATAGCAGAATGAGACAAAATCTCCGCCTTCACAGATCTTAGTTTCTAATGAGAGAGACAATAGACAAAAGAGAAGATAAGGTGAAGACAATGAAGCAGATAAGGAGGCTGGAGAGTGATGGAGGCTGTATCATAGATAAGGTCACAAGGAGGCCTAGGTCCATGGCATCTGGACAGAGACCCGAGGAAGAAAGGAAGGACGCTCTCAGAGAGGTGGGAGACCATTTAGGCAATGGGACCAGGAAGGCCCCAAGTGGGGGGTGCAATGAGCATGTTCAGGGAGTAGCAGGGAGGCCAGGGAAGAGTAAAGGAAGAGTAAAGAGGAGAAAGGAGAGGTAAAGAGGAGTCAGGGAAGAGTCCTAGAAGAGTGAAAGAGGAGAAAGGAGAGGAGGCCAGGTCCAGAGGTTCCCTAAGGCCAGATCTTATAAGGTCTTAAGGCCAACTGAGTATTGGATGCAGATTTCAAAGCAGTAATGAGTCCATTTTGGGAAGATATGGTATAAATTCATTTTTAAAGTATATACTTGTTTCTATGAAACATGCATTTAAAAAATAACAACATCATCTCAACTCCATTATCACCTATTCCCCTTCTAGTAAATTCACAGAACAGTGGAGCTAACATAGGACAAGTTTCTTGTGCACAAAAAAAAAAAAAAAAAAAAAAAATGACTACTGCATCTTAGGCTAGCAACAGTGTCTGCTGAGATTTGCAAACAGCCTCCCAGCTATCTTCACCAACCAGAGAACTGTGGCCTCCTCACTCTACTCCCTAAAACAAGTGTCTTTGACCATGGATTTTTTTTTTTTAACCAACTCTATTGGAAACATAGATTGGTTGGGGCTAGTTCATTTCTTTTTACATATTCAATGGAACCCTATTTAAATTAAAACAGATGAGATTGCAAGTAAAAAGTAAGAGTATCTTAACAAAATATGGTAGCAAACACAGGGAAAGAAATTATCAAAGTGGCTTTTGTATTAATTTCTTCTGTCAAGTTTTAAGAGTAAAATGGATGCTCTGTCACAAATTGACCTAAGCCAATTCAGGCCGTCTATAATCGTCACCTTCTCTTTGATGACTCTTGATGCCTCCAAAGACTGAAATAAAAGCTATAGATCTCCTGCCTCGTGACATTCCTGCTAGATACACAATGAGCAAAATTTGTACTGAATTCTGCTCCACATACAAACATTTATTGCCAGATTGTCAAACGCGGTTCACACAAGAGCTAAAATATCTGTCTAATATTTCTGGCCAACCGCCTATCTCAAACACCACTAATTCTCCAGAGAAGCATTGCTCCAGATATCTCTTATGCTAATTAACAAACTCTACTGCAGATTTAGATAGCAATGTTTGAAATGCTGCAGTCATTTCTTTAGTGTGGATTCCTGAATAGTCTTTCAAATGCTAATTTAACCATTTATGGAGTGTGGATTCTGATTAGAAATACTCTGAATGCTCCAATCACTCCTAGGGTGTAGATTAAACTGGCACACACTATGACATTACTCTGACTTACACTGTGAAGCATTTTTAAATGAATTATCATCGATTTCACAGAGCCTCAGCCTACACTGATCTAGACAAAAGTCAGCTTGGGAAAAGGAAGGTTGACTAGATGACACCTGTGGTCGCCCTCTTTTCGGCCATTCTTTACTGCCTTCCAATAAACATTTGGGCAGTTTCCAGAGAGAGCTTTATACTGTCACCATGTGCATCATGATCAACATAGCAGTTTTGAGTCTGGCCATTAGAGGGTAGTAAATGCCTGCTTATTCAATATTTCCCATTTGAAATCCTGTTTTTAGAAGGAGAGGTAATTAATTACATGCAGCTTAGAGGTTTTTCCCATTTTACTTTTACTTTAAAGCAGTAAAAGAACAATTTTTTAAAGGTTTTATTCACAGACAGAGGCACAGGCAGAGAGAGAAGCAGGCTACACGCATCCTGGGACTCGATCCTGGGTCTCTAGGATCACGCCCTGAGCCAAAGGCAGACGTGCAACCACTGAGCCACCCATGAGTCCCAGAAGTAACAATTTTCTAAAAAAACCTAAAGAATCTTTGATCCACAGGCAGAAGACCCTTTCCACACTTTGACTTTTCATTTTATTTTATATATATACAATGCCTTCAATATATTTACCTTCTCTAAACTCCATCGGAGATTACCTTATATCTTTATTACACCACACATGCACATATATGTATGTATATATATATAAATATATAACTTGAAATGAAAGGTTCTCCATAAATTCTAATAGAGTAAACTAGGATTTAAAGCAAGGATCCAATATCATTATTTCCATTTGGAGGGGGGAAAAGAAAAAGAACTTCAAACTAAAGCTGTGTGTGTGTGTATGTGTGTGTGTGTGTGTGTGTGTGTGTGTGTGTGTCACACTAAAGCTTTTAAAAGACTGTAGATTTCTAAACTAAAATATAATTCCAATTATTCATATACATTACAGTAAGTTTCCAACTTTTTAAAAAAGATTTTATTTATTTGTCTGAGAGAGAGAGAAAGAGCAGGAGCAGGAAGAGGGGTCCAGGGAGAGGGAGGAGCTGACTCCCTCCCGAGCACAGAGCCAGATCCCAGGACCCTGAGATCATGACCTGAGCGGAAGGCAGATGCTTAACTGAGCCCCCCAGGTGCCCCCGTAGGTTCCCAATTTTTAATTATTTGAACCTCACAATGATTTTTGAGGTATTGTTACCTGAGTTTTACAGACTTGGAAAGCAACCCATATAACAGCTGTTATACATGCAAGCAGATGGAACTAGCCTGAGGTCCAAAGTCTAGCTTGTAATCCATACCCCTCAATATATTTACCTTCTCTAAACTCCATCGGAGATTACCTTATATCTTTATTACACCACACACACACACTTATTTATGCCTTTTTCTCCAATAACAAGGATATTGTAAGTTGTTTTGGGGCAGGAATCCTGTTCCATCTGTATCAAGCCACAATGACTTGAATATAGTTCATCAAGAAATTGAATTTGCTACCTAAATAACTAAATTGAATTTGCCTGGTCTCCTGGTCTTCCCATAAACTCCTAGGACACATACATACACAGTGGTGGGCATTAGCTCCAACCTGGAGAAACCCTTGATTGCACTGTAAGACTGAACGACATCAGAGAAGCCCACCTACTCTATTTTGGACACAATCAGGTAATTTCATTCATTGGAACAGACCTTCCAAACAGATTGATTTTGTCCTCTAGGAGCAAAAACATATAAGCCCACATCTCTAATGTACAGAGTGTATTCATTAATTATAAATATGCATATCTATTGCATTTATATACATTTCAAAATATACTCAAAAGAGAAAAATAAATATGACATAAAAATATATTTAGGTAATTATATATTCCATTTCCTTTATACTGGCACAAAAATATTTTTTACCTCCCTATATATTATAATATTTTATAATACCAATATGATTGGACTCTCACCTCCATGTTTATAAACTACAAATATTTTTAAAACACTTCAAAACATACACACAAAAACAGAATTTTTAAATGAGTGAAAGATGAATAAAATATTTTAAACTATTTTGTGTCTTTTTTTTTAAGATGTTATTTATTTACTTGACAGAAAGAGAGGGAGAGAGAGAGTGAACACAAGCAGCAGGATCAGCAGGGAGAGGGAGAAGCCTCCCACCCATGCGGGGCTCCATCCCAGGACACTGAGACTGTAACCTGAGCTGAAGGCAGATGCTTAACCAGCTGAGCCACCCAGGCATCCCTGTATCTTCTTTTTAATGCTACAAAAACATTTTTTTATTCTTGCATGTCTCAGCTTACTGCAATTCAGAGATTTGCATTTATTTGGATACTTGGTTTTAATGGCTATAGAAGCTAGAAGAGTAACTCCACAAAAACATGTCATAATATTTACATCCATCCATATTTCAAATAATGTGTAACAACTTTGCATTTTATTATGTGAGGCTATATTGTCAGCTTTTAATCTCATATTGTGAAGAAAAGTTCACACCAATAAAAAAATGTCAGCACTGCCATTTTCTTGTAGATCACTTTTGCTTGCATTATTATCATTTCTTACATTCTTTGAAAGAATCTCTAAGCCACCGGTCCATTGGGAAAGATTATTCTACATAAGCAAGGTAAAATAACACCTAATTCCCCGGCACTGTCATATGTCCCAAAGCACTGAAAGTGTAGACAGGAAGACCGCCACTGCTAGCCCCTTCCCATGACTTCCACACTGCTCTAAAAGTACCCCATCTACCTCCATAATCTGTGGCCATATGACATGAGAACTGAACCAAGTGAACATCATTCTATATAATTAATATTCCAAATGCTTAAATCCCTTCCTATAACTGTCTTTTTTGAGAGAGAGAAAGAGAGAAAAAAAAAAAAAAAAGAAAAAAAGAAAGAGAGAGAGCAAGAGAGCACTAGCCAGGGCAGGGGCATTGGGAATAAGGGCAGAGGGAGAAAGGGAGAGAGAATCCCAAGCAGACTCCATGTCCAGCATGGAGCCTGACCTAGGGCTGGATATCATGACCTTGAGATCATGACCTGAGCCAAAATCAAGAATCAGGTGCTTAACTGACTAAGCCACCCAGGAACCCTAAATGCCTTCCTATGATTTTAGAAAAAATAAAGAATAGACAATTTCTTTTCATATCCCAATGAATCATTTTGTCCACAATTAAGGCTGACACCCCTCTCCCCCATCTGTCCTCTGCTTTGGTGATCACTGCTAGAAAAGGGGTCCAATTAAATACAGGAACTCCACAACATGGTCTCGTGGACCCAAAACAGAACCAGGTCAACTGGAGGTTTAAAAAAATAAAAGTCGGGATCCCTGGGTGGCGCAGCGGTTTGGCGCCTGCCTTTGGCCCAGGGCGCGATCCTGGAGACCCGGGATCGAATCCCACATCGGGCTCCTGGTGCATGGAGCCTGCTTCTCCCTCTGCCTGTGTCTCTGCGCCTCTCTCTCTCTCTCTCTGTGACTATCATAAATAAATAAAAATTTTAAAAAAATTTAAAAAAATAAATAAAAGTCACTATTTGTTTTCTATTGCTGCATAACAATAGTACAGCAAACTTAGTGGCTTGGAACAACACACAAGTATTATCTAATTCTTCCTGGGATAGGAATATGGGCATGGTTTAGCTTAAAGTCCTCTGTTTAGGGTTTGACAAGGTTGCAAATGAGGTTCTGGCCAGGGCTGTGTTCTCATCTCATCTGGAGTTTAGGCTGTGGAAGGATCCACCTCCCCACCCACATGGTTATTGACAGGTCTCTGTGATTGTAGGACTGAGAGCTTTAGCGTTTGCTGGCTGCTGGCCAGAGGCTGCTGTCAGCTCTGAGAACCTGCCCATGGTGTCTTGCCACACGAGATCCCTCAACATGGCTATTTCTTCCTCACAGCCATAGAGGGAAAGAATCTAGCAAGACCAGAGCTACAAATTTATGTAACTAATCACAGGATCATTAACTCATAATAACATACCCCTATTACCTTTGCCCCATCACTTAAAAGCAAGTCACACAAGTATGTCCAAACTCAAGAGGAGGGGAACCATACAAGTACGTGAATACTAGGAAGTGGGGATCGTGAGACTACCTTCAGGCTCTGTCTTGCTACGTCAGTATTTGCTATCAAAGAGGAAAAGATGCAAAAACAAATATCAAAAATTACTAGTTTTTTCTTATGAGCTAAAACGTAGAATCTACATCTTTGTTAAAGAATTACCAGCGGAAGCATTTGTCAATTATGTACACTTTAGAAGGCTAGTGTTTCACAGTTTTCTCAGAGCAGGTATTCTATTGGCATCCAAGCACAACCTCCTACTTTCTCTGTGCTGTATTTCCCAGAACCCTTCACAGGATTCTGGGTTAAATCTCATCAATGGGAGGTACTCAGTGAAGGTTTGGAAGGCAGAAGGAAGACAGACCCATCCTTGCTCCTAAGCTATGTGGGCAAATATCCTATAGCCGAGAGATTTAGCCGCAGCCTCAAACATTTCATTCATGTTCCCAGAGAGGGGATCATCCTGAGTTCATTCCCGCAATTCCTGCAACTTCCTGAGTCACTGAAAGTTAGTGGTCCGTGTGAGCGTTGATGTCTGCTTTCCCTTACTTTCTCTTCTGCTCTTTTTGCAAATATCTACTTACCTGAATTCAATACTTCCTACTGGAATCTGCACGATAATTTCTGTTTTCCTGACTGGGCCCTAACTCTACCTAAAGTTCCTTTGAAGGATCACCATGTAGAATCTTCTCTAACCCAGTCATAAATATTGTCATCTGTTTAGTGTTTGCCTTTCTAGACCATACACGCACACATACATATGCATGCACACATGAAAAAATATCTGGTATTGCACAGTATTTTTTTTTCTAATGCACAATGTTATTGTGAGTGTTCTGGTCATCTGTTAGTATGTAACAAACATACAAAAACTTAGTGGCATAAAATAGCTAACATTTACTATGCTCGCAGCTCTGTAAGTCAGAAATTAGGGCAGGGCACAGCAGAAATAATTCCTCTCTGTTCCACATGTCTGAGGTCTAAGCTAGGGTGGCTTAAAAGGCTAGGGATGGCTGCGACAGTTTGACTGGGCCATATGTCTGGGACCTTGGTTCTTCTCTCCATGGCATCCGCTGAGATAATGAGGTCCAAGATGGCAGCTCCACGCACATATCTTGTCTCAGCTGGCCTGGTTGGAATGGTGGGAACAGTCAGGCTGGCAGGCATCTTCCTCTCTCGATGCACACCATTCTCAGGACAACTGCACTTCTTACACAGTGGAGGACTTCTCTCCAGAGCAAGACTTGCAATAACTCCTTCTAAGAGACCCAAGAGGAAGCCGTAAAGCTTCTTATAACCTAACCTCAGTAGTCCCAGAATCATTTCTGCCCCATTCCAATTATCAAGGAAGTCATTTAAACCAGCCCAAATTCAAGAGGAGGGCAAGGCAAGACTCAGTCTCCTATTGGAGTAATGGTAAGTAAATACAGAAGGAAGAAATTGACGATGCCACCATGAATACAAGTTACCACAGTGAATAGTATCCCATAACTAGGTTTTTATTTTTATTTTTTAATATTTTATTGATTCATTCATGAGAGACACAGAGAGAGGCAGAGACCAGGCAGAGGGAGAAGCAGGATCCCTGCAGGGAGCCCTATGCGGGACTTGATCCCAGGATCCCAGGATCACGCCCTGAGCCAAAGGCAGATGCTCAACTGCTGAGCCACCCAGGTGCCCCAGCGGAGATTTTTTTTTTAAAGATTTTATTTATTTATATGAGAGAAAGAGCACACGTGCACACAAGCTGGGGCAGGGGCATAGGGGGAGGAAGAAACAGATTTTCCACTGATCAGGGAGCCTGATGTGAGACTTGATCAGGGGACCTCAGGATCAGGACCTGAGCCAAAGACAGACACTCAACCACTGAGTCACCCAGGCATCCCTGTAACTAGGTTTTTAACTCAGCATTAAGTCTGGAGAGCTACTCAAGTTAGTTCATGTAGATCTACTTCATTCCTTCTAATTGTTGCCTAATATTTACTAAGACTATATTATAATTTATCTAGATACTTCCTCCTTTAGGGATATTTAGGTGCTTCCCATTGTTTCTATTTTAAATCATTCAAACATACTTATTTTTGTTTATGTTCCAGTATTTCTAAGGTTAATACTGAGAAGTGGAATTACAGTTTTAGCATCATAGGATATAACATATTAAATAGATACTATCGACTTGCTCTCTAAACTGGTTCATCCAGTTTATATTCTCCCATGAATGCCTGACAGTACTAGTTTCCCTAGCAGTCACTTGATACTATCACACTTTTTAATGTGTGCCGGTTTGGTGGAAAATGATGGATGTCTCACTCTTTTATTAATTCTTATTTCTCGGATATTATGAATGCGTACTACTGGGTTTGTTCTTCTGCGAGTTGCCCATTCAGATCTTTTACCGATTTTTGCATCATAATTTTTTTAATATTTCTATTTATCTATAGAAATCATTTGTCTTTTCTATTCTAATTTTCTTTATCTTACCTATTCAGGGAAGGTTTTATTGAAAGTCCTGGCTATAGGAGCAGAGCTCAAATGAAGAGGAAGGCTTAGAGCTGTGAGGTACAGGGTCGAGTCACTGTTCTACTTCATAATTGAGCTGAAAGTTGTATTCCAGACTGAACCAGAGTTCTAAAGACTCCCCAGGAAAAACCCCATTCTTGAAGTTACAAGTTATGCTCTTGACAGTGTTTCTTAACATGTGGTTCTCAACCAATGACCTCAGAATCACCCACATGCTTATTTAAAATATAGATTCCTGGGCAATGCCCTAGATCAGCTTCCTCAGAATTTCATTAGGGGGGTTCTAATAGTTGTCTGCATTTTTAGCTAGCTACTTACTACTACTCACCACTAAAGTTTGAAAATTACTACTCTAAGAACAGGCCAGAAAGTTATTCTAAAATTGGGGGAGAGTGAGAGGCAGGATAATATGCCACCTCTTGGTTTGCTGTGGAAAGAAACCACATTATTCTAGAATCTGAGAGCTAGCAGCATCTTGGAGGGTCACCAAATCCAGTGGTTTAAACCTTCTTGGTGTCAGCACCACCAGCAGAGATTACCTACATCACTTAAGTCAGAATCTCTGGAGGTTGGGTCAAACATCAGCATTTGTAAAGAGCTCTGTTCTGTGTCAAGTCCCCAGAGTCCAGAACCACTAGCCTAATCTAAACTCCTCACTTTATAGAAAAGGAAACTCAGGCCAGTGAGTTTACATCATTTGTCTAGGGTCTCCCAGATGCTAGTGGCCTTACCTTTCTGATCAGTGCTCTCTCCATTATTTGAGTTCCTCTAGAAGGGCAAGCGTTAGCTAGAAAGGGTTAATGCTGGAACTACTTTGCGAGTAGAGTGTTTTCATAATATTGGCAAATGTTCTTTTCTAAAAATTGATTCTGTACTTAGGTCTGTATTTCTATAAGAACTAAGACGAAAAGCTGCCAGACCTTTGACTACAGCAGTATTATTGCAGCAACCACAGCAAAATTAAACATAAAGGTCTTCTCATTATGTACTTTTTTTTCAAGTGGTTTTAAAAACCACGCATTATCCATCTATACATGAGTAACTTGAATATTTGTACTTTTTTAAAAAAAATAGCTTTACTTTTTTACAGCCTCAAACTAATGTGTTCTCAGACACAGGAAGTAATATAAAATGTAATCATTCCAATTTTCATTCATCCTTGCTGGGTTTTTTTTCATTTTTTACTCTCTCATTTCCCTGTGCTCTTATGTATGTTACAAGTTACCTTTAAAATCCAAGGAGTCAAGGTTCTAGTCCTTACTATGCTCTAGTCGTGGCATATAAGACAATTCATTTAATGTTCTCATCTTCTTTTTCTATTCTACAAGATGGATAAGATAATCCATGCGCTGTTTATTTCACAGGCTCATAAGAATTGTCAAAATACTTTACAAACATAAGCATTTAGAAATATGATCTATCACTATCACGATGTAGTTGTGATAACATGCCTTGGCAGACCCAAGTGTAAGACATGTCCCTTAGAAGCCACATCCAGGGACACCTGGGTGGCTCAGTGGTTGAGCATCTGCCTTCAGCCCAGGGAGTGAGCCCCGGCTCCTAGGATCAAGTCCCACATCAGGCTACTCACATGGAGCCTGCTTCTTCTTCTGCCTGTCTCTGCCTCTCATGAATGAATGAAGGAATGAATGAATGAATGAATAAAATCTTAAGGAGAAAAAAAAAAGAAGCCACATCCAAAGGAGCTTCCTGAAATTGTATGCTTCAGGAAATGTGTTTAGCTTCAACTATAAGGTAACTCAAAGCCATAATTATAGACAGGCTATGCAAAACTGGGAAAACAAAGTTCTCAAAGGAGTTAAAATGTCTTTTTGTTGCCGGTCCATGTCTAAATAACTCCTTTCTCAAGTTCTATACCTTGGTCCCAGATCTTATTGGCCCCAATTTTTCTTTCTCTAACTCTGCCTTATTGCCCCTTTTTCTGTTTTTTTCAATCCTATCCTTCCCTACACACACAAAAACACTGTCCAAAAAATGTTTCATCAATACCCAAGACACTTAATTTAAAATGTTTTCATTGGACAACAAAATGGCTTTTATCAATAGGGTATTATTCCCATATATGGCAAGAACTCCTGTGGCTAGGATAGGAAGGAAAAGTACATACTATAATATAATATAATATTATATTATATTATATATTTATTATCTAGTATAAATAATATATTTATATATATATCATATTATAAAGTGTCTGAACTTACAGTAAATGGGAAGAAACCATGTAAAGAAGACAATATCACTTATCCAGAGGTAATCATGTTTAATATTTTCAGATATTTTCTTCCAGTATTTCTTCTATACAAATTAACAAATATACTTGCATAGGTTTCAAAATTGAGACAAAGTTGTTCATGCAATCTTAAATCCTCATTGTTTTATGATGTTATCATGAATACTGTTTCGTGTCCTTAATTATTCTTCATAATAATTTTTAATGATTTTATCTTATTTCATTGTATAGAAGAACCATTATGTAATTATTTACTCTCTTATTGTTAGATGCATTAGCATAATAAGAATTCTCATTTATTGAACAATTCAATTGTGACTGTAATTATGGCAAGATTTTATCTAAATTTTTTAATGGGTTTTATTTTATAGCAATTTTAGGTTCACCACAGAACTGAGAGGAAGGTACAGAGAGTTCTCATATATCCCCTGCTGCTGTATATGAACAGCCTCCCCCACATCAAAAGCCAGCCCTGCAGTGGTACCTGTGTTACAGCTGATGAACACACATTGACACATCACAGTCATTCAAAGTCCACAGTTTATATTTCTGCTCAGTCTTGGTGAGGTAAATTTTATGGGTTTAGATAAACGTATAATGACATGTACCTACCATTGTAATTTCACATAAGGTAGTTTCACTCCCCTAAAAATCCTGTGTTCCACTTACTTAGCTCCTCCTCCTGCTAACACCTGGCAACCACTGATCTTTTTACTGTCTCCATAGTTTTACCTTGTCATATAGTTGGAAGCATATGGAACACAGCCTTTTTAGATTGGCTTCTTTCACGTAATAATATGCATTTATGTTTCCCCCACATCTTTTCATAACTTGATAGCTCTTTTTTTTTAGCACTGAATAGAATTCCATTTTGGATATAAACCACAATTTATACATTTATTTATTGAAGACGTCTTGGTTGCTTCCAAGTTTGGGCAATTATGAATAGCCACATGCCGGTTTTTGTATAGACAAATGTCTCCAACTCCTTTGAGTAAATGTCAAGAAGAACTGCTGGCTCATATGGTAAGAGTATGTTTAGTTTTGTTTGAAACCACCCACTGTCTCTTCCAAATCCACTATACCATTTTGCAATCCTGCTAGCAATCAGCAAGAGTGCCTGTTGCTCCACTTCCTCATCAGCATTTGGTGTTGTCAGTGTTCTAGAATTTAACCATTCTAATAGGAATGCACTGATATCTCATTGTTTTAATTTGCATTTTCCTAACATACAATGTGGAAAATCTTTACATAGGCTTATTTGTCATCTGTATATCTTCTTTGGTGAGTGTCTGCTTAAGCCTTCAATGTATTTTTAAATCAGGTTGATTGGTTTCTTACTATTGAGCTTTAAGAGTTCTTTATATATTTTTGAATACTAGTTCTGTATCAGCTATGTCTTTTGAAAATATTTTTTCTTAGTCTGTAGCTTGTCTTCTCATTCTCTTGACATTGTCTTTCACAGGGCTAAAGTTTTCCATCTTAATGAAGTAAAGCTTCACAATGATTTCTTTCACTGTGTCTTTGGTATTTTGTCTAAAAAGTACGGACACATCCAAGGTCCTTTAAGTTTTCTCCTGTGTTATTTTATGGGTGTTTTATAGTTTTGCATTTTACATTTAGGTCAATGATCCATTTTTGAGTTAATTTTTGTGAAGGGTGTAAGGTCTGGATCCAGATTCACTTTTTTTGTATGTAGATTTCTAGCATGATTTATTACCATTGGCTGAAAAGACTATCTTTGCTCCATTGTATTGCCTTTATTCCTTGGCAACAATTGGTTGACTATATTTATATGGGTCTCTTTCTGGAATTTCTGTTCTGTTCCATTTATCTATTTGTCTATTCTTTCACCAGTACTATACTGTCTTGATTACTAGCTTTAAGTAAGTCTTAAAGTAGGGTAGTGTCAATCCTCCAACTGTGTTTTTTGCCTTTGATTTTGTGTTGGCTATTTTGGGTCTTTTGACCCTCCATGGGAACCTTAGAATCAGTGTGGCTATATCCACCAAACAACTTACTGAGATTTTGATTGAGATTGCATTGAATCTGTGGATCAAGTTGAGAAGAACTGAGACCTTGACAATATTGCATTTTCCTGTCCGTGGACAGGAAATATCTCACCATTTATTTACTTCTTCTTTGATCTTGTACCTAAAGTTTTGTAACTTTCCTCACATAGATCTTAAACATGTTTTGTTAGATTTATACCTAGGTATTTTATTTTGGGGGGGTGCTAAGGTAAATGGTATTGTGGTTGGTTTGGATATTTTTAAAGACTTTATCCATTTATTTGAGAGGGAGAGAGAAAGAGTGAGCATGAATGTGGAAAGGGGCAGAAGGAGAGGGAGAGGGACAAGCAGACTCCCAGCAGAGTGGGAAGCCCTATGAGGGGCCCGATTCCAGGATCCAGAAATCATGACCTGAGCCAAAATCAGACATTTAACCAATTGAGTCACCCAGGTGTCCCTGATACTGTGTTTTTAACTTCAAATCCCACTTGTTCATTGTTGGTATGTAGGAAAGCAATTATTTTTATAATTAATTTTGTATCTTGCAACCTTGATATGAGTGCTTATTAGTTCCATGAGTGTTTTTGTCAATTATTTTGGATTTTCTACATAAAAGACCATCCCATCTTTGAACAAAAACAGTTTTATTTTTTCCTTGCTTTCCAATCTATCTCTTTTTCTTGTCTTATTGAATCAGCCTGGACCTCTATCTAGTATAATGATGAAAGGCAATGGTGGGAAGAACATCTTTGCCTTGTTGCTGACCTCAGTTGAAAAGCTAAGATTTCTGACCATTAAGTGTGATATTAGCTATGTTTTTTTTGTGGGTAATTCTTTATCACATTAAGGAGGTTTCCCTCTATTCCTATTTTACTGAGTGTTTTTTTTTTATCATAAGTGGGTATTAGATTTTATCAAATGCATTTTCTGTATCTACTGATATGACCATGTAATATTTTTCTTCTTTGACCTGTTGATGTGATGAATTATATTAGTTGATTTTCAAATGCTGAACCAGCCTTGCATACCTGAGAGCTGGCCTTGTTAAGAAGAGCAGAATGATCTGGCACATTCCAAAATGGTTTCTCTCTCCCCTCCCCCTGCACCCCACCAGAAGCATGAGGGGATTTTTCTTGGATATTCACTGTGAGAACAAAGTTGAACGCTTGGAAGCAAAACTCACAAAAGGTGTAAGATGCTCAATGACTGAGCCCCCCCAGAGTTTCTTAACTCTCCGAATTTTCTACAGAGACTCCAGAATTCATCAATTACAGTGCTGATTTTCCCATTCTGGTGCTGGCTTCCTCAGAGTTTTCTGCTTGTGGGTTTCTGCTCTGAAAGGTTGTGATTCTCTCTATTCACTTGTCTCTCCAAGCTTGGAAGCAGAGGTTTGCCCTGTGACCTTAACTTTTGTTATGAATCTAAAAAAAATTATTGATTTTTAGATTTTCAATTTTTACTTGCTGGTACGATGGAGTGCCAACTCCCAAGCTTCCTACATACTAGATTGGAAACCAAAAGTCCTGAACATTTATATAATTTTTAAATTCCAACTAGGTTGAATCATATAAAATATCCAGTATTTGATGGGTTTTGACCTACAAAAGTGGCAATTTCATATGATTCAACCTCATAAATATTACTAATAGTATATGAATACTAAGTTTCAGAGATTAATTACCTGCCCATATTATACAGCATATGGAAAGGCTAAGATTGAACCCACATCCACTTGATTCCAAGGTCCTAATCTTAACCACCACCATTTTATATGATTATATTTGGGTTGTTATACTTATATTTTTAAAACAAATCCTCTCCTTTCTGTATAAATTAACACATCTCCTTCGAATTGAAAATAATGTTGTTTTTACTTCTTTATGTTATATAATACCCTGATGATCAAAAAGAATCATTATTTTCCTATTTGCATGTGTAACCTCTTTCTTTTTAAACAATTAATTAAGCAAATTGAGCTACTTCAAAGACTAACCATGGAAACATCGCAGAGCACTTCACTTTCCTTAGGTTGAAGATATTCTCTCTTATTCATTTATTTTCTGACTCAACATTTCTGATTGCCTTCTTTGAGTCAGTTATTTTTACTAAATAATGTTATAGGACTAGGTATATTTCCACACAGTCTTCCTACATGTAGACAAGGCCAGAGGAAGGAAACTCACTCAGTAAACACGTACTCTGTGTCATTCATAATGGGAAAAACACTTCACACATTGATTTATTACACTCCCACTGTAATCCTAAGGATTAAAAATTATTATCTCCATTTTGTTAAGGAGAAAATGGAAAATTAATGAACTTGTTTGTGAGTACAGAGAACAAGATGTAGCTAGAGTTTTAATCCAAGTCAGATGCCTGAGTAGATATTGATTTTGTACAAAAAGGTTGGACAGTAATATCCATCTCTAGAGGTAAATAGAAACCAAAACATGTATGTTGAGTTTCAGGTATCTTCTAAATACATCTTAAATGTCCTGAGTTTTTGCTCAGGTGCTTCCTTCTGCACAGTAAAATGCCTTCTACATGAACTCATGCTTTTGTCCGTGGGTTTCCCTAATTCTGTTGCTAGACTGTAACTTTAGGCAAGCCACTTAATTCACTAAGCTTTAACTTTCTCATCTACAAAATTAGATCCATTTAAGTTTTAAAACTCTACAAGTCTATGTATAAGATTCAAGAAAACCACTATCCATCAGACAAAAAGAAAAAGGTGTAACTACATTAGCAGTTTTATAAATTACAGAAACTCCTTATGTAAAAAAAACCCATATATTATTATATTATATAATATTATATATATTATATTATATTCACTGAATATAATTGTTTGCATGGTCATCTGCAAATATATAAAGTCAAAGTGAAATAAAATGAAATTTGGGGTGCCTGAGTGGCTCAGTCAGTTAAGCATCTGCCTTTGGCTTAGGTCATGATCCCAAAGTCCTGGGATCAAATCTCACATCAGTACCCCCGCTCAGCAGGGAGGCTGCTTCTCCCTCTCTCTCTCTGCTGCTCTCCCTGCTTGTGCTCTCTCACTCTCTCTTTTTCAATCTCTCTCTCAAATAAATAAAATCTTTTTAAAAAGAAATAAAATGAAATTTATAACTTACAAATAAAAAATATATTGTATATCTATAAGGAAAAACCTATATCAGGTTTTGTTTTGTTTTGGTTTGGTTTTTCTTGCTTTTTTGGGAGAGTTGTTTTTGTTTTATTTGGGTAAGTGTTTCATTTGTGTTTGAGGGGGGCCTTTGTTTCTGGTTTTATTTGAAGAAATGTTTCATATCCAAGAAAGAGCACTGACCTTGGAGGCAGATAGACCTAAGCTCTGAAATGAAATTCAGTCTATTTCTTACTCTCATATGATCCATGAGAATCCATTTTGTTCAATGTGCTTTTTAAAACAACAAAAAATAACCTAGAATAAGTGGATAAACTCCTATAAGCTAACAATTTACCAGGACTGAATCATAAGAGATATAAAATTTGTACAGACCAGCTACTAGTAAGGAGATTGAATCAGTAATAAAAAAAAATAAAAATTTCCAAAAAAAAAAGTACAGGACCAGATGGCTTCAGTGGTGAATTCTACCAAACATCCAAAGAAATAATTCTAATCCTTCTCAAACTCTTCCAAACATAGAAGAGGAGGTAACAATTCCAAAGTCACTTTATAAGGCCAACATTGCCCTGATATCAAAGTCAGACCAAGACCCTACAAGAAAAAAAAATTTAGAGGCACCTGGATGGCTCAGTTGGTTGAGCATCCAACTCTTGATTTCAGCTCAAGTCATGATCTTAGATGAGATCCAGCCCAGCATCAAGAGTGGAGTCAGCTCGAGATTCTCTCCCTTTCCTTCCCCTCTGCACCTCCTCCCACTTGTGTGTGCCCTCTCTCTCAAATAAATAGATAGATAGATAGATAGATAGATAGATAGATAGATAAATAAATAAAATCTTTAAAAAAGAAAAAATTATAGGACAATGTTCCTGATGAGCACGGATATA